>NW_027464587.1:16432500-16787500 GCF_043290135.1 Rhipicephalus microplus | reverse complement strand
TGTATTCTTGCAAATTTGTTTATCACAATATTTTTTCTTGATGTTTGCATACATTGTTTATTGTAATGTTTCCCACCTGCCTGGTCTTCAGTCACCACAGAATTTTCTACATAAATAAAAATAAAATGATTTAATTGTACTGACACTGTTGTATTAACCCACTGGCTTTGCTAGTCACTTGTATAGTGGAGCAGTTTATGCATTTCAATTAACAATTCGTTTGTTTCTTTGTTTTGTGTTTTTTGTCTTGATTATTGCATATTGTGCAAGAAAGTGGCCAAGAACAACAGCTGTGCTTGATTGCTTGAGCAGACCTGTGGCCCCATTTTTGGGGCACTTACAAAAAGAAGGCCACGGGTCTTTTGGCCAAACATGTACCACATATATCTGGTATAACTGTACCTTTGTACATGTGAACACTACCTTTCACGTAAGTAAACATTTACGGGATTCAGGTCACACACAAAAGATCACAATTAAGCTTGATCTGTTTTAGCATGCTTCTTATGTTCATCTAATTTATAAAACTTAAATGCTTTGCTCCACCGTTACTGTTTTGAATATGACGAGGATGGTGCACTGTGTTGCAATTTGCTTGGCAGGCGAGATTTATTTCATTGTTTGTAATAATATTAGAAATAGGACCACTGTTTGAGACGGGCATTGGCAGAATTTTTTATGGGGGGGGGGGGGGGGTGTCTCCACGGTATGATGTGGGAGCTGAACAGGCATATGTGGTCGAATGTCATTTTGGGTTCTGTGTGCCATGGTTTAAAAAAATCTGGAGGGAAGACGGGCGAGGGCACAGGCCTGGTATGCTATCTCCAGCTATGTCACTGCTTGGGGCTATGGGGTTTTTATTTTCTGAAGATAAATTTTTTTGCATCTTTACTTCCAAATAAGTTTGACACTATTGCATCAGAGCAAAACATGTGAAGCAGGCCACGGTAGCAAAACAATGTTCACCGTTCACAGGCAAAGCCCCTGGCAATATGCAAGGTGCTGGGAACACAGCGAGGCAACCTGTCCTTATACGGCTGGTCGCAAGGGGCAAGGAGCCTTGATTTGGCACTTTTACTGGGGGTGCGAAACACTGTTTTTGTGCGAGCTCTGCAAAAAGGAAACAGCTGAGAGGTATCCTTATAACCTATTTTGGATTGTGCATTGTTGTGACCTAGCCACATTACACTTGAATGCGCTCTTGGCTGAATTGGGAAATCACGATTTTTCATTATAATTTTTCAACACTTAAATACACTAGTAGCTGTATACTCAACATTTTGGTAAAATAATGAACTTGGCAACAGCTCAAAGGCACCCTAAGCTACAGATAATGTGCTTGCATGGCATAAAATTTTACTGAGGTGCCTGCGTAAAACATTGCGCTGTGAGCCAAAACTAGTGGTGTGTGCAGGTGCAGTGGTTGATCGACAACTACGAGACTGCGGAGGGGGTGTCGTTGCCGCGGAGCACATTGTACAACCACTACCTGCGGCACTGCGGGGAACACAAGCTGGAACCCGTCAATGCCGCTTCCTTTGGAAAGCTCATCCGTTCTGTTTTCCTTGGCTTGCGCACACGACGACTTGGCACTCGGTGAGAGGCCTTCTTCTTCTCGTGAGGCGCACAGCTCCTCCACCAGTCTATACATCATTCGTTTACTCATTGCACCTACCAAACGACAGCGTTAAGAAGAGATGCGATTCGGGAAAATAAGTTGCCTTCATCTGTAGCCTAGGGGTATAAAATTTCATATGTATAATCTGATGATTTCAATTGTGTAATCAGTTTTACAGTAAGTTGCGCAGTTTTTGTTTTGTGCCATGAAAATGTGTAAAGTATAGCTCGTTATGGACAAACATTTTATGCCACTAAACTTTTATGGTTCTAAGCCATTGAACCCTCATATTTATCCACATTAACTGCGGCATACATATAACTATCACCAAAGTGTATATAAAACATTGCGATCGTCAAGGAAAATTATAATGTGACAATTCTTAGAATCCTCAGCCCACACTAATTGCTTACTTTTGGCTTGTGATAATATCAAGTTTTAAAAAAAATGTTAAGAAATGTGGGTGAAATTTCATTTCAAGCAGGCTATCAGAATTATCAAAATCATGTCTAACCTCATGAAATTGCCCAAAAATGGATCTTGAGAAAAACGCGTTTTAAGGGCATAAGTGAAGGCTCATTTATGTGGACAAGGTATGCTTTTTAAGATGATTCCTTCCATCATGAGAGCTTGGCAATCACGGTTATTTTGAGCATGTAGCTTTTCAGCACATAAGGAAGTACCTGACACATGTTTATCAATTGTTAACTGTAAATGTTGTGATGCTGATGGTTTCGAAATCGTGCCTTCAAAGTACATAATATGTGCCATCACTCCGACCGTGACACACATCTACAATATTGTTCTATCTTGTGGTACTCTTTCAAAAAGCCTCCAGGCTATAGTGTTGCATAAGGGCGGGGATAGAAACACTCTAACTATAGACCAATATCAGTCTTACCAATTTTTCCAAAACCATTAGAAAAGTTAATTCGTGGTCACACTACATTCTTTATAACTAAGCATAGATTAATGACAAATATGCAGTTTGGATTTACGAAAAGTCAGTCTACTGAAACTGCCCTTCTAACACAAAAGAAAATCATATTAGAATCGTTAGAACATCAGCTATGTAGATTGGGAATATTTGTAGACTACTCGAGTGCACCTGAGTGCATGAACCATACCACACTTGAAGAAGAATGAAACTACTATGGCTTTCAGAGAATCTTCCTGAAATTAGTAAAATCATACCTTCAGCGTCGCATGAAAAAAGTGGTTATCAGTATATGCGCGTCCACCGTGAAACCACTTATTGCAAGAGTACCACAAGGAAGAATCTGAGGCCGTTGCACTTTTAGTGAGCATTAATCATCATATAAAATTTATTATGCATGCGGAGGACACTACAATTCTTGTAACTGCAAAGGATTTCATGATTGAATTTAACAAAGTGCTATCAAAATTATCGTGTTGGAGCACAGCAAACTCATTGAAAATCAACCTCATCGAAATAAAATGCATAGTTTTGAAATGCCCTCCAACTTTCCGGAATTGTCTGGGAGACTCCCAAAGTGTGACCTAATCTGTTTGTACGAATGCTACCTCGAATTTCCTGAAAAGTAACTGCCGCAGCAGTGTAATTTCTGAATTTCGCGTATGTCAGCCTTTCCAGCTGCGACAGTTGCGGTGCTGCAGTAAAGCAATTTCACAGTACTCCTATACTAGTTCATGGTAACCACACCATAGAGTACCACTAAGTGTATTCTAGGCACTGTAGTACCGCACATCTGGGTGAAGACCAGTGGCCAGGAGACCCGCGGTCGCCTTCTCTTAGTGCGGCGATGATCACCACCATACCAAACGAAGGTGACCACAGCTTTTGCATCTGTCTGCCTTTGTGGGGTGCGCTAGGCCTACGCCGCTTCCCTAGGCATCAGTTGTGTTTGTTAGGTGGTTTTGGCAGTTGTGTGTATTCCCAAGTTTAGTTGGAAGATCGTTGGCAGTTGGCAGAAGTAAAAAATATGCTACTGCTGTGCTATTGCAGTTGATTGGTGGTCTGTAACTTTGTGCCTGTTGATGTCGGGTGACGCAGAGGAAAACCCGGGACCAGATACTAAGGAAATACTGGAGCAAATCCTAAGAAATCAAAAGGAAGCCAGTGACGTGACTATAACAATTAAGGCATATATTGCTCTAAATGCTAATACCGACAAACTTGCACAATCTTTTGCACTAATTCAAGAAATAAATGTACGGATTGAATACTTAGAGTCCGTTGTGCAGTGGCAGGCAGAAAAGCTTGTTGAATATGAAAACCAAAGTCGAAGAAATAACCTCGTAGTTTTCGGCATTCCTGAGCAAAAGTTTGAAATTGAGGCGGACTTAATGGCGTCTGTTGTGGAAAACGTGTTTCACAAAATACTCAGTCAAGACCACAATAATAGAGAGAATTCATCGAATCGGCAGAGAATAATCGGGAAAAATTAGGCCGGCCATAATGAAATTTTATGATTTCAAAGAGAAGGAACGCGTAATAACGAACTGTGGAAAACTGAAAGGCAGTTTGATGTGAGTAGCGATTATGCCCAAGAAACCGTACATGTATGGAAGAAACTGTGGGATAGTGTGGCAGCAGATAGGGCTCAGGGGAAAAAAACAATGCTGGTTCACGATAAACTTAATGTAGATGGAAGGTTTTATGGCTGGGACCATAAAATGCAAAAACCTTTCCCTTTGCAGAACAAACAGGGAAAGGTGATCGAGATAACCCATTAGAGGCATCAAATGAATCTAACGCCCCCTACAGTCCTCTAGGTGTAACGCCGTCATCATCATAGCTAACTGTCATACTGTTAAATGCTCCTACCATCGCAAACAAAGTGACTGATCTAAAGTGTCTCATATTGTCACGGGGTCGTGACGTGGCCGAAGACAGGAGACTTCGTGTTGGGATTTAACTGTTTATTTGAACGAACCTGTGCCTGGTAAACGGAAAGTCCAATTACAGCAGTAGTCTTGCACAGATAGCAGTCTCGGACTGATAGCGGCGAACGGAGCGTCGGCCTTCGATCAACAACTGACAAGCGGCGAAGCGCGTCGGCATTTATACCCTTGCCGTCGAATGTTCTAGCGTTATCGCTGGCGGTGGAGTAGGTTCCAGAACAATCTGTACCGTTCGCACAGTGGGCGTGATCTTATCGAAATGATCTACTACAGTCCGGAACTTTCTTGAAAACTGCAGGCGCCGTTTGCGCTGAGAATCATGTGGTGTTTTGGGACGATAACAAAAACTTGGGAAATGGAACGTGGCATTGCCCCCTCTGAAAAAAAGGCATCGTCCCGATGCTTTAACTAAAGATGAAGATACAATAATAATGCAAGAAAGTACAATGAATAAATTACGATGAAACAATAATACAAAAAACACTGTTTCAGTTTGTTAACGCGCATGAAACGGCTTGAGGCGCGCGACATGCACGACTTCAGGTCGCGATCGGCGTCGTTGAGAGTTCGTGATGCCGTCGGGGACAACCTCGTAATCAAGTGGGCCGAGACGTCGAACCACCCTGTACGGTTCGAAGTAGCGTCGCAGAAGCTTTTTCACTTAGTCCACGTCGGCGTATCGGCGTCCACATCCAAACACGTTCACCGGGCTGGTATTCCACAAAACGTCGTCGAAGGTTGTAACGGTGGTTGTCTGTCGTCTGTTGATTCTTGATACGGAGACGCGCAAGTTGTCGGGCTTCTTCGGCACAATGAAGGTACTCGCTCACATCGAGGCTTTCTTCGTCGGTGACGTTGGGTAACATGGCATCGAGTGTCGTTGCTGGGCTCCTTCCGTAGACCAATTTGTATGAAGATATCTGCGTCGTCTCCTGCACCGCCGTGTTGTATGCGAAGGTCACATACGGAAGAATGCCGTCCCACGTCTTGTGTTCGACATCGACGTATCCACTTGTTTCCGAAAGCCGACGTCGGGAACGGCCCCAGTAGGTCCATACCAATCTGCTGGAAAGGTCGGCAAGGTGGATCAATTGGCTGCAGAAGTCCCGCTGGCCTTGTCGGCGGTGTCTTGAGTCGCTGACAGTCCCGGCATGTCCTCACATAACGAGTGACTTCGGTGATAAGACGTGGCCAGTAGTACCTTTCTTGTATCCTCGCGAGCGTGCGAGAAACACCGAGGTGCCCTGCCGTCAGATCGTCGTGCAGGGCCTGCAGGAGTTCTGGTCGCAGAGCTGAAGGCACCAGAAGAAGGTACTTAGCTCGAAGCGGTGAAAAGTTTTTCTTTTGTAGAAGACCGTTTCGTAGAAAGAACGACGCAAGTGCGCGCTTGAATACCTTCGGGACTTCGGCGGTCCTGACTTCGAGGTATTCTATTAGGGCCTTATGTTCCGGGTCGGCCCGCTGTCGTTCAGCGAAGTCGTCGGTAGTTATCGTTCCCAAGAAGTAGGCGTCATCCGGGTCGTCGTGTAGCAGTTGGTCGACAGACGCACGAGAGAGACAGTCGGCGTCGGAGTGTTTTTTGCCGGACTTGTAAATGACAGTAATGTCATATTCTTGAAGTCTCAGGCTCCATCGTGCGAGGCGACCTGAAGGGCCCTTCAAGGTGGCTAGCCAACACAAGGCGTGGTGGTCGCTCACAATTTTGAATGGCCTGCCGTAGAGGTAGGGGCGAAATTTTGACGTAGCCCAGATGATGGCGAGGCACTCCTTTTCTGTTGTGGAATAATTTGCTTCTGCTTTGGATAGCGATCGGCTGGCATAACTAATAACCCTTTCATGTCCGTCTGCACAAGAACGGCGCCAAGACCTACGCTGCTTGCGTCAGTATGTATTTCTGTCTCGGCGAATTCGTCGAAATGGGCATGTAACGGAGGTGTCTGAAGGCGATGTTTAGGCTCCTGGAAAGTGTGTTCCTGTGGCGTTTCCTACTTGAACTCCACGTCGGCCTTGGTAAGGTTAGTGAGAGGATCGGCGATGCGGGCGAAGTTTTTTACGAACCGCCTATAATAGGCGCACAGGCCCAGAAATCGTCGCACGGCCTTCTTGTCAGTGGGTGGCGGGAAGTCGGCGAAGGCGGCTGTTTTCCGTGGATCGGGACGAACTCCAGTCTTGCTGATAACGTGCCCCAGAAACAAGAGCTCCTCATACGCAAATCTGCACTTTTCGGGCTTCAGTGTGAGTCCGGACGTCTTGATGGCTTGAAGTACAGCTTCAAGGCGTCGAAGATGCTCGTCGAAACTCGAGGAAAACACGACGACATCGTCCAAGTACACAAGGCAATCCTGCCAGTACTGTATCCATAACGCGTTGAAAAGTTTCAGGCGCTGAGCAAAAGCCGAAGGGCATCACCTTAAACTCGAAGAGGCCGTCCGGTGTTATAAACGCCGTCTTCTCTCGGTCTCTTTCGTGGACTCGATTTGCCAATAGCCAGTCTTGAGGTCCATCGACGAAAAGTACTTGGCGTTATGGAGCCGATCAAGTGCGTCGTCTATTCGTGGGAGAGGATACACGTCCTTTCTTGTGATTTTGTTCAGGCGGCGATAATCGACGCAGAAACGTAGGATCCCATCCTTTTTCTTCACTAACACCACGGGGGATGCCCATGGACTCTTGGATGGCTGGATAGTGTCATCCCGCAGCATTTCATCAACTTGTCTCTTCATGGCCTCACGTTCTCCCGTCGAAACCCTGTACGGGCTCTGACGGAGTGGTCTGGCATTTTCTTCGGTTATGATGCGATGTTTCGTGATTGGGGTCTGCTGAATTTTCGATGACAACAAAAAGCAATCTTCGTATTGCAGGAGCAGGGCCTTGAGCTGTTCTTGCTTATCGTTCGGAAGTCTGGGATTGACGTCGAAAGCTATGGGAGGGGCTTGGTTCCTCTGAGCAGGTTCCGCAGAATCGGCGAGGGCGAAAGCACTGGTGGCTTCGACAATTTCTTCGATGTATGCGACCGTTGTTCCTTTGTTCACATGTTTGTACTCATTGCTGAAATTCGTGAGCATAACCGTTGCTTTGCCTCCCGCAGCTCTGCAATTCCTCTTGTGACGCAAATATTTCGAGTGACCAACAGATGCTGACTGCCTTCAACGACGCCTTCCAAGTCAGGTGATTTAGGAGCGCCGACTAAAATAATGACGCTTGAGCGAGGCGAAATGGTGACTTGTTCTTCCAGCACATTCAAGGCATGGTGTCTTGACCGCGTGCGCGGCGGTAGTGCTTCTTCTGTGGATAACGTTATCGACTTTGTTTTTAGGTTGATGGCAGCACCATGGAGGCATAAGAAGTCCATGCCAAGGATGACATCTCTCGAGCAACGCTGTAGGACCACGAAGTCTGTAGGATAAATACGGCCGTTAGTGGTGACTCTCGCTGTGCAGATTCCTGCAGGCGTTACGAGATGACCTCTGGCTGTGCGGATTTCAGGGCCTTTCCAAGCTGTCTTAACTTTCTTTAACTTCGCGGCGAACGACCCACTGATGATAGAATAGTCGGCTCCAGTATCGACGAGAGTGGTCACACTGTGGCCGTCGATAAGAACGTCGAGGTCGCTAGTTCGCCGTCTCGCATTACAGTTGGGGCGTGGCGTTGGGTCACGGCTGCGTCGGCTTGTTCCGCTGCTTCCATGTTGCGTCGTCAGGCCACCTTCGGTAAGTGAGCTTTCGCCGTCAGGGCTTTGCCTGGTTGGGGTTGTGTTCGGAAAGCTCCGTCGCGGCGTCGTCGTCGTCAGAGGATCTTCGGTAGTTCGTCGCACAGCAACTGCACCTCCACCGGTTGCTGCCCTTAGTTTCCCGGATACGGGCTAGGAGACCGGCCCCGCGTTAAGCCGGAGTACTGCCGGGGGTGCGGTGACATGCGGCGGCTGGGCGACGACGAACGGGAAGGACTTCGTGGTGTCCATTGAGTTCCTGTCAGGTAGTCGGCGATGTCACGTGGCCGTTCCCCTGGCTGCGGACGTGGTGCATCGACGGCGAAGCCACGCAGTGCCATCTGTCGGTACTGGCAACGGCGGTAAGTGTGCCCGGCCTCGCCGCAGTGGTAGCACAGTGGGCGGTGGTGAGGGGTGCGCCAAACGTCGGTTTTCCTCGGCGCACTGCACTGGCCCGCTGGCGAACGGTAGGTCGTCGGTGGGGGTGGTTGTGGCGGTGGTGTCTGGCGACGGAAGTGCGATGGGCGGCGTTTTGGCGTGCGCGTGGAGGAGGGGCGTGGCGGCGTGCAGCAGCAGCATAGCTCATGACTTGCAGCTGCGGCTCTTGAAGCTGAGGAACGCCCAGCGACTGCTGAATCTCCTGGCGTACGACGTCCGCGATGGATTCCACGTGAGGCTGCGCTGAAGGAAGTAATTTTCGCAGCTCCTCTTGCACGATTGCTCGGATCGTCTCACGCAAGTCAGTGGTTACGAGCGTTTGCATGTCGGCGTAGCTTGTCGACGAGAAGCTACGGTTATATTGCCGCGTGCGCATCTCGAGCGTCTTCTCTATCGTAGATGCTTCTGAAATGAATTCGGCGACCGTCTTAGGCGGGTTTCTGATCAGCCCGGCGAAGAGTTCCTGCTTTACTCCTCGCATAAGTAGATGCACCTTCTTCTCCTCGGACATGTCGGAGTCAGCGTGGCGGAAGAGTTTAATCATATCTTCCGTGAATATCGCCACGTTTTCATTTGGCATCTGCATGCGGGTTTCGAGGAGAGCTGCGGCCTTCTCCTTGCGCACCACACTTGCGAAAGTGGTGAGGAACCTGGCGCAAAAGGCGTCCCACGTTGTGAGGCTTCGCTCATGATTCTCGAACCAGGTCCGAGCAGCATCTTCCGAGGCGAAATACACATGCCCTAGCTTCTCTTTGTCTGTCCAGTCATTGAAGGCGGCCACACGGTCGTATGTTTCTAGCCAGGTTTCCGGGTCTTCAAACGATGACCCATGAAAGGTTGGTGGTTCCCTGGGTTGATGAATGACGATCGCGGGCTGGGACGCTCCGGTTGTCTTAGTCGCTGCAGTAGAGGTCATGGCCTTGGCTTTCCGCGCCTTGTCTTGTAGAAGCCCGTACTCCGGTGGGAGACCTTGCTGTCGGCGGCTTGTTCGCTGCTCTTGGTTGGCGTCGGTGTCTTCTCCGCGACGTGGGCTGGGTTCACGGCTTGACGGGGGCGTCCGGTACATGAACGAAGCAGCACTTCCACCAGATGTCACGGGGTCGTGACGTGGTCGAAGACAGGAGACTTTGTGTTGGGATTTAACTGTTTATTTGGGCGAACCTGTGCCCAGTAAACGGAAAGTCCGATAACAGCAGCAGTCTTGGACTGATAGCGGCGAACGGAGCGTCGGCCTTCGATCAATTACTGACAAGCGGCGAAGCGCGTCGGAATTTATACCCTTGCCGTCGAATGTTCTAGCGTTATCGCTGGCGGTGGCGTAGGTTCCAGAACAATCTGTACCGTTCGCACAGTGGGCGTGATCTTATCGAAATGATCTACTACAGTCCGTAACCTTCTCGAAAACTGCAGGCGCGGTTTGTGCTGAGAATCGTGTGGTGTTTTTGGACGATAACAAAAACTTGGGAAATGGAACGTGGCAATATTATCACGCTCTGTTCATGTAGTAATCATAACAGAAACGTGGCTCAGCAGCACCATATCAAACGACTGCATTGTTCCGGTGGGATACACTATGTTCAGGTGGGATCGAGACTCCTGAGGGGGCAGCGTTGCGATTGTCGTGAAACCTTCAATTCGTGCAGCACTAATTGATTACACCTTACAGGAGTCCGTATGGTGTAAGATAACTTACGGAAACCTGGTATACCTAATTGGAGCCGTTTATAGACCCCCCGCTACATCGCCTGAATTCTTAGATGACCCTAAATATTTTTTTGTGTAACAACATAAACAATAGCACGCAGTTGATAATGGCTGGTGATTTTAACCTTCCTCATATTTACTAGGAAACCTTGACGCCTGGTGATATCGAAACTGCAAGCTGAGATAAGTTATTAAAGATATTGTTTTCACACAACCTTACGCAAATCTTGAAGGAAGCCTTTAGAATAACT
Organism: Rhipicephalus microplus; assembly: GCF_043290135.1. Lineage (NCBI taxonomy): Eukaryota > Metazoa > Arthropoda > Arachnida > Ixodida > Ixodidae > Rhipicephalus > Rhipicephalus microplus. The sequence continues at coordinate 16,776,894 of NW_027464587.1, read as the reverse complement.
ACTGAGACCAAGTCAATGCTCGACCTTGTGTTCTTATCAAGCCAGTTGGAAGACTACATGGTGTCAGCAGAAGAGGGCATATCTGACCACCGGCTAGTTGTTACTAATATTACCACAAAGAAAACTGCTCGCTCAAAGTCTGTATTCCGTGTAAAAATTAAAATTTTTGTGGAAGCTGATGACACTTCTATTTTAGATTTCTTAGAAGTTGCCTTTGATGAATTTCAGTCCGCCTCAAAATATTAATCCAATGAGACAATATGGAATTGATTTAAGACAATCGTGGACACCTGTGTATATAGATTTATCCCATCTCGTCTTAAAAAGGTAAAACAACGCTGCGCATGGATAACCAGGAATATAATTCACATGCAAAGAAAAATTAAAAGGCTACGGAAAAAAGGCAGGAACGCTACCAAACTATCTCAAGCTCGTAAATCCCTAAAAGAAGCCTTGTCCAAATCAAAGAGTAAGTTTTTCCAACATACCCTCGCTGAATTCATTAAAAGTGTGCCTCAAAAGTTCTGGCTTTACATGAGCGGCAGAAAAAAAGATTGAACAGATCACTGCCAAATCGAGAACTGCGATGCAAAAGATTGAGATAGCAGACGAGTTCAACAGGTTTTTCGAGTCGGTGTTCACGATGTCGTCAGATGTGCGCGGTGATAGCAACATGCATTCTTCATGCGCATGTCCGATCGAACCCTTGTTATTTGATCAAAAAGCTGTACTTCTCGGTTTCTAAATCTAGATGCAAAAAAGACTAGCGGCCTGGACAAAATACCAGCTGCCTCTCTGAAAAGATATGCAGAATGGGTATCGTTCTTTCTTGTTATTATCTTAGAAAAATCTTTAGAAACTCACTCTCTTCCACAGGATTGGATCTGTGCAATTATCATACCTTTGTTTAAAGCCGGCAACCGAATGGTTATTAGCAACTATCATCCTGTGTCACTTACGTCGATTTGCTGCAAGGTTATAGAGCATATTAAAGCAAAGCATATCATGGTTCACTTGGAGGTCAATCAATTACTTAATGACTGTCAGCATGGATTTAGAAGCGGCAAGTCCACAGTGACACAGTCGATTCAAACGATTCATGATTTTAGTTTGGCTATAGACGAATGCAAACAGGTTGATGTAATTTGCATTGATTTTGCTAAAGCCTTTGATGTTGTCAACCACACTAAGCTGCTTTTTAAACTGAGAAAAATGGGATTCAGTGATGAAATTATAAATTGGATTGGTGCATACTTGAGTAACTGCAAGCAAGCGGTGAGGATTGATGGTTCTCTTTCAGCTACGCTAGATGTGTTTTCAGGTGTGCCTCAAGGGTTCGTTCTTGGCCCGCTGTTGTTTTTATTGTAGATCAACAATATAAGTACTATTGTAAAGCCCCCTATTAAGATGAAACTTTATGCTGATGATTGTTTGATTTATATGCCTGTAAGCTGTACTGATAATCAGCTTAAGTTGAACAAGTGTCTTGAATATTTGGAATTGCGTTGTCGCGAATGGGATATGCAAATTAACCACAAAAAAAAAAAAACAACTTATGTGCACATTACCAATAAAAAAATGTTCTCAAATTTCAATACAGCATCGGGAGCAACACCCTCTGTGAAACAACATATTTTAAATACTTAGGGGTGACAATTACAAACAACTTAACTTGGCACCGTCATATTGAATCAGTTTGTTCTGAGTCATTCAAAAAACTTTGTTATCCTCAAGCGAAGTTGCATAAAACACCAAAACACGTTAAGCTGCTTGCATACCAAACATATATTAGACCTAGATTGGAGTATGCCTTCGTGGTTTGGAGCCCTCAACAAAAACACTTAGTTACCAAATTAGAACGTATTCAGGGGTGTGCAGTATGGTATGTGTGCTCTGGATATAGAAGGCGGGATTCAGTAACTGACATGCTCAATTCATGCAATTTAGAGCCACTGGAAATCGGAAAACAAAAAAAAAGCTTAAAACGTTATATCGCGTAATGCAAGGGATATTAAAATTACCTAAAGACGAGTACATACGCCTTCCCGGAAAACGTAGCGCTAGATTGAATCATGATGCCTCCATTAAACCTTTCAACGCTCGCACTGACATGGTTCGGTGGTCATTTTTTTTCTGGATACCATAGAACAATGGAATCGTTTACCCCATCATGTTGTTAATAGTACCGATTGTACTGTTTTCAATGCTGGTCAAGTAAGGATCGAGTCAACTACATGATGGCAGGAACAAGACTGCCCTCAGAGTTTATTTTTAAATGTGTGATAGCAGTGTTATCGTGATAAGGCAGGCAGCACAAAGAGCGCATGCCTGATACATCCTCTGAGGGGTAAGGAATGAGTTCAGGTTATTTGATTAAAGGCCGCATCGTAACGAAGCCGCTGCAGTGGCTTAGTGGTGCGACCCGATCTTCTTGGGACCAGTGTCAGCCTGGGAGGAGATTGCCCGTGGTGTGGTGTAGCTGGTACTAGAACACCACCGGCGGACGCCACCTGAGGGTGCGGTCTAGGCTGGCGCGGTGTAGCATCAACGGAGCTACTCGATGCAGGTGCCCCACATTCAGCGGACCTAGTCTCGGAGGGACCACAATCATCATCACTCACGTCTGCTGTCCACGATTCACGAGTCTGAAGGAGATGCCGTCTGTTACGTCTAAACACCCGACCATCTTCCGTTTCTACACCGTAGGACCTCGGGGACGTTCTTCTCATCACAATACCTTTCGGAGACCATGTTGAGTCCCTAAGCCGTACGATCGCCCCTCTACCCAAGGGTGATAAGGGCTTTCCGCCGTCACTCTGATGATGCTTTTTGACTGATGTTGACTGTACGCCGCCAAAGTCTGGTACGTTTGACCTCAGGTGCCTACCTTGAAGGAGTTCTTCAGGTGATCGGCCATCCACAAGCGGCGTAGAGCGGTAGGCCAACAAGCCTAACCAGAAGTCTTCGCGCGAATCTTCACTTTTCTTGAGGAGGCGTCTCACGATCTGTACTCTTTTCTCAGCCAGACCATTTGACTGTGGGAAGTGCGGACTTGATGTGACATGAGCGAAGTCATATTTTGTTGCGAATTCTGGGAACTAATAACTTGCAAACTGCAGCCCGTTGTCTGTACATACCTCCAGAGGCATGCCGTACCTAGCAAACATAGCACTCAGTGCTGCAATTGTTGTTCTTGCGGTAGTGTCATGGAGCTTCTGTACTTCTGGGAAGTTTGAAAACGCGTCGAACGCGACGACGTACGAACTTCCTTCAAACGAAACAATGTCCACGCCCACACGAATCCATGTGCATACTGGTACTGGGCGCATGAGAAATGGTTCTTTCGGTTGCTTATAAGAAAACTTGCAACAAGTAGGGCAGCTCTGAATCAGCAGTGTGATGTCATTGCTGAGCCCAGGCCAAAAAGCCAGATGTCGTGCTCTTTCTTTGCATTTCTGCAATCCTAGGTGCCCAGAATGAATACGTCCAAGAATTTCAAGTCGCATGCTTTTTGGTATGACCACTTTCGTTCCTTTTAGCAATACGCCCTTCACGACAGAAAGCTCTGACAAAAACGGCTTCAGTTCACCCTGCAGGTTCTCACCGCTTGACAAGCTGGAGATGACAGTGCTCAGGTAACCATCATTCGCAGTTTCTTGCTCCAGCTTCCGTCGCCTTGCATCTGTGACCAAATAGCCCAGAACTTGCACTGCGTGCACCTCCACGTCGCCCACGGCTCCAGGGCTGTCCTCAGAACTAGCTGGGCATGATCTTGACAGCATGTCGGCCAAGACGAGATGTTTGCCCGGTACGAACTGCAAACAGAAATCATATTTCAGAAGCCTTAGAAAAAATCTCTGAAGGCAGGGAGGCATGTCACAGATATCCTTCGCAGCAATAGATAAGAGCGGTTTATGGTCAGTCTCAATCAAAACTTTGTGCCCGTACACGAAGTGGTGAAACTTGTCACAGCCGAACGAAATGCTGAGCGTCTCCTTCTCAATCTGCGCATAGCACTGCTCAGCTTGCGTTAGAGCACGGGAAGCGTATGCCACTGGACGCCACTCATCACCATCGTAGCACTGCAAAAGTGCTGCACCCATGCCGTCTTTTAATGAATCGCATGTTATTTTGGACTGTCCTTGGGGATCAAAGATAGCGAGGACAGGTGTCATGGTTAGAGCCTGTGTGATACATTTTCACTCTCTTCTGTGGTTCTCAGTCCACTCAAATGCTGAGTGCGCTTTGATAAGCGCCCGGAGAAGCGCAGTTCGCTCAGAAAGGCGCGGCACATACTTGGCGAAGTAGTTGAGCACACCGAGCATGCGCTGAACATCATTTTTGTTCTTTGGCTCTGTCATTTCAAGCAGGCTTTTCACAAGTGTTGGGTCTGGCGAAATGCCTTCACGTTCGACGATCTCGCCAAGAAATTGAATTTCCGTAACACCAAACCTGCGTTTTCTAGCGTTGAACGTAAAAACAACTTTTTCGGCTGCTTTCAAGACAGCAATTAGTCTGCGATCATGCTCCTGTTTGTTTGCTCCCCACACCAAAATATCGTCTATGTACACGTGTACACCTGTAAAGCCCTCAAATACTTGACTCATTGTTCTTTGAAAAATTTCAGGCGCTGAAGAAATGCCGAAGGGCAATCGAAGGTAGCGGTACCTGCCGAAAGGAGTTGAGAAAGTGCAAATTTTGGACGTCTGTTCGTCAAGTGGGACCTGGTGAAAGCCGGAATATGCATCCAAGCAGCTGAATATTGTGGCGCCGGCCAATTCCCCTTCCATATCTTCACGCCTTGGGAGCTAGAAGTGCTCTCTTTTTATGTGCTCGTTGATTTTTCTGGGATCAATGCAAATTCTAATTCTGCCATCCTTTTTCGTTCTCTTTTACGATGATGCCCTCGCGCTCCAGCCTTCGTAGTTCATCTTGAAGAGGGCCGTGCAGGGACAAGGGAATACGCCGCGCTGGTTGAACGACAGGAACCGCTGTTGGTTGCAGGATCATGCTGTATGGTTGCTTCAAGCAGCCTAGTCCCTGGAAGAGGTGCTGGAAATTCGTCACGGCTTCGTAGTCTATTGAGTCGCTTACGGTAGTTACGGTGCGTTTAAAAAAGCCTAAGGCTTCACTCGCGTCCAGTCCTAGTATTGCCTGATTGCCATGCTTGACGACAAAGAACTGCACTGTGCTGCAAGCATTTCCTACTTTTATTTTCTGCAGCGTCGCTCTGTAGTGTGTTATGACGCCTCCGTTGTAGGCCCGTAGCACTGAGGTAGCAGCAGTCAAGGGTCCCGCAGTACGTATTTTCTGGTACGCCGAAAATGGTAACAGGCTGGCCTGTGACCCTGTGTCAACCTTGAAGGAGACTTTCTTGCCCGCGACCTCAGCTCCCACTATCCTGTCTCTGGCTTTTCTATTGCCAACGCCCACTTCCAGGACGTCGAAGTCATCATCGCAGTCGTTTTTTCTGACCTCAGTAATTTCGGACACCCATTGACAACACACGGCAAAATGATTGGGCAGGTGGCATATGTTGCATTTCTTGCCATACGCAGGACACTGCCTTGGTCTGTGTCGCCGATCGCACTTTGTGCAGCGGTACTGCTTGTTGCCATCTTGGGCGCTTCTGCTCGGAGTTGTTGCCATCTTGGGCGTTTTCATTGCTCGGAGAGGTTGCCAGTCAGCTGCAGGCGTGATGGTGCCTTGAGTACTTCCATCGATGGGGTTCCGCGGAGACCGAGATGAAGCTTTGTCCCGAAGTGACCACTTCTGACCCCACGTACTGTTTTCAATGCTGGTCAATTAAGGATCGAGGCAACTACACGATGGCAGGAACAAGACTGCCCTTAGAGTTTATTGTCAAATGTGTGATAGCAGTGCTATCGTTATAAGGCAGGCAGCGCAGAGAGCGCATGCCTGATACACCGATGTGCAATCTTCTGACAGAAAAATTGATGCTTGCTTTGGTCATGGTTGAATTGAACTAATGCCAATTTTGGTTTCTTGTGTTCATTGCTATTTGAGTGCCAGTTGTTTTGGTTTTCTGTTGTTACGTACTATTGTACTCCCTCCCTGTTATGACCCTCAAGCGAGGGTTGACAGTATTATTAAATTAAAAAAAAGTGTTCTTGGACTCTCACACAACTGAGTTCTGTGCTATGTGACTTTGTGGAAAGCTAGCAAGTATGGATTCTGATACCACGAGCGCCTGTGATGAAAGCGTTTACACAGTGACAAGGCCGACATATCGCTTCACAGAAGAGTCAGAAGTATGTTCGTTCAGTAAGATGGTAAGCTGGGCCAGTTGGTTGGGATCCATCGAGAACTTGTTTACAGCGCAACACTAGAAACATAGGACAGGAAAAGATCAGAAGAGAAAAGAAAAAAAATGACGCTGTCTTTTCTTTTCTTTTTTGCTCCTTCCCTGTCCTGTGTTTCTAGTATTGCGCTGTAATTAAGTATGTTCATGCTGCAGAAGGACAGGACGACATTTCTACCAAAGGAGCTGTGAAGACAGTGCAATCAGCGCAGAGTGACGCTGTCTTTTCTCTTGTGGTGTTTTTAGGCGTCTATAAGTTTCCCTCAGTATGACGAACCAACTAGCCCAGCAACAAGTACTTTTAAGGATTCCCTGGGGAGCACAACTTGCCGCTGACCATAAGTGATCACGCGGGACCATCGTTTTGGAAAATGCTTCCAAAGTGCAAGCGTGCCAAGCGGTGCAGATGCACCTGAACAACTGCCATTGTCGGGAAAATGGCTGCAGATGCCGAAAGCACAATGCATGGAGGCTCTAATACTCCTCATGGAATGCAGAAAAAAGCCGTACATTGCATTCTAAATGCCATCGAGTCCTGTAAGAAATTATAAGAACAGTATTAAAAAACAGCAGCACCCTAAAATATATTTACAATTTAACGTGGAAGCATAAAATAATCAGAACAAGAAGCTCTGAAATATGGCAAGTACATAGGTAGAGATCAAATTGTACTTACCAGGTGTTACATTATAGACTTCCATATCACTTAAACCTGAAAAACATAACTTTCTATGATATTGTGTAATATAATGAACATGCCTGTCTTTGCAAGCATTTATGTATAGTGCCCATGATGGGGTGTAATTTTTTGTATAAAAATTCCCACTTTTTTATGTACTATATATATTGAGCTTTGTAGTGTCACTGGAATGAAATGTTTTGTCTTTTGCATCCCCCAAGCTTATGTAGTACACAAACTGCTGCAATTTTTGGGAGTGTGATAATTACTTGCAGAGAAGAAAATTGTATTTGTGATGTGGGGGGTATGAGAATTATAAGAGTGCGAAGAGTGACTCTAGCCGGTGTTGTCCATGGAACATGCTGGCGTGTCCCAACATGGGGCACTGTGACATTGTTAAACTACGTTCCACGACGCTGAGGTGCTGTCGACACTTCGAGATCAAACCACAAAAGAAGTAATTGAGAAAAAAGGGGTGAACAATGTATCAGCGTACCGTCTATTACTCCACATGATAGCTAGTTAATTTTTTAGATAGCACAATATCTTAACATTTGTTGTCATCAAGAGTACGTGTGATCTGTATTTCAGTTTTTTTTTTATTGTGTTCAAGATGCAAATCGGCTAGCCGGTCCCCGCCCTCTTTTTGTCTTGTTTCTTGCTTTAATGAGCTCACGTGATTATGTGAGGGGAATATTAGTCCTTTTTTCTCTCGTGTGATTTCACTAAACCTTTGGTTGCAAGTGAGTGTTGTGGTTTGTCCGCTTTTTTCTTAGTATGTATTTCGTTGTTGCGCTGTGTTTGAATATGTTCAAGCACTTAAGGGCACAGCCACTGGGGAGATTTGCGACCAGTCCCTTTTCCCGCCCTGGAAGGCTGAGGTAGCACGTGCCCTTTTCCTCATTCCTGCCAGCGTCTTTTTATCTCCTCTTTTCTTTTTCTTCCGGTGATTGCCCTCGACTTTTTGCCTCCCAGCTACTTTTGTTGCTACGCGTTGTGTGCACTGGTTTGGCACTTCACTGTCTGCCAGTCACAGAAAAGGTGGCCAGGCTTCATTCAACATACTCGTTCAATGCACAAGGAAACGGTGCTTTTGTGTGATATTGTTCAGAGGGGTGCTTGCATGCCCTGATGCACAAGAATGATTTCGCTCAACAGCCGAGTGTGACGTCCCTGTGTTGTTGCATGTCTCTTGGTGCAGGGGCAACTCCAAGTACCACTACTACGGCATCCGGGTGAAGCCCAACTCGCCACTGAACCAGATCTCGGAGGAAGTGACCACCACTGCTCTGCGGCAGCAGTCGGCCACACAGGCCAAACGGTGAGCATCTCAAGCTTCTCGAATTGCAGCAACTTGCCAGGGCTTGGTAAATGCAAAGAATTCGGCCAGCTTCGCTTGGTGTACAGTGATGAAACAGTGAAGCTGATGACATGCAGTTGGGATGAATGAAGTGGATTGAGTGAAGTAGTGGGATTTGCCCACCTTCTGTGGGTGAATCTCAGGACGATCTACAACAGGGGCCAAGAACAGCTTCACTGTTAAAGACGTGAAACTACGCGTAGAAACAGTACAAGCTCAGAGCCGATTTGTTCTCAAGCACAAGGGCTACAGCAATCCACGGCCCTACATCAACAACCAAGGAAGTCAAGCTCTTGTACAAGCGTAAAGTCACCTCACTGACACACTTTTCAGGCTTGTTTTATGCAAGGCTTCCATGGACACTGCTGTCTTTTGCGTGGTCTTAAAGTTCCTTTCTTTCTCCTTTTTTCTGGCGTTGTCTGGTCAAGGGCCTCCCCCTGCAGAAGAATTGCAAGTGCTTATGCCACTTATGTGCATAATCATAAGAGCACAGGTATGTCACGTGTGTTACGTCTTCCATCATCTTGTGGTAGAGCGTACAAAGGGCAAACAAAACTGTGTGTCAATAACGATAGTTATAGCGCAAGACTAGAACGACGACAAAGAGACAAGAAGGACACAAGCGCTTGTGTCCTTTTTGTCTCGTTGTCGTCGTTCTGTTCTCGTGCTATAACTATCGTCATGTCATACCAACTAGCCCAAACTGCCACACTTCTATGTGTGTCAGTCTTCACCTAGAAGAGTAGGAGCAATCATGTCATGGGGCTTCACTTGCCAAAACATTGCTGGTAATGTGGTTGTCATCCCATTTCTGAGAAAACCACCATCGTTTTAAACATGCGAACCAACTCGCAAGAGCAGGAACAAGACTGGCATCAGCGAGTAGCCAGTTGCCCTTGCCAAACTGGATTGTGTGTAACTTTGACAAAGCTACCTTTATGTGTGTTTTTGTACTTGGTTCCACATTTTTTCAATGAAATATCAGCCGGGAGTCAGTGCAGTGTTGTTCATTTTCTATACTTGGTGACAACTTATCTTGTCAGCAGAGCAGAGGCTACTGAGGCAGGGCATCCGCAAGTATAGTACGGCAGCTTTTGGCCAATTTCGGTTTCGCTCGCTCGGGTGAGCTTTTACAAAACAAATACATGAAAGAACATTGCGATGGTTCTAGTGTTCTAGCACATTCTAGTGTTGTAGTACGAGTGTATATTTCTTGTAGAACTAAACAGCTGTTTCCCAGCTGCACACTCACCCACTACATGCGTTGGACCATACTTACCTTGGAAAACAAGCTTGCTGAAAAAGCAGTACTGTATAAGAAATACAAAGAAGAAACTATGTTCCTGCAAAGTGATCAATTAATTTAATTTACTTAAGACATCCCCCAACTGTTTGAGTCTCATGATAATTAGGGCATCATTTATTTCAGCAAGTCAAATGAGAAAATTTCCATCATCACTATTTTTTGGCATGGTAGCTGGCATGCGCTTCTCTTCTGTAGCTTGCTACAGTGCTGTAGTGTTGCACTGTAACTAAGTTCAAGACTAAAGTGTGCAGTACCAGTGATTCCACGCTTGTGCCAACCACACCGAATTCTGCCAAATCATATTTTTGAGTATCTATTACCAGCAATAGCGATGTCGGTGCGTGAAAACATCTGCAGCTTGCTTTCGAGGCCATAGTCACAACCACATACCTAGAACTATTCAGCATGTTAAAAGAACGGAACCCCAGGTGGTCGAAATTTCCGGAGCCTTCCACTACGGAATCTCTCATAATTGTAGGGTGGTTTTGGGACGTGAAACCCCACATATCGATCAATCATATTTAGTTAAATAAACAGCAGTCATGTGTGCGTCTCAAGTAATCCACGATGCTGTGCTCAGTGCCGACACAACTGTTGTGCAAGTCGGCTAAATGGCAAAACGCACTCTCTGCAGGGGCTCGTGATGTCTAGCCTAATCGGTAGCGTGTAACTAACTGACGAAGGCAATTCTTCGGCAGACGTCATTCGGTCCAGGAACGCTGCTCATGGCTCGCTTGAAGAGTCACACTGCACGTAATTAAAGCAATTTTCACCTATAACTGCATGTGTGCCACCAGAATATCTGTCGCGTCTATTTGTGAACATATCAATATAATTTTCTGTGCTTTGCGTCCTCAGAAAAACACGTTAGCAATTGGAACGCATTGACACTTTTCCTCTAATGTATGTTATTCATGGATATTCATCCAGAAGGGCTCTTTGGTAATTCGAAGCACATCTGTGTTTGTAGTCACTTGCTGTAAATGCTCCTAAAGGCCCCGCAGGGGCGCCTGCGCAAGTAGGCGTTTGGTGTGTAGCGACACCACGGACCCGAGCTAACGGGGGAGTTTCTACTCCCTCCCATGCCTAGCCGTGCGTGGCTTTGCCGTGCCCGGGGAAAAGGGGATCCTGGGAGTTGAGCTGACGCTGGGTGATTGGACCTTTAAGGCCCCCCAGCAGAGGCAACACACCCCTTTGGCCCCGGCTTTACGTAGACAGCACCCCTGGGCTGACCCACCCAGGAGAAATCGGCAGTCGCCTTTTCCTATCTCTCTCTCCCTACATCTTCGTCTTTCTTACTTTTTTAGCTTTCCTGTCTACTTCTCTCTTCTGTTTACTTCCAATTTTCCTGGCGGCAAGGGTTAACCCTGTGCAAATAGCCTACCTTGGTCTAGGCGCATTGGGTTATGGCAGTGTTGTACGGCTGACGTCTGCAAGCTTTCAGCACCTGCAAACTTGAAGCGTCCCCTTGTTGGGCTCCGTGGTGGGTGGCCACCAACGCTGCTGAACAAAAATAAGACCGGCATGCATGGAGCATTCTCTCAACTGTCTGATCGTACCGGCCTAAAGCGGGTACGCACCGACGTCATAAATTTCTTCAACCAGCCAATAGAAACTTTTCCCCACTACCACGTCATTCACTGTGAAAAAACCGGAAAGCAAGCCAGGACCGTATCTCCTTTCGTAGTTGCCAGGTGTCTTACTGAAACTCTCGGGGCTGGATACAAAGTAACGAAAATGGCTAGCGGAGATCCTCTCCTCGAAATTCGGGACAAAGCACAATTTGTAAAGCTAGACAGCCTCTCAACGTTTGGTGACGTACCGATCACCGTAACACTACACAGATCCATGAACATCACTCGCGGAGTGGTATCTGATGCAGACTTACTTGAACTCACCGAAACTGAACTTTTGGAAGGGTGGAAGAGCCAAAACGTCACTAATGTAGAGAGAATTATCATCAGAAGAGATAATAAGGAAATACCGACGAAACACTTAATACTCACGTTTGCATCCAGTAAACTAACAGATTCTATTCAAACAGGGTACACCAAGACATCTATCGGGCCGTATATACCAAACCCTCGTCGTTGCTTCCAATGCCAGAGGTATGGCCATGGCTCTAAAACCTGTCGTGGTCGCCAGACCTGTGCACAATGTGGAGTCCTAGGCCACGTGTCTGAGAACTGCAAACAACCGCCACACTGTGCAAACTGCGAAGGAAACCATGCCGCATATTCACGCTCCTGCACATATTGGAAAAAAGAAAAAGAAATAATTACATTAAAGGTAAAGGAGAACATAGCATTTAAGGAAGCACGGCGAAGAGTCGCTCCATTCTATGGACCTACATACGCTGATGCGGCGCGTCAGGGGGCACCGCCGCACCAGCCTTCGCCACTCCTTCGGCCCGCGCATACAGAGCCGACGGTTGTGGCACCTGCCCCCAAGGCGGCTGTAGCCCAGGCTACATTGCCTACTCCCAAACAGAGACCGGAGACTCCAGAGTCCTCGGGTCTCAAGGCCTCCCCTCACCAGGCGAGGCCCGTAATCCGAACTAACAGCCCGCATGTGCGGGCATCCAGTGGCTCCGAGGAGGCAATGGATACGTCGGTATCCCTGGTGCCGAAAGAGCGGCGAGGCTCCTTGGAGCGCGCCAAGAAAACAAAAAAGCAAATAACAGGGCCCGGTGACGGCCCTGTTAAGTGAACTCAAATTCCCCGTCTAAACAGCCACTCGCTTTTCGTACACACAGCACTATTTTACATTCACCATGAACACTCAAATTATACAATGGAACGTCAGCGGCCTTCTCAGGAACCTTGACGACATCCAAGAACTCTTACACGAACACCCACCAAAAGTGCTGTGTGTACAAGAAACACACCTTAATTCAAAACACACAAATTTTCTTCGTATATACGTTATTTTTCGAAAGGACCGTGATGATGCCATGACATCATCCGGAGGTGTTGCCATCATAGTAAATCAAGGAATTGCATGCACACACTTACAACTCCAAACATCCCTTGAGGCAGTGGCTGTTCGAACGGTTCTTTTTGATAAACTGATCACAATCTGCAGTATTTACATTCCTCCTAGCTATCAGCTGCAAAAACGTGATTTATACTCTTTAATTGATGAACTTCCGGAGCCCTATGTTCTCCTTGGAGACTTCAATGCGCATAGCAGGCTATGGGGAGACTCTCGTTGCGACGCGCGAGGTCGACTGATTGAACAGTTCGTTCTCTCATCGAGCGCATGTCTCCTAAATAGAAAAGAGCCAACCTATTATAATCTCGCACATAACACCTACTCCTCCATAGACCTAAGCATAGTATCTCCATCTCTTGTGCCTCTACTCCAGTGGAATGTTCTCAGTAATCTGTACGGAAGTGACCACTTCCCCGTAGTGTTGAGCACAACTACAGCAACTGAGTGTCCACCCCGTGTTCCCAAGTGGCTCATAAACAGAGCTGACTGGGAACAGTTTTATACCATCGCTCGTCTAGGTTGGAATGACATATGTACTCTGAACATTGATGTTGCTGTCGACTACTTCACAGCGTTTTTGATTGATGCTGCAACAAAATGCATCCCACAAACAAATAGACACCCTGGAAAATGGCGTGTGCCATGGTGGAACTCTGAATGCCGAAACGCGCGCCAACAGCAAAACAGAGCTTGGAGGTTGCTTCGGAACTCCCCGACAGCCGAAAATCTTGACATCTTCAAAAAGATAAAGTCTCAAGGCAGGAGAACGCGTCGGCAGGCCAGAAGAGAAAGCTGGCAGAAGTTTTTGTCAGGGATCAATTCATACACACAGGAGGCTAAAGTCTGGAACATGGTCGGTAGGATAGCAGGAAAACAAGTACACACACTTCCACTCGTAAACACTTAGGGTGATACCTTGGAAGATCAGGCAAACTTCCTTGGTGCACACTTCGAACTGGTGTCCAGCTCATCTCACTATACTGACACTTCCCAAAAATACAGAACAAGAATAGAAAAGCAGAAACTCGAACACAAATGCACCAGATCCGAAGCATATAACCGACCTTTCAGTCTAGCTGAGCTGCGAACGTCTCTAAACTCATGCAGTACTTCTGCCCCAGGTTCTGACCGTGTGGTGTATGAAATGTTAAAAAACCTACCAATCGAAACACGAAAAACCTTACTTTGTTTGTACAATGCTGTTTGGCCTTCTGGCACTATTCCTACCTCCTGGAAAGAGGCTATTGTTATTCCCATTTTGAAAGAGAGCAAGGACCCTTCTTTAGCTTCGAGTTATAGGCCTATTGCACTTACAAGCTGCTTGTGCAAAGTCTTCGAAAAAATGATAAACTGCCGACTTGTACACTTTCTTGAAACAAACAATTTGCTCGACCCATTTCAGTGCGGGTTTCGAGAGAGTAGATCCACGACAGACCACCTTGTTCGTATCGAGGCACAGATCAGAGACGCCTTCGTCCATAAACAATATTTTCTCTCTGTGTTCCTCGATATCGAAAAGGCGTATGATACAACATGGCGTTTCGGAATTCTAAGAGACCTGTCTGACCTTGGTGTGCGCGGAAGAATGTTTCATATAATCGAAAGTTACCTGTCAAACCGGACATTCCGTGTCCGTCTGGGCAGTGTGCTCTCCCAAACATTTGTCCAGGAAACAGGCGTGCCACAAGGTGGTGTGCTTAGTTGTACACTTTTTATTATCAAAATGAATTCTTTGCACTTGTCCATTCCCCGCAATATGTTCTATTGTACATATGTCGACGACGTTCAGCTTGGCTTCAAGTCATGCAACTTGGCCATGTGTGAGCGGCAGGTTCAGCTGGGTTTAAATAAGGTCTCCAAATGGGCAGATGAAAACGGATTTCGACTTAACCCACAAAAAAGCACGTGTGTCTTGTTCTCTCGAAAGAGAGGCATGCACTCGGAACCTGACATTCGACTGAACGGGCAACGTCTGTCCGTCAATGCCGAGCATAAATTCTTAGGCTTAATCTTGGACAACAAGTTGACCTTCGTACCGCATATCAAGTACTTAAAAACAAAATGTTTAAAAGCCATGAATGTTATAAAAGTGTTGTCACGTACTACGTGGGGTAGTGATAGGCAATGCCTCATGAACCTCTATAAAAGCCTCATTCGCACCCGCTTAGATTATGGGGCCGTTGTCTATCAGTCTGCTACTCAAAGTGCCTTGAAGATGCTGGACCCCGTGCACCATTTGGGCATCCGCCTTTCTACGGGTGCTTTTCGCACCAGCCCCGTAGAAAGCCTTTATGTTGAGTCAAATGAGTGGTCGCTTCATCTGCAGAGAACTTACATGTCCTTTGTTTATTTCCTTAAGGTGAAATCAGACAAGAAGCACCCCTCATACTCTACAATTAATGATTTGTCGAGCTCAACTCTGTTTTAAAACAGGCCTTCGATGAGGCAGCCCTTCTCAGTTCGCCTGAAGTGTCTAGCTGAAGAAACTGAAGTGTCCCTTGAACACAGTTTAATGGCTCCTGTAGCATACCCGCCACCGTGGCAGTGGCAGACTATAGACTGCGATGTGTCTTTCCTAGAAGTTACAAAACATGCACCTATTGCCCATATCCAAACATACTTTCTGGAACTTCAACACAAATACACATGTCCTGAGTTCTTCACAGATGCCTCCAAGACTAACTCCTCTGTGTCCTACGCTGCTGTCGGCCCATCCTTTTCGGATGCTGGCCCTCTACATCCACGCACAAGTATCTTCACAGCGGAAGCTTACGCGATAATTGTGGCAGCTAAACACATCAAACAATTACAAATACAAAAAGCAGTAATATATACAGACTCCCTGAGTGTGGTAACGGCTCTGCACAGTCTTAAAAAACAAAAGAACCCGGTCCTTCTCTCTCTTTACTCCATTTTGTGCACACTCTACACACTCAAACAACATGTTGTAGTGTGCTGGGTGCCAGGGCACCGTGAGATCCAAGGCAACGTGAGGGCGGATCAGCTCGCTGCATCCGTCCATGAGAGCACCGCCATTACATCCATATCAATCCCGGCCCTTGATCTTAAGCCGTCTCTCAAACGAAACCTCAGGGACTACTGGCAGAGGAAGTGGGATACACACACACAAAACAAACTACACGTTATCAAGCCACACCTTGGCCATTGGCCACCAGTATCAAAATCACGTCTAGCCGAGGTAACACTAACAAGACTCAGGATAGGACACACATACACGACACACACACATCTTTTGTCCGGTGGTGATTCACCATTGTGTGATAAATGTGGTGAGGCGTTAACAGTTCTTCGCATTTTAATTCAATGTAAACAGTTAGACAGTCTAAGAAGACAACACTTTTCATTACCCTACCGACAACATATACCTTTACACCCTGGAATGTTCGTCGGTAGGGAACCGCTTTTTAGTCATAAGTCATTATTCGCGTTTTTAAGAGAAATTCATAGTTTTCATATTATATACCCCGGCATTCCGTAGCACAGCCTCTCCATAGAGGTTTTTGCTGCGGTGGCTACACAGGAAAGCACTTGCCTCACGACCCTTGGACGCATGGGTATGAACGAGTGAGGTACTTGTGCCAATGCCATACATATCCACCATCGTCTTTTATTATCACCAACTTTGTTCATCTATTCGCACCACACACACCTTTCACGGCATGGTCATGATTTTATTACTTGTATGTTTTTACCCGCCTTACCACGAGGAATTTTATGGCCCTTATGCAGCCGCTAATCACAATCATTGTCCACGTGTCTTGTCCCATGAACTGGCGCTCTTTGGCCATGAAATGGCCCTTGCGCCAAAAAGCACCATATATCATCATCATCATCAATGCTCCTAAAGGACCCTGCCCTTTCAAACTCGTGAGTGAGTGCTAGGGTCCCAGTAAAAGTTTTTAGCGTTTTTTTTTTTTTTATCTCAATAATGAAAGCGTGCCTTTTGGTAAAATCAGCCACAGCTGCGTTTTAATATGCACAGCTTTCAGTAGTGGGCCCATCACTCACGGCCCTGGTGTCAGAATCCCCACTGTGAAGCGGCTACCCCTTAATGCACGCTCTCCAGTGTCAGTAGCTGACAGTTAAAGATAATTGAACATCACAAAATCGCATTCGTGTTTTGTTTACAGGGGGAGGGGGGTCTGCGTTTTATCAAAAGGCGTGCCACCGTTGTTGGCGCGCACTTTCTCGAGGCATCATGAGGCTGTGTCGCAGTCCCGATTATCCCGGAAGCGCTTGCAACAGATTGAATTGAGAGAGAGTCGGGAGATGGGCGTGGCAAAATGAACACACTTTATCACCTGAAAAAGGAAAGGCAAAAAATCACAAGCACAAACAAACACTCGTGGACACACAAAATTAACTCAAGACAGTAGACTCTCATTAAACAGAACCTGAAGGGACCAGTAAAATGTGTTAAGTTTAACAGGTGTTTCGTTAACACTAAACAAGGGCACACAACACAAGAACGAAACTATTCTTCTCAGAAGCATTTGTTCCATTTAGGCAGTAGTTCTCCGTTAAACAGATTTTTGTTTACTGAGAGTGTACTCTAACACTATATATATATATATATATATATATATATATATATATATATATATATATATATATATATATATATGTATGTCACAGCATCAAGATGCGGACGCTTTGTCACGATGCCCTTTGCAGCAGTTTTCGGCGCACGTCACATCTTCTTGTCAAATTGGCTATACGGAAGACGCCTCGTCGATATCAGCCATTTCTTCCCTACCTTCATCCACCCGTCCGTCAGTACTTACTACTCACCAGCGAGCCGATTCTTACTGCACTGACATCATCGGTCGGCTGACCGGCGCTTCATCTTCCGCTAATGCCAGGCTCCGGAAACAACTCCGACTATTCAAGTTGGAGGACGATGTGCTTTATCGATACATTTTCCACCCGGAAGGCCACCGATGGGTTCCCGTCGTACCACGCGCACTACGCACTGATGTTCTGCGCGCTTCCCACGACGACCCGACGTCAGAACACTTGGGTTACTACAAAACATACGAGCGCATCCGCAGTTGATTCTTCTGGCCAGGTCTTTCCACGACGGTAGCTAAATATATTGCCTCGTGCGCACTTTGCCAACACCGCAAGCGGCCCACAACTGCTTCAGTCGGGACCCTACAACCACTTCCTTGTCCATCAGAGCCAATCTCTGTCGTCGGAATTGACCTCTTCGGACCCCTCCCAACTACATCAAACGGCAAGAGATGGATCGTCACCGCCGTTGATCACTTGACCCGGTACGCTGAGACGGCCTCGATCACTTCAGGAACTGCTTCGGAAGAAGCAACTTTCTTCTTGAACGCGATTTACCTACGTCACGGAGCCCCTCGTGTTCTTTTGAGCGACCGGGGCAAGGCATTTCTTTCAAGCACGCTCAGTGAAGTTCTTCGAGCATCAAAAACAGTTCATAAAACAACATCTAGCTATCACCCGCAAACCAATGGCTCAACGGAAAGATTTCATCGCACGCTGTGTGACATGCTGTCCATGTATATCCGACCGGACCATCGCAATTGGGATGCCATACTTTCCTTCGTCACGTATGCATATAATACGTCAGTTCGACGAACCACAGGCTATTCTCCATTTTTCCTAGTATACGGACGCCAACCGACATCACCACTCGACGTTTCGTTCTTTTCTGGCCTCGTCAACTCTTCACCATTCGTTTGCGACTAGTTTCTGTCCCGTGTTGCTCGATGCCATCGTCTTGCCCGTGTAAACACCAAAGCTAGCCAAGAAGATTGCAAACATTGTTACGACGCCACTCACCATGTCGTTCTCTACCGCCCTGGCGACGATGTACTTCTGTGGACTCCTGCACGAACGCCTGGCTTATGCGAGAAGCTTGAGTCACGCTATCTTGGCCCCTACAAAGTTGTCGAACAGACCTCACCGGCGAACTACCTTGTCACACCTGTTCATGTCCCCACTGACCAACGCTGCCGCGGGACAGAGATTGTGCACGTTTCACGTCTCAAGCCCTATCGTATGCGTTCCCCAGCGTAAGTCGCGGCCACGCTGGCCGCTTCCGTCGACGGGGAAAATTAGTGTAAGAATTCATTGGACATCATCTTCCTCATCTGTCAATAACCATCATCAGTCTTCGCCCCGTGCCTCTTCATCATCGGTGCCATCTTGCTGCTGCTTGAATAAAACGTCAGCTGAACCGTTGTATATCCATATATATATATATATATATATATATATATATATATATATATATATATATATATATATATATATATATATATATTCGAAGGTTGCAGGTGTGGTTCCTGTCCATGGCTAGTCATCCTTTCACCCTTTTTTCTTTATTCACATTTACATTACGATTCGGTCTAATAACTTGCCCTATACTTTCCTTGGCATTATTATCTGTTAGATCTCATTGATATTGTGTCAAAACACGGAAAAATGAGCCCTTAAGTATACACTTCTTTCCCTTATATATATATTATATTATATATATATATATATATATATATATATATATATATACATATACATAGTCATGGGCACGTTACCAGTAAAAAGTAACTCTGTTACACTTACAGTTACCGATTTTGTAAAAGTAACTTGTTACAGTGAAAAAGTAACGTTATTTTTCGGTTACTGTGTAAAATAAGTAATTGATTACAAAACAAATGATAGATTTGAATGAATAATGGCATAGGAAGGCATGCAGGTAATGAAAGTTGCATGTTGTGAAACCCTAGATGAAAAGACAAAAAAAAACAACAACCTAAAAGTCAGCCAATATAATCAATCGTTCGGCAAGGCTCACTTTGTCACATCAGTTTTTTGTTGTTGTTATTGCTTATGCACACTTGGTGACAAGGAAGTTTACTTGCAAAATTCGTTACACTTTAGAATGAGTTGCTTTTCAAAGTTTTCATCAGAGAGCTTTCCTCTCTTGATGGACAAAATGTCGTGGCCTTTGCTGAATAGCCGTTCAGCCGGCGCACTAGACGGAATCCTCGTATTTCGCTGAATGAAAATCTTCTTAATCTTGGAATACTTCGCCAGCTCGCTGATGTCAGTTCCGGGATCGCTGAGCCATTGTTGCACCTCGGAGCATGAAAGGGAGGATTGAGGTAACTGAAAAAACACGTCGTCTTCGTCGGTTCTTTCGCTGGCGGCTGCATTTTCATTGAAAATTGCTTCTAGAGCATGATTCACATAAAAAACAGCGCCAATAACGAGAGACTAGAAAAAGAAGGAGACAGACAGCGGCACTGACACTCTTTCTCAAGAAGTTGTAACGTCGCTGCTTTCCGTGCTTCAGTCATCCAGGAAAGCTCGAACTTTGGATGTACCGCTGCTGCCAGGGCCAGATCGGCATCCTCCAAAACTCCAGAAAACCTGTATTGAAAAAGGTTACAGAAACAATGTATGGCCTTGTTGAAAACATTTCACTTTCATTCATACCACGGACAATCCATAGTACGAATGCATATGCACCCTTGCGAGAGCACGCGATGAGATAGGACAGTAAAGAGATAGGCACAGAAAATTTCTCTCACCTTTTCATGACTGCATCCGGAAGACTGCTAGCAAGGGGTGTGCAGTACTTAAGGGGCGGGAGGTATCGCTGATACGGCAGTAGAGATTGAAGTGTTGGCTGCAGAACGCCCATGTACATGTATTGTTCCCCTTGTAGTATATTCAGCGCCTTTGCCACAGCGTACATCGCCTGAAAAAATAAAAGATATAGTCAATGCACTGCATCATGTTAAACAAATAATCGAAACATACCTTGCAGTATTCATCAACGAACATAGATTCCTCATGCTGCAATTGTGGCAACGAGAGTGCGTCGAACGTTGCGTCCATCCTCCCTTTCGGTACTTCGTTTATGTACTTCATGGAGTTGAACAACGAATTCCATCACGTTGCATTCGGCACAAGGAGATGCCTTCTCAAGGCAGCCTTTAGTGTTTCGGCTGCCTGCACAGACTGGCTTTGTTTCCTCCAAAGAGTCTTCAGTTTTGAGAAAATTGTCCCCGCCATTTCGCGGTAGGTCCCGTTGTTGCTGGCATTTTCGGCATCCACCTAAGCGACGAGGTTTAGGGTGTGCGCGGCACACCTTCTGTGCTGTGGCAAGTGGATATCTTGAGAGGAATCATTGTTCGAGCCACTGTCCAGTACCTCCGTGATGTTATTTACCACAAAACCTTGGTCCCGTTCAGCTTCTCCAAAGACCCTGTGTCCTGAAAAATGGAAATTTCCAACAAGTTAGCGTGGAAATGAGCTGGTGGAGGTTCAACATTTTTATACAGCATCCATATAATTTGATTGACTAATTTGTTAAACAGTATGAAATAAAAGTGCCAACAGCTGGATGAAAAAATACGGGACAGGACAGAGCACTCCCTTAACAATAAAACTGTTAGAAAAAGCAAGAAAGGAGTGAAGGTTATTATCCATTAACAAATAAAGATAAACGCGACGACTATGCCCAAGCAGACGTATAAATGCACCCAAAAGTTTGCGGAGCGTAGGCTCTACTGCAAATGCGAATTTCTGCTCTGTTAGCATGTGGCGCTTCTTAAATAGCTGGTAGCTGTGAAGCTCGCAAGAAATATACTGTATTTACTCCCATAATCCTCGCACTTTTTTTTGCCAGAAAACTGATACAAAGTTGGGGGTGCGAGAATTACGCGGGAAAAACTTTCCACGAAAACGCAGAGAGCGAAAAAAAAAAAAACGAAGTGGCTGCAAATAGGGGTTCTCACGCCAGCAACTTACAGCAAGCTTTAAGAAGTACTAATTAGAGCTTACCTCAACAATAAAAGCAGAGGTTCAGCACAAGGCAAGATTTATTTGAGACACAGAAAGTGGAAGCAAATAGTCAAGAATTAGAATACCATACGCGAAGCTTGTGGGCGTTGCGGGCGTAGCGGTAGCGGTCGGCGCTCAACAGAAGCCCTCAAAAGGTAAGCGTAGAACGTCAGCATTAGGCTGATGGCTATTTAACAGAATCGTCCGCAGTTTCCTTCTGAAGAAATAAAGTTTACCATCAATCCCAGTTTTAGGCACACAGCAGGCCCAACGCGTCCTGGTGGCTTTCAGCTGCCGTCACCAGTATCGCACACAAAACTCGTAGGCTCCGAAGGGCCTACCGGCGGCCCTGTTGCCGTTGTTTAGCGCATGATCTATCACTTGCAACTTGAAGCAGCCTTGTGGCTTCAGTATCGCCCCATAACGTGCCAAGATGACCGACACAACATACAAAACACGCCGCAACGCGCGCTGGCCACTTCGGCTTAGCTTGGATTAGATTGAATCTCTGTGCAATAGTACGCTTGATGCTTAAGAGATGGCGCCAGATAGCGCAGGCTATCATCATCAGTGGCTGGAACGAGCAGACGACATTATTGCAGGAGTTTTCGGGGGTGCGATAATTACTCGAGGGAAAAAAAAATCGTATTTTTTTGGGGGCGATGTGAGGGGTGCGAGAATTATGCGTGTGGGAGGATTACGCGAGTAAATACGGTACTACAGGCCGGAACATCTATTTGGAGGTTATGTTCTCGGACAAAGCCGGAACATAGCTCCTTCGGAAGTTTAGTACTCCGCACGTTTTTGGGGCGGTTTATATCTGTAGTACGCTTCTAACAGAAAAAAAAATATATTGCATGGCACCGATGATCAGTAGCTTTAATATGTAATATGGCACAATAATAGGCTTCAGAAAATTGCAAATATCTTATTAAAACAGAAATCCAGGTCTTTTAAAAATACAAGGGATGACACAAAGCGTAAAGTTTCTGTTGTGGAGCATTGCATTTGCCTCTCGTCTTTTCTATTTCAGGACTTTGTACAATATCTCTGTAGAACGTATTTGTGTTTTGATTCCTGACTCTACAAAAAAAACACATGACTATTTAGATTTGCGAAGGATATGCAGAAGTTTGTCGTAAATTCTAGGTTTACAAAACGTGCCTTAGTATGCAACAGTTGAGGGCATGCACACAACTCTCCATAGTCAGTGAGATCAGCGATTGCAGCATGCCAGGCTCATTAATTTATTGCGATCATAAAAAAGGAACGCAGCTGAAGTCAAATTGCAGCTCAATTTAGTTTCTTTTTGGGAAAGATAAGATAATAAAAATAGGCAACCTTGGTGTACACAATGAGATTAAAACAGAAGCAGCCTTTTAACCTACCTGAAGGCTTTCACAAAGTTTGAACCATTGTCCGTGATAACGACGCATATCTTGTGCAGAATTTTGTACTCTACAAATACTGCGAGGAGCGCTGTCGTGATTACGTCGTAGGTGTGATGACCTGAGAGCCTCTGGCACACAAGTGCTGCGGATCTTCTTTCCAAAGACTCTTCTTCTATGTAGTGAACCGTCACACCCAGGAAGCTTCTATGGAAATTGAAGAAGAAAAAGAGAATGGTCAATCTTAAAACTAGCGATATCAGTCTGTTCATTAGAATGGAAGAAGGGACCTCCACAAGTTTGCAACTACCGCACCAATTACGCGGACGCAAATATCCTAGCTGCATTGCATTGTGGGCACTGTTTTGCATGTTTACAAACCATTGCCATATAATTTAGAATCCACCTTGACTAGATAGAAAGGTCAGCAATGCTTTTCATAATAAGCATTTAAGCTAGATCCGCTCCTTGAGCCTTGATTTACTCAAATTCATATGTCTTCTTTTTTCTTTTTCTTTTTTTTTGTTTACCACGAAACCTTGTGTCACACAAGATGCATACTATGCTTACTCGCCTGCTTAAAACATTTAATTGTGCTTACACAATTTGCTTATTTGGCTTACGAAACATATCATAATTGACTGTTTTCCTGGGCTCTACATTTTGCAAATTTCACAAAGCAACACAGTTCTGCAAATATTTCGCAAGTACATTTCGCGGCAACCTGTGACATGTAATGCACCCATATCCACGGGGTGACAAAATCTGTGAACCAATCTTGCGTTGTTTTATGAGATCGAGGGAACCTCGCAAATTAGGACCTTGCGAAAAGCAAACGTGCAGCGTGCTGTTTATAGCCTACACTAAGAGCCTCACCTGTTTGAGGCTGTCTATCAGCCAGCTGTGCAGCAGACCTTCGATGCCTTCTCCAAGGCGGCGATGAGGGACGCTTTTTGCTCCCTGTAGAGGATGTCAATCTGATTGACCAATGACTTCCTGTTCATCACCGTTGGCGATGGATGCAGTGCGTTAATCAAGCACAGGAACTGTTCATTTTGAACAAGTGAAAAGCACTGCATGTCGGAGACTACGAAGTTCACAATTAACCTGTCTAAGCGACTTTGTGATAGAGCCTTGGGTCGACTAGTTGTTGCTGCAAGACAGGACTCCAGGGTCTGCGTCGAGCTACCGCCCGCGTGTCTTTTGTCTGCCACGGTGGGACCATGCTCGGCTTTTCTCTTTTTGGAGTCGAACTCCTTCAGTGCAGTCGGATGTTTTTTCTGCGCACAACGAAAGTTTAGGTTCAGTACAGTAATTTCAACTTGATCGCCATAATTGATTACATACAATGAAACATACTCACAAAACCGGAATCTCGACATTTATAATGGTGAAACTTACCTCTAGATGTTTCCGCAGGTTTGACAAAGACGTCTTGCTGGTAGAGTACTCTTTTCTGCAAATGCTGCACAACACTGTAATATTTGCCGCCGTCGTCTTCAACACGAAAAAATATTTGTGGTAGGAAGGCCAAGGCATTGCTGCTCCGAGTCGACAGGCATGGCTTCCGAACAGGAGGAGTAGTGCTGTGCCTGGCTCCTCTGTGGCAACGTTTCTCTGCGGTGCATCTAGCTATTTTTATAGGGACGTACCACCGTCTCGTGGCACCAGTAGTCTGCCATCGCAGATGTGGCGCTTTCATAGACGTCCGGAACGGTCCGATATTCCAAAAGGCGGGTGAATTCATGATTGTCATGGTTTACTCCGTCTGAACTATTAATAACAAAGTTCCCTATGGTCCAGTCATGTTCAACAAGCTTCGTCTACAAACGCATTGAATAGGTGATTAAACTAACGTTTGCTTTCGTGCCCTTTCTCATCATTTAGTGCCCATTTACTGCCCATTTCGCCGAAGTCTCTTCACAATTCCCGCATTGTCTGCAGGTGTGTAAGTGTGTGGACTGATCATCTGTAGGTGTGCGGTTCTTCAGTTTCGCGTGCCTTGACGACGAGGCTTAAAAATTGTTGGTATGGCCATAGTACGCTTAACTATCCAAACAGGATCCGATACACCTTGGACATAGCGAATACACACAATGAACGTCGTATGCAGGGGAACACGTGGTTGATGCACTGGAACGATGGCACGACGTTTGTTATAACGATACCCAGCATGGAGACGTGCATGCTGAGGGAAACGCGTGTAACGAGTGAAGACGACGTGCATTGGGTCTATTCCCCAGATTCTTCAAGGTGTATCAGACCCTGTTCGGAGAGCTATGTATCCGCTGTACACACGAACTGCTTCTAAGCCTCTGATGGCGAATTCCATTGGGAGAGCAGGAGCACTCAAAAGCACGCTGAAAGTGCTTTCTTTCGAGCCGGCGTGTTTCAGTGGTCGAACAGGTGGAGGAGCACTGTAATTCATTGGTAGGCCGAGAGTGCTTTTGCATCGCCGAGAGAAGCCAGGAGCAGTTTGTAGCGCTCTCGCCTGAAAAGCAGAGTAGGCGCTGTAGAACGAGTCATGTGGCCCTTGAATGTCACAGTCTCCGAATTTTTCTTCAGCCCGCAAGTGTGGCGGATATGGTAGCAGCCATGTGCACTTTGACACCGCTGTTTTGTACGGGTTGCTACGATAACAGCTGGGCGCCTGCTGAAAGTGTCGTTGCACAAACATACTAGGTGTTAGGATAACAAAGAGCGTGTGGCTGACAGGTTTTACGGGCATTTTGCTGCTGCCCCACAGAGATTATGCCGGGGCTTGGAATGTTTTGACCACATGGTCTCCCCACTCATCACCCCATTCACCTGCCCTCTGGGAATGCCCCGCATTCCATTGGCAGGGTGAGCGGTCCTGCTGTTAGTGCTCTGCCCCCCACTTCTCACTGCCCGGCCCCTCTACTCCTGTTCCCTCAATAGAATTCGTCATAAGCCTCTTTAACTCGAAGTAGAGCTTTCACAATCAACTACAAACACGTTTTAAATGATAGCTTCAGGCTTTCAGCAGTTTTATGCTGCTGTTTTCTAGCCACCTGTCAAATGCAACTTGCTGGAAGCCTCAGGTGAAGGAATGCTCCAACAGCATACCAAAAAAAGGGACAGAAGCTCAAGTGACAAAAAAAGATATATAAATATTCACCTTGCCCCCCCCCCCCCAAAAAAAACAGGGGAGGGGGGCACGTGAGCTTGGCAAGGTATGCAGTAGCAACATGTCTGATTTACGACATGTAGTTTTAGGAATAAACATACCCTCCAGACACACTGTGCTTCAAACCAGCCGGACAGGTATTTGTCAAATATGTTTCCCTTTAGACATGTAGTATACAAGTAAAGTCCGAACTCAATCTTGTGCAGGGAGGATATTCTTTTTAGCGATCTGTTTCCTTAAAATGCAATGGGAGCCATGGAAAGTTGAAATGTGGAGAGGATATTGTAAAAAAAAGTTCGGAAAAATGAAAAGCCTTTAACGTGGGCCTCTAACGTGTGTAGCTGTTGGATAATTTTTTACAAAAACAAAAGTAACTGTAACTGTATTTTCCGTTACAGTTACTCAGTAAAAGTTAACAGTGTTACAGTTACAAGTTTCTCTAAATTAAACGTAACTAGTTACAGTTACAAGTTACTGAAAAAAAGTAACTAGTTACCGGTACTGCGTTACTAGTAACTAGTTACTGCCCAAGACTGTGTATATGTATATATAACTGTCATATGTGTTACAGCCAACTCTAACCCTAGCCAGCATCTATTCAAGATGCTGTCTCGGTAACGAAACATTCTTACAGTTCGTCACGTTACCCCGTCAACTCAGTGCTCTTGCCGTGTCGTCGACGTCCTCTACAAGGTCCTACAGCCATGGACCATTCCCGCTGAAGGAGCTGTTTGTCCTCATTGCCGGTATCTCTGTCTCCATCGCCGTCTCCGGCTCAGTTAGGTTACACCTAAAGGCAGAACTTCATAGGTGCAATAGTGCACACGACAGCGACAAAAAACGCTATGAGCGATGAAACATGGTGTTAGCGTCACGTGTCATGTGGTAGTTTTAGCGCAATTACTCAGTTTTGCTCGCTGTCATAGCCAACAACGAGCGAAACCGTCATAGCCTTGACTCGCTTATCAGCACTTCGGATCTTGTTACGAAGACCGTCGAGGGACAAATTTCTAAACTCTCGATCAAGTTCGCACTCACCGCCATGGCAACTGGTGGCGCTGACTGATGCTCCCACGTTTAAATGCACATATATGCCCCATAAAGTGTACAGGGTGATAACCACCATCATAGCTTAGTAGTAGAGCATCAAACACGTTATTCGAAAGTCCTAGGCCCAAATCCTGTCAGTGGCAATTAGGGGCGTGCGAATATAAAAATTTTCGAATACCAATAGGAAGCTTCAAATGCGAATCAAATATTCAACAATGAAGAGGTGCAATTTTGTTTGCACCAGGAAATTTTCACTCTGTCATATTGTTACGGAGTCAGTGATTTCTGTATAAACGCAATTACAGAGGAACAACCTCAGGCGAGAATCACAATGGCTGATTGGCACACTCGCGCGCCTGTCAGCTGATTCTGTCCTTCATCTTCCTTTACTTTGTAACAGGACCCCCGGGCGTTGGAGCGCCATCTCAGCGCGAGTCCGAAGAAGTGCGACAGAAGCAGGGTTTTGAGGCGCGAAGCGTGAACAATGTCAACAAGTGATGAACTTGGTGACGTATTGGAGTGCAATGGCGCTATCTCGTAGTTGACGTCGCTAACTTGACGCAAGACTAAGTAGGGTCCTGCGTATCGAGACAAAAGTTTTTCGGAGAGACCTGCACGGCGACACGGTGACCAGAGGAGCACGCGGTCACCTGGGGCAAACGTTATATTACGATGCCGGTAGCAGGCTTTGGTCGTAGCAGGCTTTTTGAGTATCCTGTGACCTGGTGAGACGAGACTGGGCAACTTGACGAGCCATGTGAGCCCGATCAATAGCTTCGGGAGCGTACTCACAAGCAGATGGCTTGAGAGGTAAGGTGGTTTCAATGGCAATATGGGGTCGCGACCATACAAAAGATAAAAAGGTGAGAATCCTGTGGTGTCATGTCGAGATTAATTATATGCGAAAGTCACATGGGCCAATGTGGTGTCCCAGTCACGATGATCCTCGGAGACGTACATCGAAAGCATCTCTGTGAGCGTGCGGTTGAGACGTTCAGTTAGGCCATTAGTTTATGGGTGGAAGGCAGTATATAGCTTATGCGCTGTGGCACACGATCGAAGGAGGTCGTCGACAACTTTGAACAAGAAAGAGCGGTCGGGGTCTGTAAGCAGCTGTCGTGGTGCACCGTGGTGTAAGATGACGTCATGAAGAAGAAAATCTGCGACGTCAGTGGCGGAACTGGTTGGCATGGCCTTTGTGATCGCGTAACGGGTCGCATAATCTGTGCCGACGGCGATCCATTTATTTCCCAGTGTCTTCTTCGGAAAAGGGCCAAGAAGGTCGAGTCCCACGCGATGAAATGGTTCAGAGGGGACTTCGATTGGGTGAAGCTATCCAGCTGGCAGCAAAGAAGGTCTTTTCTGGTGCTGGCAGAGGTCGCAAGTGGCGACATATCGACGCACGGTGCGGTACAGTCCTGGCCAGAAGAACTGACGTCGCACGCGGTTGTATGTGCGGGAAACACCGAGGTGTCCCGCTGTTGGTGCGTCGTGAGGTTGTTCAAGTATGGCAGGCCGTAGATGACGGGGAATGACAAGCAGAAGCTCAGGGCCTTCAGTGCTGACGTTGCGGCTGTAGAGGATGCCGTCATTCAGCACGAACATACGCGATTCAGCGTCATGGCTGTCAGACTGGATGGCGTCTATGATAGTGCGCACTGACTCATCCTGTCGTTGTTCAATGCGCATATCCCTGATATCAGCAAACGCCATCAGGATGCCCTCCAGGTCAGTCGCAACGGGATCAGGAGGGTCCACCGTATGACGAGAAAGACAGTCTGCGACCTTGTGCAAACGGCCAGACTTGTAGCTGACGCAAAACGAAAATTCCTGAAGCCTCAAAGCCCAGCAACTCAGACGTCCAGTCGGGTCCATCAGAGAAGTCAGCCAGCAGAGGGCGTGGTGTTCCGTAACGACGGAGAACATGCGACCATAAAAAATATGGCCGGAACTTGGCGACGGCTAAAACTAAAGCTAAACACTCTCTCTCAGTGATGGAATAATTCCTCTCAGGGGGAGAAAGCAGACGACTGGCATAAGCTATCACGCACTGTCTGTCGTGGTGTCGCTGAGCGAGAACTGCGCCAATATTGTGGACACTGGCGTCGGTGCGAACTTCTGTGGCAGCAGAAGGATTAAAGTGGGCAAGTATGGAGGGCGTAGTTAAGGAGCCGATGAGTGCGGTGAACGCTTGAGCCTGCTCAGTGCCCCATGAGAATGTGGTATCCTTCTTCAGCAAATCTGTGAGTGGCCTCGCAACGTCGGCGAAGTTTTTCACAAAACGACGAAAATAGGAACATAAGCCGATGAAGCTCCGGACATCGGATGTAGAACAGGGCTCCGGAAAGCTATGGACGGCGCGGATCTTTTCAGGATCTGGTTGGACGCCATCGGCATTTACAAGACGGCCAAGAATGGCAATCTGACGGCAGCCAAATTGACATTTCTAGGAGTTTAGTTGTAGTCCAGCTGTTCTGAAGACTGCGAGAATTGCAGCAAGACGCATCAGGTAGCTATCGAAAGTAGATGAAAAGACTATCACATTGTCTAGGTAACAGAGGCAAGTAGACCACATATAACCACGCAAGAGGGAGTCCATCATTCATTCGAATGTGGCAGGGGCGTTACATAGTCCAAAAGACATCACCTTAAACTGGTATAAACCATCCGGTGTAATGAAGGCTGTCTTCTTGCGGTCCATCTCATCGACAGAAATCTGCCAGTAGCCGGACCGAAGATCAATAGACGAGAAGTACGTAGCGCCGTGCAGGCAGTCCAACACGTCATCGATGCGTGGTAGCGGGTATACATCTTTTCGCGTGATCTTGTTGAGGTGGTGATAGTCAACGCAGAAGCGCCAGGTATCGTCCTTTTTTTTCACAGGGACGACAGGGGAAGCCCAAAGACTACTTGATGGTTCTATGACACCTTTGTTGAGCATTTTGTCAACTTCCGCTTGGATAACTCTGCGCTCGGTGTGGGAGACACGATATGGGCGTCGGCGAATGGGACTGGCATCAGCAGTGTTGATGCGGTGCTGAACGGTGGAAGTTTGCCATAGAGGTATGTCGTCCAAATAAAAAATGTCGGTATACGACGCGAGAAGGTGATGGATGTCGTTGGCTTGCGCAGAATTGAGGTCGGGTGCAATCATCTTCGAGAAACGACTCGGCATAGAACAGATGCTGTTTGCTACAGGAGACTGAAGTAAATCAATCTTGGTGGTGAGAGCCGCTATTTCAAATTCGTCAGCATTGTATACGTGGCTAAGAACATGCCACAAGGAAGCACTTGAGGGCACTTGAGGGCACTTGAGGGCAAAAGCTGAAATTGAGAAGTGGGAGTGAGATACAGTTGTCGGTGACAGTCACAAGCGTGTGGGGAACGGCGATGTTGCGCTCCAAGAGAACGTCGGTGAGAGGAAAAAGAACATATTGACCATCGGGACCCTGTGGCTGTGTGGTCAAAATGACGTAGGTGGCTGCCTGAGGGGACAGTCGCACATCCTGAAGAGAGCACAGGCGCGGCGGGGCAGTGTGGTGTTCAGCGACTATCTGAGGCAGTTCTAGCTGAAGGACGCCGATAGCACAATCGATAAGAGCAGAGTGATTCGACAAGAAGTCCAGTCCTAGGATAACGTCATAAGGGCAGTGGTCAATCACGGCTAAAATGACAGAAGCAGTGTGGTTCTTTATACTTAAGCGGGCAGTGCACAGACCGAGAACCATCGGCGTGCCGCCATCGGCCACACGGAGCATTTGTGCAGCCGCTGGTGTCAGAACTTTCTTTAAATGTGTGCGTAGGCTTGAACTTATGACCGAAATGCTTGCGCCGGTGTCTACAAGTGCTTGTACAGGTACGCCATCTACTTCAACGTCTATTACACTTCCTCTAGTAGGAACGGAGAGAGGGTTTGCTGCGGAATTCGTCAATGCAGCACCACCTCCGGGGGCTGCATTTCTCAGTTTTTCGAGACAATGCGGCCAGAAGCCACGGTGGACGAGAAGCGCCGTGGCTGCGGCGAACGGGACGATGGGTGAGGTATTTGCGGCGAACGAGACTGGTGCCCACGTGGTGAAGGTGAGCGGCTGTACCAAGTGTTCCGAGAATGGTCAACGGCATGGCACTCTTCGGCAGGTGAAAATGTGCGGGCAGTACCGCGGAAACGGGTCATATTGGTCGTTGCACGAGGTGCCGAGGACCATGTGTTGCGGCAGTAACGAGCAATATGTCCAACGCGGTGGCAGTTGAAACATACAGGGCCATCATCCGCAGTTCGCCACTCAGCCGGGTTTCGAGTATGTGGAGAAAACCGTCGGTCGGAGGAGAACATCGCGAAAGGGCGTTCGCTGACTCTGGGGGCGGTGACATGGCACACGGAATGCACTCCGATGTTTTCAAGCTCCTGGCGCATGATGGCTTGAACAAGAGGAACAGTAGCAGGAGTGGTATCGGTACTGCTCGAATTGAACGCCAAGGGCGCCATTGCTTCCATTTCGCGACGAACAATGCGTGTCAGGTCTTCCTGCGGCGACGGTCATTGTGGTGCGGACTGGTCCTCGCAAGTCGATGTTACAGCGGTGTTTGGAAGTCGGGCGAATGTTTGCAGATTGCGGCGACTTTTTACTTGCTCAAACTGGCGACACTCTTTGATGATCGCGTCCACGGTGAAACAGTTCTTGCACAGCAGGAGATTGAACGCGTCGTCGGCAATATCTTTCAGGACATGCCCTACCTTGTCACTTTCTGTCATGTCGTTTTTGGCCTTTCGGCAGAGGGCCAGCACGTCTTGAATGCGAGGTATGATTTCGTTGGGGATTGGGCACAGCAGGCCAATTCCTTTTTGGCAGCGATCTTACGACTGGCGGTTTTGCCAAACACCTCTCGCAACTTTTCTTTGCATTGGTCCCAGCTTGTGAGTTCTTCGTTGTTTTCGTACCACACCTTCGCCGTGCCTCTCAAGTGAAACAGCACATAAGCCAACTGAAGTGTGGGTTCCCATCTGTCCGGCACACTCACTCGTTCTAACATGGCCAACCAATCGTCAACGTCGACGCCATCGGTCCCCCAGAATGTACCGGGATCCTTAAGTGGCGTGAAAATGTATGGTTGCGACGCTGTGTTCGTCGGAGACGCTTACGTTGATGCGGAGGGCTCAGCATTGGCCATGGCTGGAAAACCGATGCGGCGTCCGCTGCGGAGCTCCGTTGCCTGATGGTTACCGACCACCTTTCACCAATATGTTACGGGGTCAGTGACTTCTGTATAAACGCAATTACAGAGGAACAACCTCAGGCGAAAATCACAATGGCTGATTGGCACACTCATGCGCCTATCAGCTGATTCTGTCCTTCTTTTTCCTTTATTTCGTAACAATATATTTATGTTGGTAACAGTACAATTGTTATTATAGTCAGTTATTGCACACAAAAATTAAAAAAAGTCACCATGTGTACTTGCTCAACTGTAATAGTTGATCTTGTGACTGTGATGTCTTGGGTACAATCCACATGTTGAACAAACCTTTGTATCTTTTTTTATGTGGTAGCATGTTATTACAAAAAAAAAACAAAAAAGAAAAATTTTCGTACCTGTCTTAATGGTTAGTGAGCATGAGTTCACTGGTTTGATCGTGTAACAGTTAGAACCCGCGTAATTAAGTCTAAGTGAATAATAAAGCAGCTTAGGTGGTCACAATTCATCCAGGTTCCCGCACTATCAATTTTGGTCCGAAAGACCCCGATTTTAGTTTTCTTTAATTTTCTGCCCTATTCTCATGGGTCAAGCCACCAAGGGAAATAGGAGTACTGAAAGTGTTTTTCTACTACACAGTGATACTCGTAATCTCACTTGCTTCGGTTGCTTTTCTCGAGGACTATGCGCTCGCCATTTTCCGATCAAGAATGCTGTGTTGGGCTGATAGCTGCACGATCATGACCGAGGTGTACTGGACACGCAGTGATAACGTGAGGTAAGCGCGCGAGATAGATGATTACTGATGTGCGATAGAAAGACGCCCCCAGTATTCCTCTGTGTTAGTGGAGCCACAACTCCCGGCGGCGAGGGCACTATTTTGCCACATCGCAACCCCCTTTGGCGCACTGGCTGCCGACAGCAGTAAACTGACTTTGGCAAAAAAACAAGATTGCAGTAACATTGTAAAGAAGGGTTGATTGCAGGAGACGTTGCCGAGTGAATGCGATGCGGGTACGATGTATCTTCAAAGACTCTGTCGGGAACGCAGTGGAACTACGCAGTAATCTGTTTGCCACCTTATGTGCGCCCCCTTTAGCAACGGAGAACTATATGTGATCATGCCATCGTAACGTTATTGAAAATTAATGGCCTTTTCTATGTTTGCCATTGTGCAGAAAAACACTTCAGCTCATTTGCATGACCATATCCGCTATCATGAAATCATTCCGAAACTAGGAAGAGAGTGTACATGCTGAAGTAGCGGCACTGCTGATGAACGACTTGTCAGGCTTGGACATGTGTGCGTACGGCGATCCATTAGCGAAAACCGGCGTGGCTTCACATGAAACACGTTACCATTTTACATCAAGCTGAGCATGCCCTTAGCTAGTTGCTTGCTGTGCATCTCCTACTAAGCTTACTCCATCAGTGCCGCGCCCTGTAACGTGTACGCGTGCATTTGTCGTTGCGTAGAAATATTTTTTTTTTTTTCTTTGGGCTCACTCAACATGGTACAGAGCAAAGGTGTGAAGACTATTTTTTTGAGCCAATGCAGCGGCTGGTGAGTCGCCTTAATTGGTTTCCACGAGCAATACGCACTTGCGGGCTAGCGCAATAGGGTACAGCAGCAGACGGAGTGGTTGGTACGCTTACATGAACCATGACAGCGCTAAACCTCTAAGCCCCACGTACTGCTGTGCAGGCAGTACATAATTTAGTTTTATTGAGATGTTTATCGTTAATAAGTTTGCTGCGATTACGTGCTGCTGCATTCGTAGGTAGCCATCATCACGCTCTCTTGAATTTTTATGCAGGCATCACCGCGCTTGCACCGAAGTGGTAGTAATAATTGTGTGATCTACGGAGGCTCTTATCCCAAATGCGCGAAATTGTAAGTTCTTCACCATGACATATGCAAACGACTATTTGTGAACATCGAATATTCTAGTTAGTTCCAATATTCCAAATTTTCAAATATGGGGTTTTCAAATTTCATACGAATATTACAAATGAAATATTCGACAAATATTCGAAACTTTCGAATGTTCACACACGCCTAATGGCAAGTTATTTTTTCATCCACTTTCTTTCTTCTGGTTTGCATTACAATTATTTATAACAGCATCCCCTATATTCTAGTATCAGTCAGCACCGCTAATAGCCATGACAACGAGTGTCGAACACTTTTTTTTTTACTTGTTGGCATCACCTAGTGAGCTGTTCGTGGCAAAATCAAGCACAGGAACGGCGCAAGTGTGAGCGCTTCCAGCAGCGCACTGTGGCCGGTCGCCTACGCGAGCAGCTGAGTTATGTCCTGACTCCCTACTAGGGGCTATTTTGTGGCACCTCACCTATCCAGCACTCATCTTCGTTAGCGCTCGTGTTTTTCTTGTCCTGTGTCAGACTTTTTGCGTGACGCGATCAGCTTTACGTGGAAATTACTTAAAGGACCCCTGACACCAATTTTGGAAACTCGAAATGCTCGTGTTGTTTGAAAGTCCTGCGTGCGGGGCCACCCCTGGCTGATTATTAGTGGCGACCGTGTCCTAGAAGATAGCTTTATTTGGTTTTAAAGAAAGGGTCATGCTTGTCCGAGTATTGAGGTGCCATCGACATTTTCTGTGGTTTGACGTAGACAGGGGGTCCCTTCAGAATATTGCAAAGATCAAGCAAGTATTGTCGACGACCGAGAACAATACGCCGACTGGCACACAACGCAGACTATTGTTCGTGACCCCTCTGTTGTCGGGCTGCTCCCAAGGTGGTTTTGACTCCTTACGCCAAGAATGCTTCTTTTTTTCTGAAGAGGACATGCCCAAAGCACCCAGATCGTTTCATTCTTCGCCGCTCGCAGGTCCCTCAATTCATAAGCAGCAGGTTCAGAGTCACCGAAACTTGAGTGGACGTAGTCTTGCGCACTGCTCCGCTGCAAGACGCTAGTTTAGTTTCTACTGGTATTTAAGCAAACATCTTGAACTGACACACAATTGTTCCAAATTAAATATGCTACTATTGATTGTAAGATGCATTAGAGTAGTTATGATTCAACTTTGGCATTACCAGACTGTTGTATCGTGTGGCAGACATGCCGCACGAAAAACACAGGGCACAGCGCTGAAGCACCAGCCGACAATAAGTGGCAGGAACTCCTTTATTATATACAATACCGCGCATACATACACAGGGTAGCACCCCCTAAGGGCGAAAATACTGTACATGAAACCGAAACCAAAACACCACGTCATCTCCCCCCAGAAAGAAAAGGACATGTGGCTCTAAGATTCTTACATAAAGTATAATACAGACTATTACCCTTATTTTGAATTATTATTAGAATTAAGGGGGGATGCGGCACTTGAAAACCGAAAAATCGCGAAAAAGTCGGTTTTTA
Organism: Rhipicephalus microplus; assembly: GCF_043290135.1. Classification (NCBI taxonomy): domain Eukaryota; kingdom Metazoa; phylum Arthropoda; class Arachnida; order Ixodida; family Ixodidae; genus Rhipicephalus; species Rhipicephalus microplus. Next base: position 16,741,216 of record NW_027464587.1, on the reverse strand, counting down.
AAAAACCACATTTTTGGATTGTATGTCTCATAAACTACCTATTCTGTAATTATCCGCACCTAATTCAACCGCAAAGTGCAAAAAAAATACTATTTTCGAGGCCACCCCGGCGTCCAAAACAGGCGCAAATCCCGAAATCAAACCAAACTTCGCGCGCGCGCCATTCCCGGACCATGCGGTCGTCCCGCGCCATCTTGGTGTTGTTTTGACCATGAATTCTTTCTCTCTCGTTCGCCGCCTTGCAAAATGGCGTCGGCAGCACAGTTGAGACGCTATTGGCGTTTTCCCGCGATGCGATACGGAGCGCTGATTGGCTAGAGCAGCGCATTCATATCTCGCGGGAGAAAGCGTGCCCGCCATTGGCTGCTGTGCAGCAGCGGGGGCGGTCGCTCCTCTCGATGGCGCGTCCAGCGCGCTCGCTTCATTGTTGCTCTCTGCTCCGTCCGCCTCGACAGACGTCTGCTTACGAGCCGCTCTTCGCCTTGTGCTATCTTTTCCATCATTTTCTCTCGTTTTTTTTTTTTTTCTTTTTGCACTATTTCTGTGCCTTTCGTCTTTGTTGTTGCGGGCGATGCCGGCAACGAAGCCGAAGTCAGTGCGGAAGTCCGGTGCGCGGAGGCGCGCTATGCGGCTTGCACGATCATCGAAATTCCGCTATTCTGCTGCGGGTGCCGACTGCGTAAACGCTTGCAGCGACGGAACTGTGTTGTCGGCTGTCGCCAGTCGAGAATCCGACACATCGAGTGTGGCTGGAGCCGCAAATGCACCGAGTGTTTCCGAGATCGCCAGGCTCGACACGTGCTCCGAATCGATGCCATCCAGTGTGACACCGAGTGCTTCTGATATCGCCGGACCCAGCACTTCGTCTGAATCGGTGCCATCGAGCGTGACACCGAGTGCTTCTGATATCGCCGGACCCAGCACTTCGTCTGAATCGGTGCCGCCATCGAGCGTGAGTGGACCGTCGCTTCATCTGCGGACGCGTTTCCTAACGAAGGAAGGAATCGATGCGAATGCGAAACGTCGTGACGCCGTTCGCACTGAACTCGAGTCTACGCCGGCGACGCAGAAGAAGTTTCAACTGATGCAGCCGGCTCTTGCACCTGCAGTGACAAGTGAGGGCGAACATTTTTCGCTAGTTCAAATGAACATCTTTAACGTCGTGCTCAGCCGCACAGTGTGCAAAGAATGTTTGAAAGGGGCTATGACTGTCCGAGAGAGCACCAAGCTTGGACTTGCAACAAAACTTGAAGTCGTGTGCGCCTCTTGTGGCACCGTCGATAAATTATGGACATCACCCCGCAAAAAGGACACGCAGGCCTTCGATGTAAATGTCCGCGCCATAATGGCTATAAAGCAAATAGGCAAGGGGCAAACAGCTCTTAATGACTTTTGGGCTGCCGTGAACATCTCTTACAGAGGTCTTCACCGCAAGACGTTTCAAAAGCACTTGAAAGAGACGTTCAGGAAGCCAGAGGCCACCGCTTTGGAGAAGTTTTATGCTGATTCTGCCACAGCAGTGATCAAAACATATAAAGAAATGGACCCCAGCTTCTGCAAGGACATCACCGTAGTGTACGATGGCACATGGAATAAGCGGGGTCACACATCACACATCGGAGTGGGATCGGTAATTGACTTCTTTACAGGTCTCATCTTGGATGCTGTAGTTCTTTCAAACCACTGCCTTGGATGCCAAACAGGGCCCAAACCTGGAGATGCAGCATACGAAAGCTGGCAGAACCACCACATTTGCCGGAAAACGCAGACGCAAAATCGGGAAGCATGGAAGTGGAGGCAGGCTTGACTCTCTTTGGGTGGTCTGTATCCAAGCATGGCCTGCGGTACACCACTCTTGTGTCCGACGGAGACAGCCGTACCTTCGCTGCCCTCACAGAAGAGAATGTGTATGGGCTAGTGCCAATTGTAAAAGAAGAATGTCTGAACCATGTTCAGAAAAGGATTGGAAGTGCTCTTCGAAACATTGTGCAGAAAAGTGATAAGCCACTGAGTGGGAAGGGGAAGCTGACTAAAGCCCTCATTGAAAAGCTGACAGGATATTATGGTTGGGCCCTGAGAAACAATTCAACTGACCTAACAGCCATGCAGCGTGCAGTGATGGCAACATATCACCACGTCACATCGACTGACCAGGACCTTCACCATGAACTTTGCCCAGAAGGGGCTCAATCGTGGTGCCGCCATAGAGCTGCAGAGGCAAAGGGTGAGCCACAGCCAAAACATAAACACAGCCTACCGGACTATGTCGCTGCAGCTATGCTGCCCATCTACGAAAGACTGTCACAAAAGTCGCTTCTTCAGCGCTGCCTGGGAGCGAAGACGCAAAATGCATCAGAATCATTCCACTCCATTCTGTGGTCTCTGATGCCGAAGGAACAACACTCATCCTTGATCGCGGTAGAAACAGCACTGCATGAAGCAGTGCTGCGCTACAATGCTGGCTGCTGCAAAGCAACCCAAGTGATATCGGACTCCATTCGACTTCAACCAGGTCATCTGGCCATCCAGCGAGCTCGTGAAAAAGACGCTTTACGCCTAAAAAAGAATTTTAAAAGACACCAAGAGAAGATGGAGGCCAGGCAAAAGAAGAAAAGAGTGCACCAGGACACTTCTAGCTACTGTGCTGGAGCTTTTTGAAGAAAACACGTGTTTTGAACTTTCTCGGCCTGTTTTCTCAGAACGGATTTTCTTGCTAGTTGTGGTGCTGAGGAAAGCAAGAACTCGAAAACCGTTCATCAGATTTGTGTGCCGTTTTTTTATTCTGTTTCCGAATGACCTTGCAAGGGCGTAACAAGCTCCTTTTTTTGAAAATTGGTGCTGTTAATTTATAATAAACAATTAATTTTTGATGAATCTGGTCATTACTGGTTACTTCAAATTCAAAGTTGCGTGAAAATTTTTTGGGGGGGAAATTTAAAAAAACGGCTTTGTAGCGCCCTGGGATAGCTATCAAGGAATGACCACAATGAATTTCAGCTTTCTACTATGTCCTGGGATTTCTCACGACTCTTCCTCAGGCACCCATGTGAAGCACCCAGTTAAACCTCAATAACTCTGGAACTAAGAAACACAGCTTCGTGAAACTTAGCAGTTGTGCTAGTTTTATTGTAGTGAACAACCCCTGAAAGTTTCATCCAGATATCTTAAAAAATAAAAAAAGTTCGGTCTCCAGGGTAGCCTCCCCTCTTAATAATGACACATAGGTAACTTGCATAACCTTGTACAATTTTTAGCCCAGTGGTATGACACATAGAACTTGTACAACCTTAAACTACTGTATTTACAACTGTAACATCTCATCCTCGTCGCGAAAATGGAGTGTTGTGCGGCGGACGCGCCACACGAAAAATGCAGGGCACGGCGCTAAAGTGCCGGCCGACAAGAAATACGCAGCACCCAGGCAGGAATTCTTTTATTAAATACAATGCCGCGCATATATACACAGGGTAGCACCCCCTAAGGGCGAAAATACATGAAACTGAAACTAGCTTTGCATGAAACCTAAACACCACACGAGCGTAAAGCTATAAATTCTAGTAAAAAAAGTCATCAACAAAACTTTCGCTGTTTGGACCCTTTAAAGGAACTATCGACCACTCGCGAAAGTTTTTTTCTCATTGTGGCAAAAATGAGACCTTTCCCCACATTGGCCGTTGCGAGCATGCTTTTGTCCCATAAAAAAGAATCATGATTTTGATTTGTTGAAAGTCGACAAAAAATTACCGCCAGCATCACTAACAGCGATGTGGTCAATCTACTAGTAGGTCAAGTTATCCTCGCATGTAAACTTACTTTGCTTAAAAACGAACACGCATAACTTGAAATTGAGTCAGTCTTACGTTGTGCCAGAGAGCATTTTTTGCTTTTTTATCTCACGGGTTCAAAAAGGCCCCTTCCTAATGCGGACAAGCACGAGCACAGTGGCAGGTGTGGCTCATAAGAAATAACAAACAAAAAACAACAACTGTGGTGAATAGCAGCCGACTGACTTCGTGGAATTTCCCTAACCGTGACCGTAAAGCCAAAGTGGGGTCAAGTAACGATGTGCGTGTCCTCGTGCATAAGTAGCACATCTGAGGTCCTGCACTGAAAATTTTGCTCTCACTTGCCACTTTACCAAGGCCTTCATGCTGGCTCCCATATCACATATGCTGCACTGAACACCTTACCATAAGTGAGAGACAGCACAGGCCTTGTGTTCTTTCGTGAAGCACATCTCTTGTTCGTTTTAGTAGCACGTTTGGCACGAGTGGAACCACTACAGTATGTCTCACAGTGCCAGATTTGCCGGGTCAGAGCAACTTTTCTACTCTACTGTGGTGTTTTCTTAGGCTAACTAAACTAAGCTAAGGAAACTGTAGTAATAATACTTTATTAGACAATTTGCTTGCTTTAAACGGCCATTGGGGTGTTTGTTTTATAATAAAACAAAGCTCGATGATGCATGAAAAACCTGCACACAATTTCAGTTTTCAAGTTTCACCAGCACTACAATTGCTCCACTAACCAGTGTTGTGTAAATTTGTCCCACCAATCGAAGAAGACTGAACGCAGATAAAAAAATTCTTTTTTTAAAATTTCTTCTTGCTTTCCAGAGAGAGTTGCAGTGTTGGACACTTCAGACGTACGCTTCTTATCATGATAAAAAACAGAAAAAAGTGATAATGAACAGTACACAGTCCCTTCAAATAGAATTATTGCCTAATACAAATATCTCTGTTGTCTGGTTGGTTGCGTATTTACCCCAACAAAAACTGTGCTTGCAGATTTCGGTTGAGCGGGACCAAATCCGGCCTGTCAGACGCGCCGGAGTCCGGTACAGCCATGCCAAGCCAAGGCCAGGCAGCCGACGCGCCAGGGTCGACCGCCAGCGCAGCGCCGCCCATCGCGGCTCAGCAACCTGCACAGCAGCATCTGCAGTTTCTGGGCGATGCCTCCGCGGCCGTTCCTGTGCTAGCCGAGGTGGACTTTGGCGGCGGCTCCCTTCCCGATGGACTCACCAAAAAGGACGTGGAGGCGTTCCGGCGACTCTATCAGGACCACTGCGATGCAAGTGCACTCTCCTGCACTTTTTTTTTGCTGTAGTATGCTTTGGAAAGTTTGGATGACAATGTTTCGAAGCAAATACTGATGTGGTGGAATGATTCTAGATTGAATCCAGATAGTATATACAGTCAAATCTCGCTACAGCTAACATTTGATCAAGGATTTTCGCTTCAGATCAACAACTTTTTTCGAAAATCCCCCCACCAAATGTTCATTGGTATAATGTAAAAATGTCTTACTGCTACGAATTTCAGAATACTGAATGTTTCAGAATATCGTATCGAGTTTTATTGTCCTTATACCTCAACAACACTACAAGGTAACAAATAGCAATTTTAAAAGGTTATTTGTGGCTGTGGAAGTAATGCCTGCCACTATCATTATCTGAGCACCCAGATGTTTCCCTGTGTGCCTGCCCTATTCAAATCGGTAACCCTATTGCCATCATCACCACGTGGTACTTCCTTTTCGTGTCAGACTTCGTCTTGTTGCCTTCGTTTTCATTGGGCAGCTTTAACTAGGGTCCACTGTTATCTAGGGTCTACTGATATGACTGGCTCATGATAAGGTAGGTCGTTTGGAACATGTATGTGCGATTTTGCTGATATTGCGTGGTTATGTGGAGATTCGGTTTTCCTATATATTTCAGTTGGTTTGCAATAAACTTTGGTTGTTAGTTCAGTGCTCTGTTCTCGTCTTTTTCATCCGCTCCTGTCGTTTGCACTGTTAAGCACTTTCTTCGTCTACCATGCATTGTTCGAGAGTTTTTTCTTGGGTAACTCCTTGCATTCTTGGGTAACTCCTTACATTCTGATGGTAATATTTGGCAGGTAGCATTGTTCTCAGCTAGACTGCCTGTAAATAATCTTTTACTGTGACAGCTCTAAAAAGCTCATTTCGCTGAAATTCCGGCGTTGGCGTCATTGGTTTTGTGTGGAAAATGATCTTTACGTGACGGAAAAATCAGCTATCTTTGCATGACGGCAAAATTGAGAAAGATTTTTGGGTTTGAACCGGGGTCATTTGCGTGGCAAGCAGGTGTTCTACCACACAGCCAGACCCCTGCTTGTGAATTTAGTGAAAAAGACTTTTTCTGCTTGAAAAGGCAGTGAAAGTAACGTTCATGCTTTACAAACATAGGCTTTTTGTATACATGTTTCTAATGTGTGGTGCAAGCGTAGATTGCCATCATGCGTCAGAAGTTTGGATTATCATAATGACTTCATCATTTAAAGCCAGTCACCCGCTACAAAAGGCACACAGGCCACTGCACCCTTAAGGCCACGAAGTGGGTGCTTAGCACGTTCGAAAAGATTTTATACACAAAGTGTTTGACATACACACTAGGAACAGAATATCGCTATTGTGTTCAACTCTCAAAGGCAAAGATTACGGGTCCCCCGATTTTCCTGGTGTGCATAATTGCATTGCAGTTGGCCTTTATTAAAGTTTAGTACCCTTCCAGCTTTACAAGTCGCTTGCAACCACTGTACAGTATGTTACATGAACTGGCCCAGCGCACTACCATCATGATTTGCTTACCCTTTTCCAAATAATACAGTGCTGACAGGCCTAAGAAGGAGTGTAATCAAAATATAGTTAATATAAATCTGATTTTCAAGATAAATGACACCACTAATAAATGAGATGGGCTACGTTGCTGCATGTGTACCCTTTAAGAATTGAAACGGGACAATCTGGGGCTAAGTAGCTCCCGAACTTTTTGTTTTCACTGTCTTCACCTCGGGTCATGTCAGCGTAGTTTTGATTGAACTGCAAAGAGCAGAGCCAACATTATCTGTAGAAACTGCATTCGTCACGACATGACGTGGTTATCTCGGGCAATGGTGCGTGCTAGTTGTTACATTAAAAAATGTGATTTTACATTGAATTCGTGAATATCTACTGTATATACTGTACGTGTACAAGCTACACATCTAGATAATTGGCAACAAAGGCGAGAAATAAAACTACAGCATATTTTCAAGTACCCTTTCAAAGTCGGCCTCCTCAAAAATGAATTTAGGAGAGTGTGTCACCCATAAAAATTCTGTGGATGAATGAAAGAAGGGCAATTTTAAAGGCTCGTTTTTCTTGGTTGGTCACGGCATTTATGAGTAGTGACAGTCAAGCCAAGGCGAATACTATAGGGAGTATAGGGCATTAGGTAAGTTATTCGAAGGTTGCATGTTTGGTCCCTGCTGGTTTCAAGTTGCCTACCCGTCCACTTTACTTTTGTTTCACATATGGCATAATTACTACAAACTACTACAATTGCTACAACCCATATACTTTCCTTCATTTGACTGTCTGTTAGTTCTTATTAGTGTCTACAGTGAAATCTTGATGCAACGAATCTCAAGGGACCGCTGAAAATCATTCGTTATTTTTAAAAGTTTTAGCGAAAGTGTTAAAAATTTGCGCAAAAACTGTAAATGGGAACACGTGAGTCATCTACCTGTGCTGGTTGTACGTTCGCAACCGCATTATACTCAAACAAGCGAGAAAAAAAACAGACACAAAATATTACGAAACCAATGCACCTTTTTTGAGGCAGAGCACTATCTATCCTGATCGACTGCTGAAAGAGAAACTCTCAAGCGTGCGCATCCTTCTTATCCACTGTGAAGCATAGGCATTACCCATTCTTCACGTTGGTGCGCATGGACCGTTTCAACGTCGTCTTTAAACTCATCGCCGTTTTCTTATCACGACAAATGGTATGGATCATATCGGTCATCAGCTACGTTCTCGTCGCACTGTGTGACGTGTGCGAGTGTTAGTGAAGCATGCACGGGTATCATCGGTCAAGCATGCATGGGTAATCCTACCATAGGTCACTTGCGTCGCATTTTTCTCCGTCATAGCATTCCTCTTGTGCTGCTTTCGCAACTCATCTTGAACCTTTCACCACCAGCCAAAAGGCCAGAAAACAGCCGTAGAACAAGCGCACAAGTAAAGCTGCCCGACAAAAACAATGGAAACAGGGTGAAGCCTGATGCAAAAAGCTATACGAAAAACCAAGTACCCAGGTGATGACGATGGCGATAGGGCTGTTGCACATTTGATGAGGGCAAGCTAATAGAGAACTACGTGGGCGTTCTGATGATGATGATAGTGGCAGGTACGATAGTGGGCATTGTTTTTACAGCTGCGAATAACTTTTCACGATCTCTATTCGTTATTTTGAAGTGTTGTGGGGATATAAGGGGATAAAATTCGATACAATCTGAAACATTCGGTATTCTGAAATTCTCAGTAGTGAAGCATCTTTACATTATACCAATGGACATCGGGGGGGGGGGGAGGGGGAATATTTCAAAAAAGTCAATAATCTGAGAAATCATTAATTTAAGTTTCAGTATAACGAGATGTGACTGTAATAGGAATGTATTCACAAGACTATTGTGCTCCGGTAATTCGGGGCACTTCTGCCATTCTATGCTGGGTGCAAGTTGTAGAACCATCTTTAGAGCCTTAGTTAAGGAGATGCCTTCACAGATAGGCTAAGCATCAGTAGTAGAACTTTTCGAGCCAAGAAATATACATCCAGTAGGGTGTGTCACAGCATTATATCAACGACGCATGTGCTAGGCGGTGGTTGGCAAAACACCCGCGCTGGTGGCTTAGCATGGTACAGTCACGTGGTGCTTAGGACAAGCTTTTTTTTTTTTATTAAATGCTTAAACTTCAGTTTACTATGGCAAGATAAGATGTGCTATGTGCCAAAGAACATCTACGTGTGTGATAAACTGCGTGATGAAATATTTGCCCCGCTGGCTGGCTGTTTATCTTTGAGAAGTGAACACGTGGCGGCCTGTGCAAGGAACAGCAGCATTGTCTTTGAAAATGTGCACGTGTGCGTTAAAAGCCATCGACAATATTGGTTCACCTGTATGGACGATGAAACAAAATGTTGTGCGGGGTGTGTGCAGTGCGAACCGTGTTTGTTTGTGGAAACATTGGCCTTCATTGGCCGGTGGAAGCAACTGGTTGTCTTCACCATTCGATATTTTAGTCGAGGTAAAAATGCATTTGACACGATCAAGTGTAAGTGGGTACATCTCAGCATTTGCGTTGCGGGCAGAAGAGTGCATAATCTCTGGGCTGAAAAATATGACTACGCATGAGCTATTTGCATGTTTTAGCATAGCCGAAGCTGCGTATATGCTGGCAAACAGTGAATACACAAACGCAATAAATGTATTACTCACATTATCGGAGTCTTCATAAGTCGTAAAGGGACCATAGACCACCCAGATGTCGAAATTCACTTGTGGTGGGGAAATTGTGCACGAGTGCACAATAAGCATGGAGCTGTGAGAATTTTTCGAAACGTTGCAGAAATAGCAAAGTTAGATGCTGTCACGTTACTTTGTCGCCTGGCTCAGTCAAGTGGGATGAACGCATGAAGGGGACACAGTGTGTGGCACAAAAACACCTTTCATTACACACTCAAACACATAGACTACACACAGAAGACTAACAATCTCTAGTACAAATTCCGTCTCCCGAAACACAACAGTTAACACGTCCCTCTAAGGCCATGTCCTAGGTGCGTTCCTATGTTCACATTCAGCAGTTAAGTCTCTCGGAGGAACGGAATACAGGCTGTCAGGCGCTTACGACGAATATCAGTTGCGCAGACACCTGAGCGTAGCTCAACACGTGCGTCCAGGCTAGTTGTTTTCTGCTGAACTGGAAACGCCCGCCACAGACGCTCCGAAGTGTGAGGACGTCGTTCTCATGCAGCAGTCGAACTAATACCGGCAGGTACTCCGGACACGTCCCAGGCCCATCTGGTCAGTGCGCCGTTGACATGGCAGACAGGTGTCCACAAGCCAGGGTTCGCTAAAGGTCAACGGCGTGACACTGACCGGTCCCAGCCGTTCTCTGCACCGCCCGCCAGCTGGAAGACCGGAGCCATGGAGACGGTAGCTCGCCGAGGTACAAACTCGGGCGGCTTCCGACGCGCAGTCCTGGGGCAGGACTCAGGCTGCCTCGAACATCTCCAGTCTTCTCCTTCATCCACGCCAAACTTCATCCGTGCGCATTCTCCTCCAATCTCTTGTGCACGGGCGCACTATTCTTTTTCTTTTTCTTTTTTTCTTGTCATCCGTTACAATGGCCCCCACTTTTCGAGTTTTTGGTCTCCAAAAGCTTCATTCTCAAAGGCCACCACACGATACATCCTTTCACTGCGTTTCACGGCATCGAACCGCACTTCACCACATCACCACACTTCCTTGCACTACACAACACTTTTCCCACTACACCATACTTCACTGCACGTCATCACTTCAGTGGATGTCTCGAACACTTCACTGTGTTTCATTAACCTTCTACATGCTGTTGTACACAACCACATGAATATTCAAAAGAATACCAGTCTATTCCTCTGTTAGACATGTCATTACCCAATTTAGCTCAGATACACTCAATTAACCATGATCAGTCTAAAAAAAATAGATTTTCAACTGTACATTGAAGAAAAATGCCCGATATCTATTCACAACACATCGCAAGACATCTAAGACTCAAGTTCACAACCACCTAAGATATTTACAAACTAATTGATTCCATTGCTAGAAGTCGGGAATACAGACACAGCCACCGATCATTGACCTGAATGCTCATGTTATAGCATACCTTATCCTCCGAAAGAAAGTTGTCGCTCACTGATAAGGCACGTGCAAGGAAGACACATTGAAGCGTGTTCGGTTATACGAGTGTCTAAAACGCTGCATAAGAACATCAGGATGTTCAACGGAATTCGTAGCCACTGTGCCGCAAAGGTTCCAGCCAAACATGAGGCGTTGCCTCCCTGCGTACTCAGACATGAGTGTCCAAACCATGCCTTCATGTTCAAGAATGCCGTCCCTTGTCTCTCCACATTTAAACGGACACATACCGTATTTACTCGATTCTACCGCGCCCTCGATTGTAACGCGCACCCGATTTCCACCGCAAAAAAAAAAAAAAAAAAACACTTTAAGACATCGATTGCAACGTGCACCCATTTTTATCGCTGACCCGCACGATCACACCACTCGAACAAACGACTCCTTTCGGGAACGTCTTCCATTTAAATATGAGGTACGGGCGAAGCTTGTGCCCATCTGACGTGTAACAGAGCATTGCCGTCACTGTAGTTTTACCGTGGACCGATGTCAGCACGCGAACTTGCTTCGCCCCCTTCTTCTCGACGGTTGTGGTGCCAGGCATGTCGAAGTAAAGAGGCGTCTGATCGGCATCCCCGATTTGCCCAAGCAGGTAGCCGTTGTTGCGCCGCAAGTTTAGGACGAACCTCTGAAAACTGTGAAGCTTTTCATCGTACTCCCCCGCAAAACTTTTCGCATATGCATGTTCCCCTTCGGAGGGAAATGTCTTTCTTCTTCATAAAGTTAGTTAGCCAGAATCTGCTCGCTTTAAACTGGCTCCGCATTAGACCTTTTTCTAAGACTAATTGCATAGCCCGCACTTGGAGCAGTTCTGTCGTCACGGGCTGCTGTGCCGCTCGCTGCTCAAGCACATACTCGCCGAGCAGCTCTTTATTTGCAAAAACCGACCCTGCTGCGATCCACTGAAGCCTTTGCGTGAAGCTTTGCTGTCGACAATCTTCTGCTTTTGTTTCCGCTGGTCCCGCACGCACGTTTCGGGAACTCCGAACGACCGCGATGCGGCCCGATTTCCGTCCGTTTCTGCACACGCGATGACTTTTCTTTTAAAAGCGGCATCGTGATGCACTCGAGTTTTTGGAGTCGGCCCTTCCACGCCGTCGATGCTAGTGCACTACTAGATGACGAACTCCTCAGCACACGTACGAAGTGCCGCACATGGGAAGCACATAGGCAGAAATGGCCGACGCGCCATGCCGACGCACGTAGGGGGCGGCCATTTCGGATTTGCGGATGGCAATAGATTGACCATAATTTTTTTGTTCGTACTCAATTCTAACGCGCATGCGATTTATGAACTCGCTTAACCGGAAAAAAGGTGCGCGTTAGATTCGAGTAATTACGGTAAACCCCCGGCATGTCCAGCCACTAACAACCGTTCAAGGTCCATCCCGCTGCTCAAGACAGTCCAGGGCGCATGACGAAAATAATGAATCCCGGGCAGGCTCACCATATTGTCACGTTATAATGTCGCCTGGCTTAGTTTGTTTGAGTGATGCATGAAGGGGACACGAGCTGCGGCACGAAAACACCTTTCATTACACACTCAAACACATAGAGTACACACTAAAGACTAACAATCTCTAGAACCAATTCGGTCTCCCAAAACACAACAGTTAACACTTCCCTATATTCACATTCAGTGGTTAACGTCTCTTGGAGGAACAGGATGTAGAATGTCAGGAGCTTTCCACAAATATCAGTGGCGCCGACACCCGAGCGTAGCTCACCGCGTGCGTCCGTGTTAGTTGTTCCTGCTGAACTGGAAAGGCCCACCGCAAGCGCTCCGAAGTGTGAGAACATTGTTCTCACGCAGTGGTCGAACTAGTGCTGGCAGGTACTCCAGGCACGTTCCAGGGGCACGTTCCAGCTCCGTGCGCCATTGAAGGGGCAGATGGGTGTCCACAAGCTTGGGTGCGCTGAAGATTGGTGGCGTGACGCTGACAAGTCCCAGCCGTTCTCTGCACCGCCCACCAGCTGGACGGCTGGAGCCACGAAGATGGTAGCTTGCCGAGGTACAAATTCGGGCGACTACCGACACGTTGCAGTCCTGGGGCAGGACCCAGGCCGCCTTGAACATATCCCATCTTCCCCGTTGTCCACGCCAAGCTTCATCCGTGCACGCACTCCTCCAATCTCTTGTGCACCGGCGCACTCTTCTTTTTGTGTCCAATTTCTTTCTTATTTGCGTGCCGTGCATCTTTCTTCTTTTTCTTTTTCTTTTTTTCGTGTCATCTGTGACAGGCGCGTTTGATTTTCGAAACCGCAATGATAACTCATGTTGCTTTCTACTGCGCCTCACTCCGCTGGTATCTTCACCCAAACCGCTTTGCCCTCTTGCCGAGTGCCCCTCTCATGCCTCTCGCAATCTTGCGTGGCATACGTCATCACTGACGCGCTGCTTGAAGCACCGTCTACTTTCAGTTGCCGTGCCTCCGGCCGTCAAACCGTCTGTTGCATCGTTGCTGTGTGCTTGTTGGCGAACCGTGCCTGCCATAATCGGGCCGGTATGGACCCTGTGTTGCGCGCACGCTTTCAAAGGATTGCCAACGCGATGGACTGACCCATACAGGGACATGCTGTGCCATACAACCACCGCACGAGATGAGGCGCACGTACGCGGGCAGCCCGACGAACAACAACAAGCAGGGGGGACAGCTGCTTGCAGACTAATCGGCAGTTGTAGGCTTTTGCTCGACTAATCACAGCATATTTAGCTCAGCGCGTCAGAGATGTGGAATGGCGCATCAGGCAGAGACCCGAAAACCCTGGAAAGAAGGAGGGATTGTTTTTTGGTATTTGTGGCACACCGGCAGCTCATAGCGTTGCCACGTGTAGAATCGTTGATTGCAATGACATTCTGCACACGATACGCATGTTTATTTGAAATGTTTGACAAAATGTTGGAGGTGGTTTACGGGGCCTGGAAACAGAGGGAGATTTTCGTTTCTCATATACTTTAAGACTCTATCTTTATGCTAGGTAGCAAAGTGGATGCTGATATCTAGTTAACCTCCCGGCCTTCTTCTTCACCTCTCTCTCACGTAGAAGTCTTGCATGCGTTTTTACACTAAACTGCTGCTGTGCCATAGCAGAGTTTGCTAAGTGTCGTGTTTGTTGTTGTAAAATTGCATCGTTTAGAAACTAGTTACTTCTTTTTGAGAAACTGCGAAACAGGGTTTTTATTGCTTTTAGCATTCACACTAAACTGGGATAGTGTTTACAATGAGCAACGCCCTAATAAATTATATGATTTATTCCTGCAACGTGTCAAGAGTTGTTATGATGCTGCCTTCCCACTACAATACTACAAAAAGCATGGAAAGTCTAGGAAACCATAGATTAACAGAGGCCTTTACAACAGAATCAGAAAACAAGATAAACTATACCATAACTTCATTAGAATAAGATACATATCTATTTTTGATAAATACAAAAAAGTCCGCAACAAATTAAACTCTGATTTGAAAGAGCCCGTATTCAGTATTATCAGGCATGATTTGCAGAGATCTCTTTCAATCCTAGAAAAGCATGGGACTTGCTTCATTCATTCATGGGAACACGAAAAGATTGCCTTACTTCAGAACTAACCATTGACGGTGTTGAGTTCAGCGAAGCTAGCCCAACGGATAAATTCAATAATCATTTCTTAACTTCAGGCGCAGCAGCTCAGACAAGTGACGCAATAATCGACTGCAAAAAATACATTTCTTCTTCCTCTGCGAACTCTATTTTCCTCATTACTTGTAGTCCATTAGAAATACCTAATGCCTAAAATGTGTTCCTAAGGTAACTAAATAAAAATACCTCCGCAATTCGCTGTAATGACATTAAAGTTGACCTAGTTAAACATGTCTCTGAATTACTGCGTGGCCCACTGCAGCATATCTGCAATCAAGCTTTTGCCTCTGGTACTTTTACCAATGCTATGAAGATAGCTAAGGTTGTAGTCATCCACAAAGGTGGCTGTCACGATGATTTGAGTAACTACCAAGCTATTTTTGGGCTACCTTTATTTTCTAAAGTTCTAGAATACACAATAAAGTGGTGGCTAATGAGGTTTCTCGGTGATCATAAAATGCTTGCAAGGCAATAATTTGTTTTCCCGAAACGAAATCAGCCGAAATGGCACTCTTGGATATTAAAGAAAAAATTACTTAGTAACATTGATAATAAACAATATACTCTTGCAATATTTGTAGACTTCAAAAAGGCATTTGATTCCACAAAGCATTTCATCGTACTAAATTTGATACGCTGTTATTTATCCGACAGGGTACAATTCATTAGTCTAAATGACTACTGTTCTCAATCTCAAACAGTAAAATATGGTGTTCCACAATGTTCAATTCTGGGACCTTTATTCTTCATTTTTTCATAAATGACATCGTGAACGTACCGCGAACGACACGAGTACATTTTTTTCAGGTAAACATCTACTTGAATTTCAAAATGCAGCTAATAGATGGCTAACCGAACTGTCACATTGACTGTATCTAAACCAAGTTCAACTTAACCTGAAAAAAACAAACTAAATTAATTATTTTCAATAGCCATAATAAACCTGACGTCCTTAATATCTGCATAAAATTTTAAAACTGTGCTATAAAACGGATTCCTAGTTATAAATTTCTAGGTGTTGTTTTTTAAGAAACTATGAGCTGGATACCTCATGTAAACAAGATCCATGCAACCATGTTCAGGTTAATCTCAATAATGTATATCGTTAGCTTCTTGGTACCTAAATGGTTGAAATTGCAGTTATATTATGTCCTTGTTCACTCTCATCTGCAGTACAGTCTCCTAATCAGGAGGACTACTACTGAAACAAATTTGGATAGATTATTATTTTACAAAAAATAGCTGTTCGTTGTATCGAAAATCTGAAATGAAATGACCCCACAGCGCAATATTTTCACAAGCTCCATATAGTAGTAAGAATTGACTAGCTATTCAAGCTAAAGCTCGCTATGCGTATACATAGACAAATTTCACGTGACTCCGGAATCCTGTCCCCATCATCATCATCTGTCCATTGTCAACATGACCTTAGGCACAATCGACTCGGAACACCTATGTTTCGTACTAAATAGGGTACTTAAACTCTGTCGTACCTAATGCCACATTTTCTTAATAACAACCGAGAAATCGCCGATGTGATCAGGCCAACTATTTGACATACCACCTCCGAAAAAAGTTATATTACCTTTTGATTAGCTCCAAAGATTACCTCTTGATCCTTTCTTTATATTGTGCAATTGCAATCTGCTCTTTTTACCCTGTTACCTGTATCATTGATCATCAGGGCTCGTATAAATGATTTCATACAGGTGTTATTACCGTTGTGTACTGAATATAGCTATTTTACTTATTGTGTTCTGATTGCCTGTATGCTGTGTTTTGACCATATATTGTTACCTATGTTAGCCCATGCTCCCCAGTGTTCCACCCCTGAGCAAAGTATCGGGTAGGGGGCCTTTGTCAGGCAGTCGTATCTGCCCCTTCATCCCAGACAATGACTGTGTGAATAAAGTTCAAATGGAAATTCACTTGTATAGCTTAGCTACCACCATATGAATATTACACGCTACTTGTCACGTCAGGCCAATAAAAAGCGAACGGTTACATTGCATGACGTCTCTTCCCATAACAAAAATGGCTGATGAGTGTTGCCGTAGTTCAAAGTCAAAGTAGCTTATCACGTTAATTAAAATTATACCAGCTTTTGGTGTTGCCACTTGTGCAACGATATTCGCGCATTCCCTAGCATTAGAAGAATCTATGAGAAAAACATGCTGAAACTATGTCGCGGGGCCCCTTTGAAAACATGCTTCATTTAGTGGCTTGGCCGTGGAGGGTTCGGTGTGGCACAGGCTTTACTCGACTTGTTTTTCAGGCCTTCCTGGAGGCTGTGATGAACCTGCACTTTTCCACCGTGGAATCCCTCTGGCAAGACCTGTGGGGAAGCAATGACTGCAGGTATGTTGAGTTCATAGGCTGATGTTATACAGCACTTTTTGTCAACCTCCATTCAGGGCGGGTAATGAGCATAAAAAAAGCAACAAAAATTGTAGCTGATCTTTGTTTTTAAGTATCGATATAACACGAAAGTGAAACCTTTACTCGCAGAGATAGTTGAGCTTTCATTGCACATTGATTCACCACAAGGGCAGAGAAATGAATGCTACAGTAATAAACTGCAATGTCACGTGAAGAACGGCAAGCAGCTCAACACTTGCAGTGCACACCTCAATAAAAAAGCACGCCTGGAATGAGCATACACAGGGCTAGCGTGGACAACCAACTGTCACAGCTCAACACCTAAAGCACGCTGCTCAGACAGAAAGACCGACGAAACAAACACACAGGTATACACTGGACAGCCGTGAACAATTGTCACAATTCTTACATCTTCATGTCTTACCAGCACGCTCCTTTCATAAACGTAACTACGTCAGTGAGCGAATACTGTAACTTCAAAGAAAACTTGTGTGTAAAGTCCAAGAGGTAGGAAGTGCCCGAATCCCAAGATAAGCGCACACGAGTGAGTGGCCACGCCGTGTGGAGGTAACAATACTGATTGTTGGCCTAATTGGTACTTGTTTAATAACATGCTTTGGCCGCAAATAACACAAACACAAGTAAAGAAACACACAACGACAAGCACAAGCCGCTCGTGCTTGTCGTTGTGTGTTCCTTTACTTCTACTTGTGTTATTTGCGGCCAAAGCATGTCATTAAGCATGTGGAGGTGCACACAGATAGCGACGTGCAAGTTGTTGTGGCATGACGACCTTTACAGCGTGCACACCTTGAACATGCAGCCATCGTGCGTGCCACCTGGCTACTGATGACGAAAACATGCTCAAGTCTGAGGACCACCAGTACTAGCACATGGCGTATAGCTTGCAGTTAACACGTTAGAGAAGTTTCGCTTTGTGGCATAAGGGTTAGCATCGCTCACTGAGGAACATGAGGTCGCTGGTTCGATGCCCCACTGCAGAACTTTTCCTTCTCGTCTTCTTCTTTGCAGTTTGTGAGTAAATATTTTACATCATATCCTTGACAGAGATACGTTGGCAGATTCGTGGTAGACCCCGACATAAAACACTTTGGTGTTAAAAAAACATTCAAAGCGAAAAGATGACAAGTCATTGCTCCAACCAATGCTGTCCATGATATGTCACTGGACAGCGAAAGTGTTCATAGTTGTGACTGGAGGCGCCAGTTGTGCTCATACATGAGACAGAAAAAACATACTCGTTGGTGGGATTTCTTCTGCAAGGAACTTCCAGAGGTAAACAAATAAAAGAAAATAAATTTTCCAGGCAGTGTAAAACATCGTTGGCGCAAATTCGATAGTAGAAACGTTCGTGTGGCGCACCAACTGCTGATTGTGTAAAGAAGCACGAAAGAAAGTTTTTGGATTGTTTGGTAGGTGTTGTCTACTTGATCCTGCTCAGTTGTGGCAAGGTGTACATTCGCCAGTCGGGCTGATGTATAAATGATCGCTTAAGGGAACATGCACTGTCAGTGAGAAGCGGCATGGGTTCGCATTCGCCGTATCATTGTAAGGAGTGCTCGTATGAACCGCTTCTGCTTTGCATGAGAATCTTGCGAAGAAGCAAAGACAAAGTGGCACGTGAATTGGCAGATGTGATGTATAAACATAACAGTGATAGAACACTGATATATTGTTCAACAAATTGCCTAATATTTATGGCAGTACTTCTGAAATAAATATTAGGAAATTTGTTGAACAATGTATCAGTGTTTCGTCGCTGTTGTTGTATGATAATGAATATGCTTTTCTATCTGATAGATTGTGATGATAGTTGTTTGGGCTTTTGTGTGGTTGTACGCATGAGTGAAGGTTTCATAAGACGAGCTTTGGTTTAATGAAAGTCAGTTGCGAGTGTGCGCTTTTCCGTGTCTCTTCCTTGTTTTTTTTTTGTTTTTTTTTTTTTCGAGTTTGCGCCAACGATGTTTTACACAGCTAGTAACATTTTTCTGCATTCTTTTCAAGTTGTGACTAGGATTTATATCTTTTGAAAAAGGGTTTATTGACGACTGTTGCGACGGTGGCCCTACGAAGAAACACGATCGTGCCAGAGCAACGGTCAAGCAGATGCCGGCGATGATCAGCACGAGCCGAGCGAGCGAAGCCCAGCACCCAGTACCCAAGCGGTGGCGATGTTGCTTGCCAACGACGCTCTTTCTCCTTCACAATTTGCCCCCGCCGAAAAAGAGCCATCCTGGCGACCTAAGAGTCTGGAGGCAGAGGGCTATAATATGGCTTAAGGCGGGCGACGTGGACGATGTCACGTCCACGCCGGCGCATGTCGTCAGATGGGGAAAGTGGCTCGATGAGAAAATTCACCGGCGAGGTTTGCTCCAAAACGCGGTATGGGCCCTCGTACTTTGGAACGAGTTTTGAGGAAATGCCGGGGGTTTGGTAAGGAACAGCCAGCCATACAAGTGATCCCGGGGAATAGCTGGGGCTTTGTGAAGAGTCGACGTTGTTTTCTTTCTGGCGCTGTTGTTCTCGAGACGTAAAGGTGCGTGCGAGTTCACGGCACTCTTCCGCATTTCGGGCAGCTTCGGACACAGATGGGCATTCGGATGCGTCAGGACGGTATGGAAGGAGAGTATCGATGGTGTGGGATGGTTCGCGTCCATAAAGAAGAAAGAAAGGTGAAAATCCAGTGGTAGACTGTGCCGCGGTGTTATATGCGAACGTAATGAATGGAAGAATGCGATCCCAGTTAGTATGATCGGATGTCACATACATGGCGAGCATATCGCCAAGGGTGCGGTTAAATCTTTCCGTGAGCCCGTTAGTCTGCGGGTGGTATGCCGTGGTCTTGCGATGAACAACATGGCATTCAGAAAGCAGAGACGTGACGACTTCTGATAGGAAGGCTCGACCTCGGTCGCTTAGTAGTTCTCGAGGTGCACCATGTCGTAGTATCAAGCGATGAAGGATGAAGGATGCTACGTCCCGCGCAGTGGCACTTGGAAGGGCGGCGGTCTCAGCGTAGCGTGTTAAATGGTCCACAGCGACTATGATCCACCGATTTTCATCTGATGTTGTCGGTAGAGGGCCATAGAGATCGATTCCGATCCGATCGAAAAGTTTGGCTGGGCACGGAAGCGGTTGAAGCGCACCGGACGAGTGGAAAGGCGGTGATTTGCGGCGTTGACAGTCAGGGCAGCCCATAACGAATTTTCGAACGAAATTATACATTCCGCGCCAGTAGAAGCGATGGCGAATGCGTTCGTAAGTATTGAAAACTACGGCATGACCACATTGGGGATCGTCGTGAAAGGAGGCGCAGATTTGTGATCGCAAGCTGCGCGGGACAACCAAGAGCCACTTACGACCTTCGGGGGCGTAGTTGCGTCGGTGTAGTAGCCGATCACGAATGGCGAAATGAGCAGCTTGACGTCGGAGAGATCGTGGTACCGCAGTGGTTGACGATCCAGAAAGACAGTTAAAAAGAGAAGCGATCCACGGGTCCTTGTGTTGTTCACTGGTAAAAGAGTCGAGGTCGAGAGATGCGATGGAGATACCAGTGGTTCCGCAGGCCGAGTCGGGAGGTAAAGGCGAACGCGACAGGGCGTCGGCGTCAGAATGCTTGCGTCCGCTGCGATAGATGACACGAATGTCGTACTCCTGGATTTGCAGTGCCCACCGAGCTAGGCGGCCAGAAGGGTCTTTCAATGTGGCGAGCCAACAAAGTGCATGGTGGTCCGTTACCAGGTCGAATGGGCGACCGTACAAATAAGGGCGGAACTTGCGAAGCGCCCACACTAGCGCCAAGCACTCTTTTTCAGTGACGCTGTAATTGGCTTCAGCTTTAGTAAGTGTGCGACTCGCATAAGCGACGACGTATTCGGAGTAGCCCGGCTTGCGTTGGGCGAGGACGGCGCCTAGACCAACCCCACTAGCGTCTGTGTGAACTTCCGTTGCAGCTGTTGGGTCGAAATGCCGAAGAATTGGAGGAGATGTTAGCAGACTACGGAGCGTGGCAAACGCGACGTCGCAGTCAGATGACCAGGATGAAAGGTCTGCATCACCGCGTAGGAGGTTGGTCAGTGGTGACATGATCGATGCAAAATTTCGCACAAAGCGCCGGAAGTACGAACATAGTCCGACAAAACTGCGTAATTCTTTCAGTGTAGTAGGTTTCGGGAACTCAGCGACTGCTCGCAGTTTTGCAGGGTCGGGTCGAACACCATGCTTGGAGACGATGTGCCCTAAGATGGACAGCTCTCGCGCGGCGAAGCGGCACTTTTTAAGGTTCAGTTGGAGCCCAGCGTTGGTTAAACACGTCAGAACCAGTTGGAGCCGAAGCAGATGCGTAGGAAAATCGGGAGAGAAAACGACAATGTCGTCGAGGTAGCATAGACACACAGACCACTTCAGTCCACGCAGTGTGTTGTCCATGAGCCGTTCAAACGTGGCAGGAGCATTACAAAGACCAAATGGCATTACGTTAAATTCGTACAGGCCATCTGGTGTAATGAACGCAGTTTTCTGGCGATCAGCTTCTGCCATAGGAACCTGCCAGTATCCAGATCGTAAGTCTAAGGAGGAGAAGAATTCGGCTCCTTGTAGGCTGTCAAGGGCGTCGTCTATGCGCGGTAATGGATAGACGTCTTTCCGCGTCACCTTGTTTAATCGCCGGTAGTCGACGCAAAATCGAATCGATCCATCTTTTTTTCGAACTAGAACGACAGGAGATGCCCAAGGACTGTGCGATGGTCGAATAACGCGACGGCGTAGCATCTCTTCGACCTGGTCGTTGATGACGTGACGTTCTGCAGCAGAGACACGGTACGGTCTTTGACGCAATGGCTGGTGCGAACCGGTGTCAATGTAGTGGTGCACTGCGGAAGTCCGACCCAATTGCGGCTGAGAAACGTCGAATGAATTCGCGAAGTGCTGGAGGAGATTAAGAAGCTCGGCGCGTTCATGGGCACTTAAGGTGTCGGCGATGGAACTCGAGAAGGTGTCACTCGGTGGGCATTCCAGTGGGGAAAGGGCATGAAGTTCGGTCGAGGCGCTACTGCACGATTCGTCTGGCATGTTAAGGAATAAAGAGGAATCGAGGTACTCCACTCGACCGAGACATTCGCCGGCAAGTAGCGTAAGCGGTGCAGAAAGGGGGTTGTGGACGAAAATATTGCTTCGGCCCGCAGTGACGTCGAGTGTAGCGAAAGGCAAGGAAACGGTTCTGCGGCT
Source organism: Rhipicephalus microplus (assembly GCF_043290135.1). Lineage (NCBI taxonomy): Eukaryota > Metazoa > Arthropoda > Arachnida > Ixodida > Ixodidae > Rhipicephalus > Rhipicephalus microplus. Next base: position 16,719,224 of record NW_027464587.1, on the reverse strand, counting down.
CATGAAAATGTCGGAAGGTGTAAACATTACGGTAGCATCGTTATAGTCATCGCAGCAAACCGGGACAACGGCAAGAGAGGCTGGCGGAATTTCAGTGTCCTCACGCACGACAAGTTTTGGCGACCGCTCAAGGGTTTCGTGCAAAGGTTCGTCACACAGGTGCGAAAATTGAACTTCAGCGCGTGCGCAGTCGATGATGGCATGATGATTTGACAGAAAGTCCCACCCGAGGATAACGTCATGCGAGCACACCGAAAGGACGATGAACTCGACAACGTACATAGAGCCTTGGATGAATATGCGGGCCGTACAGGTGCCAAGAGGTCGAACTTGTTGTGCGCTAGCTGTACGAAGCGATAGTCCAGAGAGCGGCATGGTCACTTTGCGTAGGGAGCGGCAGAGCTGGTCGGCTATAACAGAAACGGCAGCACCTGTGTCAACGAGGGCAAAGGTAGAAACACCATCGACAGATATAGCGACGACGTTAGCTGGTGAAGTGCGAGGACTTGAGCATTTCGACGACGGCGCAGTTCTTGCCTCTGGAACTGCGGCGTTCAGTTTTCCCGGTTGGAGGAAGCGGGTCTAGGACGCATTGGGGACAGTGATCGCCTGCGAGGAGATGGGGAGCGGGGAGAGTGAGTTTGAGGTTGGTGCGACCGAGACTCAGGAAAGTTAGTGTATCCATACTGCGGTGAGGGATAGGGAGCAGGTATGTGCATGGGCTGTGGGTCATGCGGTAACGGCCGAGTAGCGTCGTGGAGTGGTTGGAAGCGACGGCGACAATATCGTGCCACGTGTCCTGGTGTACCGCAGGCGTAGCAGATCGGTCGATTGTCAGGAGTGCGCCAGGAATTGCTGACTCGCGGTGCAGCCCAAGGTGTCGAAAGAGGGGTAGAGTGGGGAGCAACTGCAGGCATGGGTGGCAAAAGCTGCTGGCGGGGTCTGCTGCGTACCACCTGGGCATAAGTAAGAGGCGCGGCCACGGGCTGCATAGCCGGCGCATGGGGAACAGTCACGGCCACAGGCTGCTGGTGGGCAGCGACGGGAACAGCCTGAGCTACCTCTTCGGCAATAACGTCGCGGAGTGGTGAGGGCAGACGAGAGGACGGCGGCTGCTGCGTGAAGGGAATCAACGACAGTTGCCGAGCTACTTCTTCACGCACGAAGTCTTTAATCTCTTGCAGGGTTGGTGCGTGGTCGGGAACGGAAGTGAGACTGGAGAGCGAGTCGGCGTGTGAGGAAAATGGCCGAGTCAGGGCGCGCTGCTTGTTCAACTCGTCGAAACTTTGACACAAAATAACAAGTTCCGCAACGGTGGCAGGATTACGGGCGAGGAGCAGCTGATATGCACCATCATTTATCCCTTTGAGGATGTGTTGAATCTTCTCCGACTCGGGCATGGTGGTGTTCAGTCGGTTGCAAAGTCCAATGACGTCTTCAATGTAGCTGGTGAAAGATTCCGTTGGCTTTTGTGCGCGAGTCCGCAAGCGTTGTTCGGCTCTGGACTTGCGGACTGCGGGTCGGCCAAAAACGTCAGCAAACAAGGTTTTAAAGATGGACCACGTCGTGATGTCGTTTTTGTGGTTGTTATACCACATTTCGGCCACGTCAGTGAGGTAAAAGATGGCGTAAGTCAATTTGTCCGCGTCATCCCACTTGTTGTTTGCGCTCACCAGTTCATAGTTAGCGAACCAGTCTTCCACGTCGGTCTCATCAGCTCCGCTAAAGACCTTGGGCTCTCGCAAACGAAGAACGCCGGGGTTGCTGGGGGATGGAGTGGAAGAGGCAGGTTGCGCGTTGTTGGTAGCCATGATGGGAGGTAGCGTTCGGTTGCGCAGCTCCAGGTTCAGGCGACGGCGAATGGCAGCACCCAGGTTCAGGCGACGGGGAATGTCAGCACCTTCCACCAATTGAAAAAGGGTTTATTGACGACTGTTGCGACGGTGGCCCTACGAAGAAACACGATCGTGCCAGAGCAACGGTCAAGCAGATGCCGGCGATGATCAGCATGAGCCGAACGAGCGAAGCCCAGCACCCAGTACCCAAGCGGTGGCGATGTTGCTTGCCAACGATGCTCTTTCTCCTTCACACTTTGAATAATGCTTAGAATTGTCAAAGAATGTTTTGTTGCACCTCCTAACAGAAGAGCCTTAAAGCTGGATTATAGAATATGGAGTCGATCACTTTGCGGAACGTGGCCACGTTCTCTGAAACTGTTGTGCATGCAAGTCCTCAAAACTAGAATATGTATATTTATTATTCAGTCCCACTGAATCTTGTGCTGCTTTGGACAAAACAGGAGTAGCACGGGGAATAGTGACACTATCGTCGCAATTGCCAGCCATGGCGCATGCATGTGGAGTGCCATCATTTCGCAGTAAACCACGACACGAACAGGAACTGCCATGCTCTCACTGTTTGCAGCATGTGAGCATACGACTCCAGCTGCAGATAGAAAATCTCCGATTACAAATGTTTCGCCCCGTTTTGCACTCACTCAAGGGTAACGTTTCCTTCGTGCTAAAAAAATAGGCACCATAAAAGATGGTTGTTGGTCCCCTTAAAAAGGAGTATTGACTCAAGAATTTCAAGTTCTTGTTTTCTTGGAATAAACTAAAGGCCTCAAAAACCTAGAAAATCTTCTGCTGAGTGTAAGTTCACCCTGAAAAAGCAATTTCAGTGTGTTTCAAAGCTAGCTGCTGTTTGTAACCTGATGTCACGACACGGCTCAAGCTTCTCCTCACATTCTTGCACAAGCTGTTGTGACGTTTCCATGGCCGCTCGGCACCTTGGCTTCGTTGTTGACGCACGAGCGGCCATTTTGAAAGTTTCGATGCCTGACGTCACAACTAGCCAGACTGCTGTGTGAAGTCACGAGACTTAGTACTACTGCAGCCTGACGTCGAGCTAGTCGTGACGACGGTAGGTGCACCATGAGAAATGTGTCAAAATGAAATATCAGAATAAATATTGACATTTGTGAAACTTGCTCAGAGATGCCTTTGTATACAGGAGACTTATAAACAGAGTTAACTCTCTTCCGAAAAATGGTGTCAGTGTCCTTTTAAAAGATTCCATGTCACCTGAGGTGATGCCGATATGAATGGCTGCTCCACATTTTGCAAGAATCTGAGGTGGCGGCCTGTACCTGCAGGGAGCCAGAAAAAGGCCTGAGCCAGTCCAAGCTGCGGCTGCTGAGCAAGTGCGAGGCGGTGCAGAAGTTTGTTCAGCATGCCGACTACCAGTTTTACCAGAACCTGGTGGATGTTCTCATCCCCGATGTCCTGCGGCCCATCCCCAGTGAGTTGGTCACACTGGACTCACTAGTATTGATTGCACATTTTTATTAAAAAATAAATAAAATGTTCACACTAGCCATGTGATTTTAGGGGTTTAAAGGGGAACTCTGGCAATTTCCATATGCACTGATTTCAATAAAACTTTGAAAACGTGTTCGCATTGGTACCATGGTGATATGTGCCAAATTTTACAACCGTCATTTAGTTTTTTCTAGAAAACGAATTTTAAAAATTGGTAGCCAATTCAACGTGGCCCACCCAGTGTATGTGACGTAAGTGCCTACACATTTTAAGAACTCACCTTGCCCAGCAGACGAATGCAGCATGCGCTTTCCTCTTCAAGATGACGTGAGCACAGTTCAGTTATTTAGCTGCATACAACGTGTTAGTCGTCGTTGACTTCAGATATTACACTAACAGAAACTCCTTTCGACTTTTCCTGACTTGCCACCACCTTCGATGTGACGCTTTTGAAATGCATTTGTGCTGCCATGGCACCGCCTAAAGCAGCGCATTCATAACGCGTTTGGGCTGCATTCAAGGTGGTGTCGATACAGGGGTAGATATGCACAATATTGAGCAACAAGGAGATCGATTCGAGGCACATCAGATGCATCATGCTCTGGTGGGTCAAAATAGAGAGGCATTACTTCCACACTCATATAGGAGCTGCAGTCATTGCTGAACTTGTCACTGGTAAGTTCATACGAGCTAGTACAGCTTCATTCCATGTTGGATGACACGCCAACTTGCTTTTCGCTCGTCAGAAGAGGCACGTGAGCTATGTCTACATCCTGGCCAAGGGTGACGGGGTGTAGCGAATTTCGTGACGTCATCTGATACCCGCCACGAAGTATGGAGCAGCTCCCTGTATCAGTTCGTTTGGATTCGTCATTTATTGCTTTGTTAAAACTGTTGAGTGTCTGGGCGAAATGAACCAGCCTAGCTTTTTCAGGACTGTCAACACTATTTGAGAAAATGTCATTATCTGATTACGGTTGAAAATACACTGGAGTTCCCCTTTAAGGTGGTCGTCTTGGTGGATGTTAGGTCTTTTCTTGGTATAGGCAGAGTGGAACCAGAGCCTGTCACAGACCATAAAAGAGCATTCAGTGCCAGAAGGTGCAAAGCTGACTCTGGAACTCCTGGTAGAAGTGTGGAGCTTTCATTGCCCACACTCGGCTGCGACCATGCTAGGAAAATTCAGCGGGGCGGCTGCACAGGCAGTCTCAGTCTGTGGGTCTGGCTTGTGGCCAGGCGAGGTTAAACCTGGGTGGTGCGCAAAACTGTGGCTTTGTTAGTGATAAGCAATAGCACAGACGGACACCCGATGTTTTACTTCAAGCTTTAGGAGCTTCACTATTGAAAGACACAGCTTCATCACAAAGGTGGGGCAGTGGAACATGTTGGAAAGTCGTCGGGAATAGTGCTCTGTCCCATGTCCTCTCTTGTGTTCGCATTTTTTTTTTTTTCATGCCTTAAAATCAATATAAATGTACATCAACTTGGCCAACAAAAAGTTCTCTTAAAGGGGCCCAGCAATACTTTTTGAGCATGATCAGAAAATGCTGCCGATCGGTAATCCAGACTCTCGAGAACTCCTAAGCCAAATATTATAGCATAGTGCACATTCTGTTCAAGTTCTCAAAGTGAGCTGAAAATTGCTTTCTCTTCTCTCAACAAATGATGCTACGGGCTCAAAAGGCGCTGTGTCACTGGCCAAACCATCGCGATTGGCTGATGTAAGCATGGCGCTCTTGGGAGTTATGGGGGCCCGTGTTGGAGGCCACAATCATTCTATGCGTTCACATGCACAGACAGGTAAACAAAAGTGATCAAGGTCACAAGGCATGCTTGACGCATTTTTCTTCCCCTGTGCCATCCCTCCCTGCTTAGTTTACAGCACTGCGGTCGAGATGAGAGAGGAGGAAAAGCAATCGCAGAGTGCGACAAATATTTGGTACTCCGCTTATACTAGACGGATTCTAAAAATTTTTGCGCAGTGAATTCGTGGGCCAATATGCTCTTTTACTTGATTCATTTCATGAGTACTTGGATAAGTGTTGCAGGGCCGCTTCTCTTCAAGTTGCAAGGTTAAACCGAGTATGGCTAGCAGCTTGCTCCCTCTCAGTGAACACAGCCACTGCTGCGATTCGTGCCCATGGATGAAATGCAAACATTGCAATAGCACAACATGTGGATACAAGTATGGGTCATCTGCTCTTCCGGCTCTCATCGCTGCGTCTGTCAGCAGCTCTTGCACACTTTCACTCGTTAGTAGAACACACAATGTGTGAAACAGTGTAACCTATTGAGTCTTCATACGAAATGTGATAGGGCACCGAAAATGCCCCTGCAGTGTAGTGTGCATATATTGGCAATGAAACGAAATCTCTTCACATTGATTTCATCCATTTAATTATGCTGTCATTAAGAAACAAGAGGTCTCAAAAGTCACAAGGGGACTTGTCATACTCTATAATCAATTTTCTAACAACTAGCAACACTATACAACAAATGATCGAAAATATGATACCGAAATATACTGAAATAGCGCAATATTGTCAAGGGTGTCATCGATCCATGGGAGTGGATAAACATAGATAGAGTGCCGAGCCGCTCGAGCAAGGAAGAGACTACTTCTTGGTTTTGGCCTTGTGTTTGTCTATTGAACACAGAATAGATAGTTTCTCCTGACCACCTTAATCGTTTGTTACAATTTTCGTGGAGCTGCTGGGTAATGATCTCAAGCCCTATCCAGTTGAAGAAGGAAGCCCAGAGCCACGTCGACGGGAACGCAATGAGCTCAGGCCTGTCAAGCAGCATACCAGTCATCGTCTCCGTGGTGAACCACCCGAATTCTCTCTTGTGTATGATCTCGCTGGGCAAGCACTAGATGTTTTTGGCATCATGGAAATGACACCCCTAGCTGCTGCAACCCACGTCATTGTTAATCAACCGCGGATTCCCGAGCCTGTCCACGGGGACACGTATGAAGACGCTGAACATGGGCTTGCGGGTTTTGAGTGGGTTACCAATTCCAATGGATGGCCTGAAGACCGAAAGCTCCGCCGTGTTTATTTCGCTTTGGAAGACAGTGCACGAACATGGTTCGAAAACCATGAACGTGCTTTCCGGTCATGAGATGATTTCTGCCAAGAGCTGCTGGCCATGTTTCCTTGTACAGACCACAAGGAAAGAGCTGAGGCCGCTCTGTAAGCGAAAAGCCAGTAGAACAACGAAAGCGTGGCATTGTACATCAAAGATATGTCCCGCTTGTTTCACCGGGCTGATGCAAGCATGAGCGTGGACAAGAAGCTTTGGCATCTGATGCATGGCATCAAGCAGGAGCTTTTTGCCGGTTTTGTTCAAAGCCCTCCACGCACTGTCGCCAAATTTCGCTCCGAGGCGACAACGACAACTATGGAAAAGACTCCCAGCAGCGTGCAAGGCTGTACAACTGAAAAGTGAGCACCGCATCTGCGGAAGGAGTGTACACAGTATTCGGAAACAGCATCGATGTCTTGCGAGAACTCGTGCGGTTAATAGTTCGAGAAGAGCTCCAGAGGCAGCAGCTAAATACCAACGTAACAACAGTCTCCTCATTGGCTGAAGTGGTCTATGAGCGGCAGCCTCAACCGTCGTTACCGGTGCAGCCAGTGATCTCGCATGCCGAGGTGCTAAGGGGAACACCTGAACATAGCTTCGTCACAACGCCTACACATGTCGCCGAACCCCTGTTCATGGCAGCCCCGCCTGAGACGTATGGTGACCCCGCTCCTAACTGCAGCGGACGATCACCGCGGGTTCACGCTTAGCGAGCCACAGGGCTGCTACTCCGTTCACTCGCGTGCAGCGCACCGCTCCGCGCGCGCTCAACTGATAAGGCGTTTAGCGCGGCGCGGCAACTAGACAGTGTTCTAATGTAACAGTACACAACACTTTATTGCCTCTGGCGGCACCCCGAACAACAGCACAACGTCCGCTCCCGGGACGCGGGTAGCAAAGGCACCCGCACGCGGACGTTCACAATAAGGGGAAAACCGCGAGCACGTCGCAGCTGGCAATGGCGAGCTTTGACACGCCGGTCGGGAAAAGGTCCCTCGCGGCTATGCTGCGCACTCTCACGATGGCCACTGGGCCTGGTCGCGAGTGTTAGGGCAAACCTCGTACGCGCTGGGCCTACGGCAAGTGCGGCTCGTTGTGGTACGACCACTTCAAGCACTAGGCACCGCTGTGGGCTTAGCGTACGCTACCGAAGCTAGCACTCAAGTAAACACGCCTGCCGAGGTGCCCAAGGCCACCCCAGGCAGGCTGCAGTCCGGCGATTCCCAAAGGGGACGCGGACGAAGGAAAACACGTGCTTACCCGGCGCCGACCAACGGAGAAGAGAGACGCTCCCTCGGCGCGCGCAGTGGCGCGCGCCGTGCCCGCGCGTGGCGCCATCTATCGCCACGTGATGTTAACAGAGCAGGGAAGCAAAAGGGTGTGGCCGTGTGGCGGAATGCCCGCGAAAATGGTCGCGGGCGCGCCTCAGATCCCCACAGACGAGAGTCGGGAAGGCACACATATGGCGCACTGCCGACCGAATCCCGCTGTGCTATCATTGTGGTGAAGCTGGCCACTTGTACCGAATGTGCGAATACCATCGAGCAAGACTTCGTGGTTTCTTTGTAAATGCTCCCTGCCCACGAAACGGAGAATGCCCTTCCGTAATCCAGGAGTACTTGTCAACGCGCCAAAGCTTTCACTCCGCACAGCAGCATCAGCCCCATTCAACAGTGCCCCTGTGGTATAGATCACCAAGCTCGCGCACATTTTCAAGTTCCCCAAGGTGATATCCCCGAAGTTCGCTTCCGGAAAACTGAAATCGGCAACCTGTGGGGGTAAGGCCACTGCCGACACAACAGAACCTCCAGCACTGATTTCGGGATATCATGATGGATGTGAGCAAATGTGTGAGAACAGTAACATTGCATCAGATTTATGCGTGCTGATAGGTGGCTGTGAAATTGCTGCTTCAGTGCACGCAGGGGCAGACAACTCAGTTATGAGTAGAGAGCTTGCCTGGAAATTGAAAGAAGTGCTGACTCTAATAACACTCGTTGTTGGGCTAGTTGGTGCATTGCTTCTGATGAAAAATTTCAGCCAGAAAAATAATGAACACAAGAAACGATGAAGGAGACAGGAAAGCGGTCAGACTACCAAATGTTTATTCACGTACGCGTGGCTCAAGTATATGTACTCGTGCGGTCACATGGTCAAGCTAACAGCTCTTAACAAAAACTCTTAACAAAAATTTCAAAATACAATAAACTGACACACAATCACTCAATGCAGTCTATGCCATACTAATCACTCAAGATGACAAAAAAGATTTCAGGAAAGTTTTTTATTTCTGCACAATGCCACGGAGCTATCACTGCAGCATGCTTCACCATTCTTTGCTATGTGAAAAGCTTCTAGTATTTCACGTGCCAATTTTTCATGGCTTCTGCCCAAAATCCTGATCTTGTTCAGCACTGGCTTACATTTACTTAGTTTTTTAATGAAGCGCTAAGCATTTTAAATCATTAGATAAAGGAACAGGCTCCAGTTCACCCCTTCATAGTAAACAGTGTAAATGTAAGCCAGTGCTGAACAAAATCAAGCGCATCGTAACTTTCACGAGCGAGTAAAAGCGCACGAGCGCTGCTGAAGCTGAGATCAAATCAGTCAGCCCATTCCTATCACCTGGAAAGCTCATAAGATAACATTTCACGCGTATTAGAGCTGCCGTCGAATGCTCAAACAGATTAAACCACTCGTCTTGAATGAGCATGAAACAACACTAGGAGGGCGGGGGAATCTATCGAGTAGCATTAATGAACTTTGATTTTTAGGGCGGCCGCGATCGCTGGCACACTTGCTATCTCTGTGAGTATCAGTGCGGTTTCAATGCGAAGGGACTGTGTGAGAAGAGCACTTCTCCCTGGAGAGGCCGTATTTGCTCATACCAGCATTTTGTAGGAGGAGTTCTGCGATATCCGATCCAAAAGAGTTGGCTGCAGCCTTACTTCATATACTATTACAATTTTTCACTATCGCGTTCATTGCATTGCATTCAACACGCCTTCGTGTTGCCAGAACTAATCAGCTTATCACGAAAACTACCAGCCTGTGGACTCTCAGTGCGGCGCTAGACGGAAGCACGCTACGAGCCGACCTCTGAAGATCTGTAGTGACCATGGTCTCTGAAAGTTTCCATCAACACCTATTCTGACATCCCCTCGGTGACGACACGGCTGTCCGAAATCAAGAAAAGTCACAGTTTCGCCGCAAGCAGTGATGGAAGTGCTGCTCCAATCAAAAAAGAAATGCTGCTCTATGTTGCTCCAAAGTGCAATATTATTGCGATAGCAATTATATGGACACTCTCGGCTGTATTTTGCCGTCGGCGTCGATGTCAAGCACCGTATATGTATACCTATCTATATAAATATATGAAAATGCAAGAAAGAAGAAAAATCCAGAAAAAAAATTCCGCCGCGCAGAATCGAATGTGGGACCTCTGCGTTGTGAAAGCGAGGCGTTAACCATTGAGCCACCCTGGAGCACATTCTTCACCGTTCAAACAGCAAGCTACTTATATCTACCACTTACCGCTGCTCACGAGCATATCGGGGGGGGGGGGGATTGTGTTTGCAGCATTACCAGCAAGATGGCGCAATGAGCGCGCGTCGCCACATCACGCGGCGGCCCCCGCTCTATTTTCCTACGCGTACTTTGCCCGGCTTTGAGAAGGGGAGCGAAGCTCCCTCATGCGCCCTTATCTTGCAGCGACGAGGAGGGGAAGGTGGTACGCCTTGGCTGGCCTCGGGCTTTACCTGGAACGATTCTGCTGTAGTCACCATGTGCACAAAGGTCATTGCAATCATTGCAGTCTCCATTTGGGCAAAGTGCACGCTTTTCAGACACAGCAAAGTAACAAATGAAACGCTTATCCGCGTGCATCCGTACCTGTGAGTACGTTTTGTGTGTCATTTGTGCGTAAGGAATGCGGGGCATATTTCTATCTGCTTTCCATTCTGCGCGGGACCTTTCAATTTGTTGCTATCGCGTTCATTGCTTTGTCTTTCCGGCAAAGCTGCGACTTTTTTTGCTAGTAACTCCTCCAAACCTGCTCTAAAATGGTGTTGGCAAACTAAAAAGCATGAAGTTGAACTATGGGACTATTTAGTGAGCCTAAGTGAAACCAAAAGCAAGCTGTATACACTATCAGCCTAGTATACTGCTCAGTGAGGTAAATCCAGAAAAATCACCAAGGGTGACACATATAAGCCCATGGTGGCCAATTCGTATTTTTATATGAGTTGTATTTTTATTTATATAATAATTAAATTATGCTTTCAAATAGAATTTTTAAAAACGGGCATGGGGTGGAAGCTCGAGCAATTGCATTATTCTATTCAGCCTTTTTTTTTTCACCTTTTTGCAGTTTTCATGTATCACACAGCTGAGTGGCTATTCACACAGGTACGCAGTAACAAATAAAAAGCCTTTGACACATTGATAGCCCTATACTGAACTGTTAACTCAATTATATCACGTGCTAAAACTAAATCTCACACCCTTGACCCTCTCCCCCCCTACTCTTTGATTTATGCCAATGCTGCTACTATATGACTCGTACACTAGCTGTGTACTAGCATACGGCGTGTTTAATAATAAATATAAATTTTCATTAGATGCCTCAGTGATGTTTTAGACTTTAGGAGTCGTTAGTAACATGCATCTGCTTTGAAAACACCAGTAGCAATCCTAAGCTATAGCATTTTTTTTCTGCTCCGAAGACACTCAAGCCTGCTCCAAAGCATCATTATTTCTGCTCTAGAATCTGCTCCAAAAAGGAAAATGCCGCTTCCATCACGGCGCAAGGGCAAAGCAATGAATGACTGCAATAGCAACAACTTGGAATGTAACGCTTAGAACGGCAAGCAGATCGAAACGTGCAACGTGCTGCTCACGCACAAATGACGCACGAAAACAATTTCATCCCTCAAAAAAGAATCTGCTCTTTTAAGCTTTGACGTTCGCCGTCGCATTTCCAGCCTCTGCCTGTTTCAGAAAATTTTTCACAGCCCATTCCGTCATCCCTACATTGTTCCACCAGCCCGCATATCTCAGCGCACTAGACATCCACTTCAAGTTGCCCGTCCACGCATTAGAACGACCACTTTTTCTATGTCCTCTTTTGTACAGACTGCAAACGACTGGAATGATCTTCCCCACGACGTCGTGGCCATTTCCTGTCCATCAACATTTTTCGACCAACTGTCTGCACGTCTTTCGCAATGAAAACCCGTGTCAATAAAAAAAAAAATAACAGAACTTTATTTGTTAACCCACCCCTTATGTAATACCCCCCGGGGGTCTTTAAGGAAATAAAGTGAAGTGAAAGTGAAGTGAACTAACGTTTGCCGCTCGACACTTAACGTGCTGTTTAAACAAAAACGAGGCACGAAATGTAATCACAGGTACAGATATGAGTGCGAACTAACAAGTGCCCCGCATGTTACTTCGCTGTTTTTGAAAAACGCACTCTTTTTGCAAACGGCGCCTGTCCAACGAGTGAAGTATGCCCGGCAACTAAACGCAATCCTCTATTCACAGGGCAATGTAGTGGGAGATAAGCCCGCGTCAGCCCATCGTGAGGAGCTGAGTGCTGAGCGCGGGCGGCTTTTTTTTTTTTTTTTTCTTGAGTTTCCATATTGGATACGTACATATACCGTGAATGACGGCTTTGACGGCGAGGGCAATAAACCAGCCGCGACTCTCCATATAAATGCTATGGTAATAAAAAAAAAGCAAAGCTGAACGTTGTCAGGGGCCACACCATGCACGCGCAGTGAAACTATGCACGTGCGCACGGCGTCAAAAACAAAGAGCAAACGACACGGACACCGCAGAAAAGTATTCGGTAAAGCGCCCTCTGTATGCAGAGCCGCCCCATATATGTGACACTAACTAAAGCGTAGCACTGCCAACATGCAAAAGTAGTTTGTTTTTTTTTTTGTTAAAAGCAGTAGTTAAAAGCAGTCTATCTGTTGCCAGTAACCTCCATTTCGGGGGCCGCGAGCATTGTTCACTGCGAACGGATTGACTTTCTGTTGTTGGTCGACGCGCGGCGTACTCCACTCTGACGACCCGTCGCGCAGTTCAAGGTCTTTTCATCAGGCGGGGGGGACCACGACATCGGCGGGTTTAGCGATAAGACTGCGCTTCCGTTTCGTCACTACAAAGATTGATATCTCTGGTAGCTTCACTTCTGCTTTTTACTTGCCATCCTCTAACTGATGAGGCTGCAAAACACAGCTGTTCTCAGTAACGTTGTCGGCAACCAAAGGGCTCGTACGTGAGTTAGGCCTACACTGGTGACTCGGCCACCGCCGTTGACTGCGTCGAGTTCGTTATCCTCGTTGTCCTGAGCCATAGCGGGGATCTTTCTGAAGTTCACAGCGAACGAACGACCGTCACACCCGCTTCACAAATTACTGTAGCACGGAAGTTCTTTACTGCCGCAAGCAGTCAGTAGCACCATGACAAAATGGCGCATGTCCGTGCGCATCACGATGGTGAAGCAGACTCCGAAAGTGCCCCTTGGCCAATCGGATGCCAAAATTTGGTCACGTGCCCCAAGCAGCCAATTGAATCGCGCGCTAGTGCTTCTCGATCACGCGTTTTTGCTAAAAAAAAAACAATGAGCAAGGTGAGCCAGCAGTGGCGGGAAATTGAAGATGAAGAACGACCCTTCCAAACGAGACCAAGATGAACACGATAGCGCGTGGGTAAAGGCAACAGTTTGGCGCGGAAAAAGCACGATTTTAGCGTCAATTCGCGCTCACATTCATCTCACAGGGATGTTATAAATTGATTTTGCGCCAGAAATAATGACACGAGAAGCTAGAAACTTCTTAGATAAGTGCAAAAATAGGTGCAGATTCTGAAAATGTCAGCTTCAAAAAGTCAATTTTTTGCGATTTTTGGCCTTCTAAGACCCGTGTCCCCCCTTAAGGCAGTTATATCATCTTCCAAGGCAACTGCCACTTGCTCAACTGTATGTTTCTTTTCAGGTTCTTGTGCAGCAATAGGAAGCAGTTTCTCGTGCAAGCTGTCACTGGGACGGTCTTCACATTGAAGAGAGAGAGAGAGAGAGAGAGATTAATGAAAGAGGAAGAGACAAAAAGGACGCTATTTTCTGCCTCCCGTCGCGGGGGCACGGCTCAGCGCCTTTAGGGATCGGGGAAGGGGAAGTAAAGATGATAGGAAGAAGAGAGGAAGGAAAGAAAAAGTGAATGTCATGGCAAGAGAACGTCTTGTCAGTACAGTCAGTAGTGCGAGTGAAAAGAGTCCGTCTATAAGGCGGCGAGGTCCGCGCAAGCACAGAACTCGAGGAAGGCTCGAAGGGCTTTCGTCTTCGAGCGCGCGGGAAAAAGTATGTCTTCCATTGTTTCGGCAGGTAGTCCAAGCAGACGATAGCGGCTTACCAGTGCGCAACGCTCAGTGGCCAGGTCAGGGCAGGAGCAAACAATATGCTGCAGCGTTTCGTCATCACCGCACCTTCGGCACGCTGGCGATGAAGAGCGACCCGCGGAATACATGCGTGCCGCAGGCCAGACGCTGCCAGTACGCAGGCGAAGCAACAACCGCCGCTCGCATCTGTCCAGGCCGGTCTCCGGAAGGGATGGTGGAGGTTTGCCGCTTGCCACCCGTGTGTCAGGGTGGGCCGTTGGTAAGAGCTTCCGCAGTCGCTGCCGTGAGTAATCCGACTGGGTTACCGCCTTAGTGACTGGCGTGTCGCAGTGGTGTGCTGCCTTAGCGGCGGCGTCAGCCTCCTCGTTGCCAGCTATTCCAACGTGCGAGGGAAGCCAGTGGAGGGACAGGCGCACACCACTCTCTTTGATGGCGGTCAGTTTTGCGTGCAGCAACGCCACAGTTATGCCTGCTTGGTCTGGTTGGAGCAGCGCTTGTAGGGCTGGTCGGGAGTCGCACAGAATCGCCACAGGCAACTGGGGTAACGTGGCAGCAAGGTGGTCGGCTGCCAAGTGAAGGCCGGCCAATTCAGCTGCAGTGGAGCTGGCGTGAAAGGGAAGTCGGCAGCGGATGGTTGTCCCAGTCGATGGTATGACGCAGGCAGCCGCGGCCGAATGGGGGCTGTCCCGAACGGACCCGTCCGTGAATACCAGGAGCTGCCCCTTAAGTCTTTCATGAAGTTTCGCCACGGCTGCCTGATGGAGCTCGCATGCCGGTGTGCGCCTTTTTCTGAGGTTGTCCAGAGTTAATTGTACGTCCAGAGGCTGCTGGTGTGGTGGAGGGGGTTGGATTGGACTGGGGGGATCGGGGACCAGCTCTTCATAGAGAGCGCAGATCTGTGCCATCCGTGACGCTGGTCGGCTCCGCAGTCTCCGAAGGAGGGCAGCGCCCCCGAGGGCCCTGTGAAGGCGATCCACGTGATGCAGCGCCTGTCGTAGCATCAAGAGTGACAGAGGCCAGGTCTGGGCCTCCGCCAGGGTTGCAGCTATGGGTGACTGACGGGGAAGTCCCATGAAGCGCCGAATTGCCATGCGATGTTGCCGCTCCAGTTGCTCCTTGCGGTGTGGCGCTAGCTGCACCAAGGGCAGTGCATAAGTTTGCGCTGTCGTTGCAGCCCCTTCGTAGAGTCTTAGAGCCAGCCGTGAGGTGCACCCTTGGCCCCTGCTGAGCAGTTTGCTTACGGCAGTCTCGACCCTGGTGGCCTTGAGGACGGCGAGCTTAACGGCTGGTATCCAGGTAAGGCGGTGGTCGATCCTTAGCCCCAGGTACGTCACTGCATCGCTCCACGGGATAGGTCGGTCACCTAGCACAAGCCTTCGGACGGCCCTCCGCGCAGTGGCTCTGGGGTGAACCAGCAGTGCCTCCGTCTTCGTGGGCGAAACGTTCAGTCCGATTGCCTTGAAGAAAGAGACGACGGCATCCAAGGAGCGCTGCAGGGAACGCCTTATGGCCGTGAAGTTTTGCCTAGGCCCCTTAACCCACAGTGCCACATCGTCTGCGTACAAGGAGCACTGCGTGGGGTAACGCTTGTCTGCGGGCATCGCGGTCGGCAGCCCCGCTAGCACCAGGTTGAACAGAAAGGGGCTCAGGACGGAACCTTGTGGAACGCCTGCTGTCACTGGCCGTGGATCGCTGAGCGCGCGTCGTACTCTAACCCGGAGGGTGCGTTTTGCCAGAAAGGCACTGATAAAGGTACGTAGGCAGCTCACGATGCCGAGTGTGTCCAAAGCACTCTCTATCGCTATGTGAGGCAAGCTGTCAAAAGCGCTCTGTACATCCAGCAGGACGAGGAGGGCCACTTCGCCGTTGCGCTTGGCCTCCTCCAAGGTAGAGACGACGTCCGCGATCGAGTCTGCTGTGCATCGGTGGCGTCGGAAGCCCGTCTGCTGTTCTGGTAGGAAATCCTTTGCCCCCGCAATCCAATTTAGGCGTGCCAGTGCTATGGCTTCCATGAGCTTGCAGGCAGCAGAGGTGAGAGAAACGGGTCTGTAGGACGTAATGGCGGCACAAGGGCGGCGAGGTTTCCGGATCGGCACCACAACAGCGGTCAGCCAGGCTTCAGGTAGGTTGCCGCTCTGCCATATTTCATTAAAAGTCCTCAACAGGTGTCGTCGTGAGGCCATATCCAGGTTGCGCAGCATCTGGTATGTGATGCCGTCGGCACCAGGGGAACTGCGGCGCTTGGTTCTGGCTAGAGCAACGTTCAGTTCGTGTTCGAAAATAGGGTCCTGACACAGAGATGCGATCTGGCTGGCCGTCCAGGCAGGGTGATGACCTTGCGGTGGCTTGGGAGCAGGCGTGGCGATGAGGGCTGAAGGATTGGCTGGAGGGAGTTCTGTGAAGCGATCGGCCAGTCGCTCTGCCAGTTCTTTTTCACTAATGCCTAAGTAGATGGCCACCGCAATGACGGGTTGCCGCACCATTGGTCCAGTGACGAGGGATCGTAGAAGTCGCCATGCTTTTGCGCCACCTCTTGCCTGACTCAGGGAGAGGCAGATGCCTTGCCAGCTTTGCCGCCTGCGACGGTTGGCATGTCGCCGACATACCGCATCCACACGATTGAAGAGTGTACGTTGAGCTGGGTCATGGGATTTTAGGTACCTTCTCTCAGCCCTGCGCCTCGCAGCCCGTAAGTTCAAGTGATGGAGGTCTGGCACAGGGTGGTGCTCTGGCACCCTGGTCTGGATAGTTGCCGCCTGCGCTGCCACTGCTACCAGATTCAGGAAATCCTGATCCTCTGGGACGTCTCGAAGCTGCCTTCGAAAAGCCCGCCAATCGATCGTACTACACAGCCTCCTCCTTGGGATCTTTCCGCCCACAGGTGAGATGACGATCGGCAGGTGGTCTGAACCCCAGGAGTCAGGCTCCACTGCCCAATCGTACCGGTCCCCTTCACTGGCCAAGGTGACGTCAATGGCGGAGCATGACGGTCGTGCTGTTCTGCGGACGAAAGTGAAGGATCCGGTGTTCAAAACTTGTAGGCCCAGTTGATGGATAACGTCCACCAGATCCCTTCCTCGAGAGGAGCAGGTGCTACTCCCCCACATGGTGTGATGAGCATTCATGTCCCCACATATGAGGTAGTCTCTTCCGAATTTAGCCGTGAGCTGTAACAGCATGGAGGCGTCCCACCGCTGTCCAGGTCGCACATACACAGAGGCCACTGTCGTGTCCACACCGCGAAGCCGCACCGTCACGGCACAACACTCAAGAGCCCCTCCAGTGACATCAGCCACGTTTATGTGCACATGTGGTAGTTCTCGTCGCACGTACACTGCACAACGTGGTCGACCCTGGGGATGTGCACTCGCTATGCACGGCGCGTCCTGGCACGTGTCTAGAGTACACGACGTGATACTTTGGTAACCGATGTATCCGGGAAGTCGCAAGTCGGTCGCTGCTACGTACACTTCCTGCAAAGCAAGCACATCATACTCGCTCTGCAGGAGATGTGAGGAGAGGTCTGCATGCCGCCGCCGCAACGAGTGAGCGTTCCATTGAAGCACACACGGGCGGCGGCGGCGGTGGTTCTCTGCAGCATGCGGATGAGTGTCAGCCATGGTGGCTGCTATGAGGGTGCGCGCCACCTGCCTGAAGACAGATGGAGCGCAGCTGGTTTTCAGGAGGCAGCAGGTCCGCAACTGCTCTTAACAGGAGCCTCAGGTTTGCATTTTCCTGGTCCACACGAGGCTGGGAAGGTACCTTCGCGGGTGGACGAGTCGTGGTAGAGTCTGGGTGCTTGAGACCAGCCGAAGGGCCCCGTTGTTGTACGCCTGTCTGGCCTGGATGGGTCGAGCTGACCGTCATCTTGGATGGTGATCCCACTGCGGCAGCATAGCTCTTGCCCGTGGTCTGCTTCAGCTGAGGACTATCAGTTACACTAGGGCTTGCCCGCAAGACTGCTTGAGCCTCGCGGTGAGGCAGGTAGGTGGGAGCTGATGCCTTGATGGTGGCCAGGCGCCGCTCTCTTTGCCAGAGCTGACAGTCTGCGGAATCAGCTGAATGTGGCCTGCCGCAGTGCAGGCATCTTAATTTGTTGGTGCAGTTGGCGTCTTTCCCATGGTGGCCACCACATCGCAGGCACCGCTCTGGTCCTCGGCAAGTGACGGCGATATGCCCATAGCGTCCGCACCGCCGGCACTGAAGCGGGCGAGGTCGGGATGGCCTCACTTCGAACACCATGCGAAAAAGGCGGACCCGGGTGGGAGGCACGGGAGAGGCGAACCGCAAGACTAGTGATGTCCCTTGTCGCCTGGCTGCAATCACCGGCACATCGGACGACACGGCGGCCAGGAGGGCTTCGTCGGTATAGTCGCCATCGACGCCTTGCACCACGCCACTGCTTTGTGAACGGTCAGCAGGGAGGCGGGCAGTCACGGGTATTCCTGCGAGCTCCGATGTTGCTAGTAGGCGATTCATCCATTCTGGTGTAGATGCATCTGCTGCCACGATGTTCTTTTTCGTGTTTACTCTCACCTCCTTGACTCCGGGCAGCGCAGAGAGAGCTTGCGCAATGGCAAGACGAGAGGTGCGGTGAAAGGAGGCGCTGGCGTTTGCTGGTCGAAAAAGAATAGTGCCCGAGTCTAGCGACGATGAAGCAGAAGCCGGCATGGTGTGTTCAGTGGCGCGTACCCCTGCAGGAGCGGTCTGAGTCGCAGTGGGCGCATTAGAAGTCCCTGGAGCAACGTGGGCAAGCATAGCCGTCGATTCAGTGGCGGGACGAGGACCAGTGTGGGCAGCGGGTCCTTGAGATGTCGAGGCTCGCTGTCGGCGCTTCTTAGACTTGGAGAGGACGGTCTGAAACTCAGACTGACTGATTTCGTCAGTTGCGTGTGTGACGGCGTCTTCGTGGGCAACCGCATCATTTGACGTTGGGGTAAGACACGCAACTGTGGCACGTTCAGGCGCTACTGCGTGCATCTTCCGCGAGCCACCCTCATCGTCGCTGCCCGACTCGCTAGGACGCGAGCGCTTACGCGTTGACGTAGTATCCATGTCTGCAATATCAGGTTCCTCGTCTAACGGCAGTGGTACGTTCTGCGGAACGGTGACGTTCACGCACAGA
Organism: Rhipicephalus microplus; assembly: GCF_043290135.1. NCBI lineage: Eukaryota > Metazoa > Arthropoda > Arachnida > Ixodida > Ixodidae > Rhipicephalus > Rhipicephalus microplus. Next base: position 16,700,288 of record NW_027464587.1, on the reverse strand, counting down.
ATTGACCCGGCATCTTCGAGTTGGGCTGTATGATGCGCCGCTACAGCGGTCGAAGATGCTGTGGTGCTAGTGGTAGGGCTGGAGGCCGCCGAGGACGTCAGGCCCCTTGCAGTTGTCTCGACGTCGGCAGCAAGCACCGGTAGGCGAAGTGATGTCGGTTTCTCGCTGACGACTCTGCACAGTTTCTGTGCCTGTTCATGATGCAACCGCACCGCTTTGGCACTGGAGATGAGGTTCCACAGCACGCGGGTGCACGCGACGCTCGCTGAGCGTCTGTGTGACGATGTGGGAACCAGGGAACGCGACGGGCGTTCCAATGGCGTAGCCGAGAATGGAGGGGACTGCTCTGCCATGGTAGTCGGGATGACAGCTGCCCCAGCGACGCGCAGGAGCAGAGGACGCTGTCACAGGGCTCAGGTCACCGAAAGCGGTGGCAGGGATCCAAGGGCATAATCTGTAAAGATTACTCTCCTTGACAAGACTCGAACGGGTATGAGAGTCCAGGAACGCGAGGAGCACTGCGCGGAACGCGGTCGCGTCTCTCGCGGGCTGACGCGGTAGCGTCTCTCGCAGAATCGGGAGCACCGGGCAACACGTCTGCTCTCTGTGAACGCTCGAGAGAGACTCTCCATTGAAGGGGGGCTTTACTCAGAGCATCTGCGGTTATTTCACTAGCCCCCCCCCCCCCCCCCCTCTGTGCCTAATTCAACAATTGAAACCCTGCAACCAGAGGACCCAGCATTTGACCCTGGGCGAAGCTTGGTTAGTGCTGAGCATCCACGACAGGGATGAGTGGTCGCAGTGTATCCTAAAGTTAGTAAACTCAAGATACATTCTGCATTTGTACACATCCCAGACCACTGCAAGGCATTCCCACTCCTGTACAGTATAGTGGCTTTCGGCTTCTGTGAGAACCCTGCTAATGAAGGAGACGGGCTGCAGTCTGTTGGGGGTCGGCCTGCAGTAGGACAGCTGCAATGCCAATGCCGCTCGCATCTGTCTCAACCACGAAGAGTCAATTTAGATCTGGAAGGCTCATAACTGCATCATGAGCCAAGGACTGCTTGTGCGCAGCGAAAGCTTCCTCTTGATGCTCATCTTACCCCCATGGCTCGCTTTTCTTCAGAAGGACAGTGAGTGGATAAATCGTCAGTGAGAAATGCAGTATGAAGCTGTGGTAATAACCAGCAAGTCCCAGGAAAGCCTGCAACTGTTTAATCGTGCTGGGTCACGGATAATTCAGCACCACCCAGACTTTCTCTTCATCTGGTCTGCACTGCAACACTTCCCGAACATGCTCAACATGACTCTCAAGTTCTTCAGAGTAGGTGAGGACATCATTCAGAAAAGCCTTGGCGAAGCTGTGATTGATTCCGTGCAACAACCGGTTCATCAGAGTTTGAAAAGTTACCGGGCCACCTTCCACCCCAAAGGGCATTCTCGTGAACTCACCCTGGTGCCAGATGAAGGCTGTTTTCACTATGTCAGCCTTAGACACAGGGATCTGAAAGAAACCCTGGGAAAGCTCAAAACCCGAAAACCACATTGCACAGCCCGATTCTGCTAGCAGCCAGTCCGTTCAGGGCATTGGGTAGGCAGGTATGTGGGTGCGTACATTCAACGGCTGATATGATAGTCCACAGCAAGCCGGTAGGGACCAGATTTCTTGGCAACGAGCACTGGGGCACTAGTCCAAAGGCTGGTGCAATGTCTTATAAGGGGTTGCTCCAGAAGGTCAGTCACGCGGCGTTCAACGACCTGCTTTCTTGCATTTACTGGACGCAGCGTGCATCTGACAGGTGCACTATCTCCAGTGTCAATGCAGTGCTGAGCGAGGGCGGTACATCCAGGAATGGTAGTAAACAAATGAGAGAAGTCATCAAGCACCTTATTCATGGTTGTTATGCCTTCAGCTGGAGTAGTACCCCCAATGCCAGGGACCAGAAGCACTTCTTTAAATAGGCCCTGTAAGCAATAAGATTCACTATTTTTTATCGTGAGCATGGCTGTTATATCCCTGTCACGCATAGCAAATGGCACAATGCGCTGAGGATCAGTTTCAATAGTCCACTTCGACAACGCCACATGTAGGGACATACCTCTTGCAGTCAAAAAGCCTCTGCCGAGCACGATGTCCCGACACAAATCTGGAACACACAGGAAGCGTTGGATGCAGTTGCGTGAGGTCCAATGTATCTTGCACATTAAGGATGTGCTTGACTGTGACCAACCTGTGGCCTGCCGAAGAGCTCTTTTTTGTACCCTATGTTAGGCGCCCGTCGCCTTTGCTACTCTTGCCGCTGGCGTACCAAGCAAACTCACACTTGACCCTGTATCTAGTAGGGCCAGGAAGGTGGTCCGCCCTATCCGCACCTCCAGGAGAGGCTCTCTGTTACCGGCCACAGCCGCTACCCACAGCGCTGTCTCGTAGGTGCTCGCAGGAGTAGCACCTACCGTCTCCCATTTCTTGGGCACTGGGAGCAGATGTGCCTGATTCTGTTGCACTGATAGCAGCGGGGCGGACCGTTATGCCAACCTGAAGGGCACTCGCGGCCCAGGTGACCTATACCTACGCAGCGGTGGCACCTAATTCCACCATCGTCAAACAGTTTGTATCACTCCGGCTGTAATGGCATAAAAACATGTGACCTGGTAGCAGGTCACATGTTAGCAGGTCAAACATGTGACCTGGTAGCAGGTCAAACATGTGACCTGTACTGCTGGTCTTGGGGGTAGGACGGCTATATCGCCTCAGGGTGCAACAGCCAGTATGATGCGTACCAAGTAATGGCGCCGTAGCCACTGCCATTACTTCGGGCTGCACTCCTGACAGGCCACTGAGGCCAGCCGTTTTCACAGCAGGCCGAAAGGCAAGGTCCCTCGCAACTTGATCGGTCGGAGGTGGTGGTGGTTTGTACTGGAATTGCCTCCAATAATGCTCCACGAGGCCGTCAGCGGCCTTTGCCAGCTCCGCGATATTTGCAGACTGCTTGCCCTCGACCAAATCCTCGAGTTGCAGGTGCATCTGCCGCAACACACAGTCGACTTTATTTGTGTCTGACACTTCGTCATCAATCCTATCATAAAATTCCGCGATCATGTAGATGAATTCCTTTAAAGTTTTTTCAGGGTGCTGAGTGCGAAGCTCCAGCTCCTGCCTGAGGCGCCGCTTGGCATTAACAGACGAAAATTCTGCAAAAAAAAGCCGCCTTGAACTCCTCGAAGGACGAAAACGATTTGACGAAGTGCAGCCACAACTTTGTGCACTCTTCTAGCGCAGTGGGCACGATATGCGTAAGCATTTTCTTGGTGGCTACACCAGTGACCAAGGAAAAGGTCTCGAGGTGGTCCAGGAATTCTTCGGGCGACTGCGCATCGCCGAATCCAATGGACCATGAGGGCTGAATTCCCGAGGCCTGGGGAGCACAGTCAATCGTCGGCTAGATCGCCGCCGCCACCGCTGCTGTCATGGCACCTGCAGGCGTGGGCTCAGCCGTCATAAGTCTTTGTTTGACGACAGCCGCGATTTGCTCGCGCTGTATGGCGGAGCTGTTTGTTTCTCCAACCAAGTGCTGCAGCAGCTCCTCCGGCACATTCATGCTGTCCATTCCGGTTGCCGTGTCCATCCTTGACAAGCCCCCACTTGTGACGCACAACGATACACTTGACGACAGGCAACCGCGCTCACACAACCATTTATTCTCCGTGCCACATTCAGACTACCTGCACGCACCGTCACTGTTCACGAGACACTTCGTGCCACCTGGTTCCTCGACCGTCAACTACACACAGCCTCAGAGATCCACACCCAACCGACCTGCACTCCCTCTCATTCCTCACAATTGGAATGGTCATTTTGGAGTTGAACAGTGATGTGATAAACTTGAGGGATGCATCCGTGTCGTTCTCCACGAAGCACGTCATCGCGACATTCAAGTGTGAAGAACAATACGACGCGCTGCAGGTTTTGAACGACAACGTACTGGTTCCGCCAAGATCCAGCATACCTGTTGCCGTTAAGAAGTTAAGGTGGGCTCGGCGGCTGTGCCACGAGACAGTCGCCTAAACTGCTACTTTTCAACATGCAGGTCTTTGCCGTCGCAGTGATTTGCGCAGCTCTGCCCGCTACTACGGCCATCTCGCACGCACCTCCAGCTTGTGTGCATCCATTCTTTGGCCGCATCTCGAGTGCTCTTCCATTGATAAGCTAACCACCCCTGCACTTCTGCCAGCGCCACCTGACACGGATTCTGCAATCGTTGCCACCTGGGAGAAGCCTACGTCAGCAACATCAATCACCACGTCGACTATAAAAGAACAACACCCTGGCGTGCCCACTTGTGGGCTCGGCGGCTGTGCCACGAGACAGTCGCCTAAACTGCTACTTTTCAACATGCAGGTCTTTGCCGTCGCATTGATCTGCGCAGCTCTGCCCGCTACCACGGCCATCTCGCACGCACCTCCAGCTTGTGTGCATCCATTCTTTGGCCGCATCTCGAGTGCTCTTCCATCTGGTAAGCTAACCACCCCTGCACTTATGCCAGCGCCACCTGACACGGATTTTGCAACCGTTGCCACCTGGGAGAAGCCTATGTCAGCAACATCAATCGCCACGTCGACTATAAAAGAACAACACCCTGGCGCGCCCACCTGTGGGCTCGGCGGCTGTGCCACGAGACAGTCACCTAAACTGCTACGTTTCAACATGCAGGTCTTTGCCGTCGCAGTGATCTGCGCAGCTTTGCCCGCTACCACGGCCATCTCACACGCACCTCCAGCTTGTGTGCATTCATTCTTTGGCCGCATCTCGAGTGCTCTTCCATCTAACCACCCCTGCACTTCTGCCAGCGCCACCTGACACGGATTTTGCAACCGTTGCCACCTAGGAGAAGCCTACGTCCGCAACATCAATCGCCACGTCAACTATAAAAGAACAACACCCTGGCACGCCCACCTGTGGGCTCGGCGGCTGTGCCACGAGACAGTCGCCTAAACTGCTACTTTTCAACATGCAGGTTAGTCAGCCTTTGAGTCTTTACTCTAAGAGATCGAGCGACTTGTTTTTGGTGCTGTTGCCGAGCCCTTAGTGTCTATTATCGATTACTGAGCAGTGTATTGATGTCTCGCGTACCGTTCTCTTACTGTCGGGCGACATTGAAACTAACCCCGGCCCCGAATCTAACGCTATGTTAGCTGAATTGAAAAAACTCTCAGCAGGGCAATCGCAGCTAATAGCCGAACTGAAGGGTCTAAAAAGTGAATTTGCCGAAACTAACAGTACTATAGCTGAACTTAGCAGCAGAATGAATACCGTTGAGAGCCACTGTCAACACATTGAACCACTGCAACAACAGGTCGCAACCATCACGTCTGCTGCCACCGAGACAACCCGTGTAATCTCAGACATAGAATCGTGGATCGATGACGCAGAAAATCGAGCCCGCCGCAACAACCTAATTTTCTTTGGTATTCCCGACCCAGGTGCCTCAGAATCTGCCCCACAGATAGAAGAAAACCTTATTCGCTTTTGCTCAGATCACCTAGGCTTACCCGTAGTTCCCGAGGATATTGAGCATGCGCATTGACTTGGCCGCCACTCTACTAACCATAACCGCCCCATAATTGCGAATTTCGCTCGCTACAAAACCAAAGAAAAAATCCTGTCTAACGGACGCAAGCTAAAAGGCAGTAACTACAGAATTGGTCAGGACTACTCCCGCGCCGTACAAAATTCCAGGAAACACCTCCTTGCATTTGCAAAGGAAAAAGCTGTCGCCTTTTCTCTATGTTATAAAATCTTGTTTATAGGATCCACGAAGTACGTGTACGACGACGCTGAGAAACATGTTAAAGAAATTAGATAGCAATTGCTACATCACCGCCAGCCATCTCAGTGCCCGAAAGCAATGCGCTCAAATACTACTATTTCAGCAATTTTTATTAATACACGAAGTTTTCTTCCTAAACGCGACATCGTATCTAATATTGTTCTCTCATCTGGATGTAATTTGTTAATACTTACTGAAACATGGCTTACTGCTGATGTATCTGACACTGAGGTCATGGATGACCTACCCGGCTTTCAGCTTTTCCGCAAAGATCGCCAGAACTCTAGAGACGGTTGTGTGCTCATTGCCGTCAGTAATACCTTGCCTTGCACCATTGTTCATACGCCCAGTGACCTTGAAATATTATGGCTACTCTTTCGCTCCCCTCTTCATACCATCTTACTTGGTGCATGCTACCGCCCACCGCGAACAGATACAGGCTTTACTGAGAGGCTTAGCTGCGTCCTGGACAGACTCACGACAAAATATACTAACACTCAGGTATTGTTATTCGGGGATTTTAACTTCCCTCTCATAAACTGGGCTGGAAATTTGCCTTCGTCACCGAGCAGAAATGATAACGAGTTCCTCGACCTTTGCTTTAACTTCAATTTAAGTCAGCTTGTGTTGCAACCAACACGCGTCACGCAGGATTCGGCCAGCGTTTTAGATCTGATACTAACCAATAGCCCAAATAGCCTCTCTTCGACGTCTTACCTCCGTGAAATCAGCGACCATAAAATAATCCATGCAGTCTTCAGCTTTACCTTGCCAAGACAAGAATTGGGGAATAAAACAATACGCTTATGTGATAAAGGTAACTATGATGCAATAAACAACGAGCTTATCGCTTATTACCTGACTTTTTGCACCGATTTTCATTGCCACACAGTACAAGAAAACTGGCTGATCTTCCAACAAAAGCTTACTTAACTCGGTGATAACCATATCCCAGTTATATCGGTACAAGCCAACCACAACAAACCTTGGTTTAAAAGGAAATTGAAATCTCTAGAAAATAAGAAAAAACGCCTTTTCCGCATGGCAAGGAAAAAAATTGTGCTGTGGCCTGGGAAAAATATTACGTAGCTAAGAAAGTTTACTTATCAACTATGCGTCGTGACAAGCACTCCTTCTTTTATGATACCTTACCTTGTGTACTGGAAAGCAATCCTAAAAAATTCTGGCAAATTCTGAATCCCAAGCCACCTTCTGCTGTTATCATTACCGACCATAATGACAATACGATTCCTGAACAAGAATGTGCCGAGGTATTTAATCTTGCTTTTTCATCTGTATTCACCACTGTACCTGATGCTCCTCTACCTGTACCCCCACCCCCTGTCCACAATGTTATGTCAGCAATCGATTTCAGCGAGAAAGCATTAATAGCCATAATTGAAAAGCTTAAACTTTCATCGGCACCTGGGGCAGATGACATCAATCCGAAAGTGTTAAAAAACACCAAGAACATCTGCGCAGCCTATCTCAGAATAATCTTCATGCAGTCTTTTTCTTCCGGTAGCATCCCTCTCGCCTGGAAAGAAGCGCAGATCGTTCCAATTTATAAATCGGGCATCAAAACATCTCCTCTTAACTACCAACCGATTTCCCTAACCAGTGTTCCGATTTCCCTAACCTGCAAAATAATGGAGCACGTCATCTACACACATATCATGCAGTTTCTTGACACCAACAACTTTTTCCACACATCTCAACATGGATTCCCCAAGGGCCTCTCATGTGAAATGCAACTTGCCATGTTCATCCATGACTTACATACCAACCTTGATACTAACAAACAGGTCTATGCCATTTTTCTTGATTATGCAAAAGCATTTGATAAGTTACCCCACCAACGGCTATTACTTAAACTCTCACAGTTGAACTTGCATCCCAACATTTTTCATTGGATTAATGAATTCTTTATTGACCGATCGCAGTCAGTACATGTCAATAATTCCATTTCCGGCCCCCTCCCTGTAACATCTGGCGTCCCGCAAAGTAGCGTCTTGGGTCCACTGCTATTTCTTATTTATATTAATGACCTCCCTCTACATGTTGCCTCTCAAATCCGAATGTTCGCTGACGATTGTGTCATCTATTGTCCAATCACTAACAATGCCGATCACTCTCTTTTACAAGACGATCTTAACAATGTTCAAGATTGGTGCAACGAATGGTTGATGACCCTGAACCCCAACAAATGCAAGGTAATAAGATTTACTCGCCGCCTACAGCCATTATGCACACCCTACACTATTGCTAACACTTCATTAGAAAGAGTAGGTACATTTAAGTGCCTTGGTATCACCCTTTGACATAACTTAAATTGGTCACCTCATATAACACGCGTTACGGCCTCGGCCAACCAAACTCTTGGATTCTTAAAACCCCATCTCTGCCATGCACCACGTAATGTAAAACTTCTAGCATATAAGTCATTCGTACTCCTGAAGCTAGAATATGCTTGTCCCATTTGGTCACCTCATCAAACATACCTCATCAAAGCCCTAGAAACCAATCAGAACCGTGCAGTAAGGTTCCTTCAATCATCTTATTTTTATTATACCAGCGTATCACAACTAAAAATTCAGTCTGGCTTGAACACGCTATCGTCCTGGCGCCGCATCGATTCAATAATCCTTTTTCACAAGTTTTTTTACAGCTCACTTCATCATGCCCCATATATTCTGGCCCTGACACCGCGCACATCTCTGCGCACAGGGCACCATTTACAAGTTACTCGTCCCCGCAGCCACACTACGACTTTTTCTGAGTCTTTCTTTTGTCGATCATCAGCTGACTGGAACGGCCTGCCCCGCGATATCGTCGAAACTATCTGCTTATCCTCATTTTCTGAAAAAATAAAACTTGGTATGTCTCAATAAATGTATTGTAGCCACTATACTGTACGTGCATTGTAGTCACTATCTTGTAAACGTATGTAACCACTGTTTTGTATGTAGCCACTATTATGTTAACCCCACCCCTTATGTAATACCTCCCTGCAAGGTCTTTAAGGAAAATAAAGTGAAGTGAAGTGAAGTATTAAGCATCTATGAAGGAATGGTGGAAAGTAACACTGCGCTCGTACTGAAAAAAGGAATCTGCGTGGTGGGAGGTCTTGTTTGGCTGCGTAATGGGTGCACGAATGTCTTTCTGAAATGAGGTGCAGCATATTGTGAAAGAAACCGTCATCGCCCGCCTAATGATTACATTGAAATAACAGATTTGGGCCCTTTTGATATGACACCACTCAATCCTGACAAGGTAAACCACATACTCGCATCCATCAGCATCGACACATCCCTGCCACCGGACCAGAAGTGGCAAGTGTAGCAGCTTGGGCTAGTTGGTATGGCATGACGATAGTTATAGCGCGAGAACAAAACGACGACACAGAGACAAGAAGGACGGGAAGCTCGTGTCTTTCGTGTCCTTCTTGTCTCTGTGTCGTCGTTTTGTTCTCGCACTATAACTATTGTCAGAAGTGGCAAATCGAGAGCCTTGTATGAGAATTCGCCTCCTGTTTCTCAACGTCATCTAAAGTCCAGAGGTTGTCTATCACCAAGCACCGCATCATAGTCCAGGAATCAGTGAGGTCTATTTGCCAGCACCCTCATCGAGTATCGCCATAAGAGAGGGGTCATCAGAAGACAAATTGAAGAAATGTTTAGAAAAGACATCATTGAACCGTCAGCCAGTCCGTGGGCTTTGCCTGTCGTGTTAGTAAAGAAGAAGGTCAACACTTTGCGCTTTTGCGTAGATTGCAGGAAGTTGAACGTCGTCACAAAGCGGGTTGTCTATCCGCTCCCAAGAATTTGATGACACCCTTGACAGATTAAGGGACGCAAAAGTATTTTCTTCTTTGGACCTCAAAAGCAGTTACTGGCAGATAGAGGTGGACAAATGAGACCATGAGAAAACAGCGTCTGTCACCCCAGATGGGCTGTATGAGTTCAAGGTACTCCCGTTTGGCCTCTGTTTTGCACATGGCACATTTCAGCGGATGATGTACACTGTGCTATCCAGGTTCAAATGGCAATCTTGTCTTGTTTATCTTGACGATGTCGTAATCTTTTCGACCACCTTCGATCAGCAGGTGGAACGACTATGTGCAGTCCTCAAAGCTACAAGTTCAGCAAGACTAACAATAAAGCCACAAAAGTGCCACTTCGGTTTCCGCGAACTCCTTTTTCTGGGCCACGTTGTTAGTCCTGAAGGCATCCGTCCTGACCCTGAGAAGACTGCAACAATAGGAAAGTTCCCAAGACCTACGGACAAAAAGGCTGTCAGGTGATTTTTAGGACTTTGTACCTATTACTGACGCTTTATCAAAAATTTTTCCAAGATTGCTGAACTACTAACACGACTGACAAAAGACAATGTACCCTTTGACTGTACGAGTGAGCAAGATGCTGCATTCCATGAGCTATGACAGCGCTCCAAACGGCCCTGTACTTGCACACTTTGATGATGAAGCGGAGACAGACATACAGCCGAACACTGCTACAACAAAACTGACGGGGCGCGAAAAAAGTTTTGTTAAAGCGAAAATTTTCTTGTAGTGAAATAAAAAAAGTGTAGCTGATCTAAGCTAGCAATACAAAGGAGCGTTTATTCTCAAAATTCAAAAAGTGTCCGCTGCTTCCTATTCTTTCCCAGCAACCTCACGACGCGAAAAGCACGCTGAAACAACGCCTACAACCGCTTTCGTGAATGAACCAAACAGTTGCATTAACACGTTAAAGCAGCGGCTGTCTGCCATCAAAGTGTATTCGGCAACGCCGAGATGGAGGCAGGGTATCGTGGAGCAGAGAGTTTTGCATTATTCTATGCCATTCTTACCATCCATTCCTCGCAGCTAGCTGATTTTGTTGATAATGCGGACGAACAGTTGCTCTGATTAGTTACCACACTGGCCAAGCGCGAACAAAATAATAAGTATTGGCATCGGAAAAGGCATCATTCCGCGGTTGCACCCAGCAGCTGCGTGAAGGAAACCATGAAATGAGCGACTGAGCTTCAGCTTCAGATTGTCTTCGGCGCAAAAGCAAGCCAGTGGCGAAAGCAGGGCAGTCTCATTGTCATCGCTATCGAGCAATGGCAGCACCCATGCTTGCCGAACAGCAGTGGTTTCTGGTGGTGCCAACGCATGTTTTATACTTCATCAACGTATTTCCAAGTTTTGAAAATGCGTCAAAATGTTAAAGATTGCGTTTACTTAGCAATAAATATCTAAGCCTGGAATCGCGCATCATGAAATTTCGTTGAAGCGGGACGGCAGAAAAAAAAGTGTTCATTGTGGCGACTTTATTTATGAATTGACTCCTATAGACTGCTGACAGGGAACCGTGAATTTTTTATTGAGGCAGCACTCGTTGTAGCGGCGTTTGACTGTACACATGGACGCAAGTAATTTGGGACTCGGTGCCGTCCTCATTCAGTGGCAAAATGGAGAGGAGCAAGTGATTGCTTACGCTAGCCGCACTTTTTCGAAGGCAGAAACAAGTATTCGGCGAAAGAAAAACAATGCCTCACAGTGATTTGGGCCATAGGAAAGTTCCGATCATACCTTTATGGCAGACCATTTCAAGCAGACCATCACTCGCTATGCTGGCTAGCCAACCTCAAAGACCCATCTGGGCGGCTTGTAAGATGGAGCCTGAGGCTACAAGAGTAAGACACAACGGTCGTGTAGAAGTCTGGCCGCAAGCACAGTGACGCTGACTGGCTGTCATACGCACCTGTCGAATCTGCTCCTGTGAAAGATGCAGATGACTGTCCGTTTCTTGGAGCCGTCACCACATCAGAAATGGCCGAACATCAGCTATCTGACGTCGAGTTGCTTTTGCTTATCAGGTATCTGCAAGGACACCTGTGCGTCCTCCACGAGTTTTCACACGGGTATTGTCGTCGTATGTCCTGAGAAATGGCGTCCTGTAGAAAAGGAACTTGGAGCACAGTACTGAGAAATTTCTACTTGTCATCCCTTCCACCCTACGATTCGAAATCTTGAAAGCCTGTTACAATAACCCCATGTTAGGACACCTGGGAGTGAGTTGAACCTTCACTCACATACGTACCAGCAGTATTTACTGCCGGCCAAAATTATTTAATATGGTGTAACATTATGTCAGAACTTGTCATGATTGCCAAAGATGCAAGATGCCTCCATTGAAACCGACAGGCCTTCTTGATCTAATATAACCTCCAGAAGCTCCATTTGAACAAATAGGAATGGATCTGCTTGGTCCGTTTCTGGCATCATCATTAGAGAAAAGATAAATTGTAGTTACAACAGATTACATGAACCTTTATGCTGAGACAGTCTCTTTGGTCAGAGAGAGAGCCATCAAAGTGGCAGAATTTTTCATCTCCTCTATAGTGCTATGACATGGTACCCCTGAAGTTGTTATATTACAGACCGAGGAACGGCATTTACAGCTGATTTGATGCAGTTCATCATCAAGCTTACCCACACCTGCCACAGGAAAACAATGACTTACCACTCGCAAACGAATGGCCTGACCAAACGTCTTAACAGAACACTGACCAATATGTTGTCAATCTACGTAGGCTTGAAGCACCGAACATGGGACACAATACTACCATATGCCACATTCACTTACAACAGCAACACCGCAATGCAGGAGACTATCAAATGACGCCATTCCAGCTTGTTATGGCCGAACAGTCACTCCACCTCTAGACGCAATGCTGCCTGTAAGCGACAATGCTGACCACAAACCTGGCATCGGAGATTTCACTCAGCGGGCCAAAGAAGCACATCAGTTGGCACGATACCGCATTCAACAACAGCAGCGAATTGATGTGGACCAATACAACTTGGGGCGAAAACAGGTCGAGTATGCACCAGGTGACAAAGTGTGGATATGCACTCCGTGGAAACACTTGGCCTCTCCGAAAAGCTGCTCCATCGTTACTTTGGTCGTTAACGAGTACTTTGCCAAATTAGCCCCTTAAACTATGAAGTTTCGCCTGAAGGACAAGTCAGTTCCTCCAGGTGCCAACGTCGCACAGAAACCGTTCACGTGGTTAGCATGAAACCATACTACGACCGGCGGTAAATATTCTCTACTCTGAGCTGAATGCCACTACCACCCACCTGTGATAAGATTAGATTACTGTTCCAGCACACGGGGGCGTCGGTGTTGCAATGAAATAAATACAGGGCACTTGACGAGTTCAGTGAGTGTGGAAGTTGCCTACGTAAAAATGTGTGATTCGATCCGGCGACTGGCATGGTCCCGGACTACCCGGTTATCACAAGTGGCGAAGAGGTCGACTGACGAACCGGACAGGCACAGCACAATCACATGTCGTTGCCTGTCGACGGGAAGCTGGATTTGTTCAACCCGAGTACATCGAAGTGGGCGGAATACCGTGAGCGGGCCGAGCTGTACTTCGTCGTGAACAAAATCCCGAGCGACAAGCAGACAGCTGTATTTTTGACATGCTGTGGTCCAGAGGCTTGTTCTCTGCTACCAGGTCTCCTAGCCCAAAGCAGGCCTGGGCCGCCCAAGCAGATTTGACCAAAATTTTTACCACACTTGGCAAGCACTCTGCCCCTCGCGTATCAGAAGTATAGGCAAGTTTGAAGTTTTTCTCAAGGCATTGAAAAGAGGGGGAAACCGTAAGTGACTACATTGCCTCGTTGAAGAAATGAGCGGAAGACTGCAACTTCGCAACATTTCGACAGCGCATGTTGCGCGACCAGATAGTCAGTGGAATCAATGACGTAACCATGCAAACACGGCTGCAGGAAACGACGTGTTTAACCTTGAAAACTGCGAAGGACACCGTCGTAGCTATGGAGGCTGCGCGTAAACATTCACGCGCATTGAGCTGTCAGCAAGCACAGCTACTCTTTGACGAAGCTCCGGAGCAAGTGAACGTTGTCACCTCGGGGGAAAATGATAGCTGTGGCTTTCGTTGGGGGGAGCTCATTCTACGCATTGGTGTAGGCATGACAGCACAATTTGTCTCAACTGCTGCCAAAAAGGGCACCTTGAAAGAGTTTGCAGAGTTCTGCCGGGCAGCAGAAATTTCGACCAGAGCCAGTCTAGTCACAGCCGGTCTAGTCGCGTGAACAACCTGGACGACCTGCCTGTCTCAGGTGAAGAGCCCGAAGTTTTCGACTTGTGGACGTTTCACGCAGCTAGTTTCGAGCCAATGCGCATAGCGGTTGAAGCTAACAGTGTAACACTCGATATGAAGTTGGACACCGGCGCTAGTGTGTCGACTATCGATGATGGCAAGTTCGCCGAGCTTTTTCTGTCGGCGCCGTTGGAGCCATCGGGTGTACAGCAGAGAAGTTTTTTTTTATTGAAATAGAAAATAAACGAAGAAGTTTTCGTCACCATTACTTGGCGACGGTTACCCCTTTCCACTTGGTTAGTACAAATAAAGAATAGTAAAAAAAACAATAGCATACAGTCTTACATGGTTGAGAGCAAAAGTTCTCCCATGGGCAGAACAAACACGTAGACGCCACGCTCACTTTTAATTTTTGTCCACTCAGTATTCGTCACAAATCTTCGTTTTTTTTTGTTTTTTTGTTTTTTTGTTTTTTGTTTTGTTTTTTTTTTTTTTTTTTTTTTTGAAGAATTGTTGCAGCACCTTCATTGCTTTGCGGTTTGTTTTGGGTGGCCATGGACCTAGTATTTTATTCAACGCAAATGGTGCCGCTCGGGATCTAACTTATGCAGTTCCTGCTCTAGTCGCCTTCGATGTTAACGTGTTTTGGGCAGTCAAGCAAGAGGTGACAGATATCCTTGTTGTCTTGGCCGCATGAACATGCTGACGATGTTGCACGCTGAATACGAAGTAGGAACTGCTTTGTGTAAGCAGTTCCGAGTCGTAGACAATGAATGAGTGTATCGATACGTCTTGGGAGGTCAGGGTCTAATTGATATTCATGATTAGGATCAACAGAATATAGGATCGATTCCTTTGTTTTGTCTGTGAACCAGGTAGACAGGCATAATTCGCGTTTTGTGTTTCTTAAAATTTTATTTATATCATATTGAGATACCGGAATGAGGCACGTTTGTGTAGAATCATGAACCGAACCGCGGGATCGCGACTGAAGTTATCCAAATGCGAATTTTTGAAACCAGAAGTCCAGTACTTGAGCCATATCATTAGTGCAGCGGGATTGCGTCCAAACCCGGCTAAGACTGAAGCAGTGCTGGAAGCCCCCCGCACCCCGAACGGTCAAGGAACTTCAGAGTTACCTCGGGCTAATTAATTTTTACAGAAGCTTCTTGCCTAATGTTTCGGTGGTGTCACAGCCGCTCAATAGTTTGTTGGCGTCGGGAGCACCATGGCGCTGGGAAACTGTGGAAGAGCAGACATCTCAGAGAAGCAAGGAGCTGTTGGCCTTTGCTGCTATATTGGCACACTTTGACCCTGGAAAGCCAATTGTGCTTGTCACTGATGCATCTCCCTTCGGTACTGGAGCAGTACTGGCGCAACGAGAGTCATCTGGAGAAGAGCGCCCCATTAGTTTTGCCTCCCGCAGCTTGGCAACTGTAAAGAAAAACTACAGCCAATTATATGAGGAGGCATTGAGCCTTGTATGTGGCGTTACAAAGTTCAGGCAGTACTTATGGGGCGGCATTTCGGGGCCGTCACAGATCACAAACCACTACTCGACCTGCTGGCAGCAGACAAACCAGTTCCCAGATCCTGTTCTCCGAGAGTGCTAAGGTTGGCCTTGCTATTGTTGGGGTACAGTTACGACCTGAAGTATAAGCCGGGTTCACAAATTGCACATGCCGATTGGCTCCCTCTGCCAAGTGCCCATTTTGTTGTTGACTGCCCTGCCGAAGTGTTAATGCTGAAACACCCTTGGGTATACTCATACCCAAAGGTGCTGTCGTCAAATGCTGTTGTGGCAGCCACCTCCAGAGACCTGGTGCTGTCGCAAGTCAAAGAAGCACTGTGGTCGGGCTGCCACATAAACCCAGGGTCCGAGGGAAGACCCTATGAGACGCGCTTTCAGATGAGTGTGCAAGGGAACTGTCTACTGTGGGGCAACAGAGTCATTGTTCCGAAATCCTTACATGGGGAAGTCCTCCAGTTGCTGCATGAGAATCATCCAGGACTGTCCAAAATGAAGGCAGTTGGGCATAGCCATGTGTGGTGGCCTAGCTTGGATAACCGTATAGCGATTACCATTCAAAGGGGCCGTATTTGCCAGGAGCATCAAAAAGTGTCACGATTAGTGCCTGTCATGACCTGGCTATTTCCCGAGAAACCGTAATCACGACTGCATGTGGACTATGCGCAGTCGTTGAAAATTTATTCAGACGGCATGCCTTATATGTAATGTATAATTTCACTGAAAATTTTATCTTTACATTGTTTTCAGTGTTTGTGTGGCATTGTTAGCAACCAAAAAAAGGCAGTGATAACTTTTATTTTTGTTGTCGTACCAGTCCTTATGGGAACACCTATTTTTTATCGCAGTTGATGCGTTCTCAAAGTGGATTGAAGTGTTTTCGGTCTCCACGCCCTCGGCTGAGGCAACTATTTCCTGCAATTATATTCGCAAACCAAAGCCTTCCAGATGTGGTTGTGTCGGATAATGGGCCGGCATTTACCAGTGCGCTCTACTCCACATTCCTCAAGAAAAACGGGGTGGGGCGAATGCTGGTGCCGCTGTATCGTCCAGCGTCAAATGATGCTGCAGAGCGAGCAGTGCAGACTATCAAAAACAAGTTGCGGAAGGCTGGCCCTGGAGATATTGGCACTCAAATTGCCCGCATGCTCCTGACTTACAGGTTTACGGCTCATGAGATCACGGGTTGCTGTCTGTCTGAGCTGCTGTTGGGGCGGAAGCTGTGGACTGCATTGGACCTGCTACACCCAGACCTCCGGACTACGGTGCTACAGAAGCAACTTAAGCAGAAAATCATGCAACCAAGGAAGAAGACCCAGGGTATTGGGTCACCTTGATGACCAAGTGTTTGCAAGGACACTTGTGACCAGCTGTCCAGGTCCTGCGTGGATGCCTGCAGTCATGACCGAACAACGCACTTTGTCTATGGATGTTCTACTGGAGGAAGGACGGCGGTTAACTCGATATCTGGATCACATCCACCAGCCCCATAAGGAACTGAATACAGACAACCAAAAGTCAGGCAGCCCCGTGTCTGCAGGTCTTGCTCCAAGCTTGGATATGGGTCAGAGGCAGCTAACTCCAAATAGCCTTCACGACACAGAGTCTAGGCAAGATCGCAGCGAAGATGTGGCGAGGGAAACGGAACTTGCAGTCACAGCACCCAGTACTCCTGTCTTGCATCGAAGTACCAGAATTCGAAGACCAGTATCGCACTACTCACCTTAATCAATTGTTTGCATCCATTAATAAAAGGGGGAGGGATGTAATAAGATTAGTTTACCGTTCCGACCCCCAGGGGCGTCGATGCTGCTGAAATAAATGCGGCGCTGATGCTGAAATAACTGCGGCGCACTTCACGAGTTCAGTCAGTGTGTAAACCACCTACGTATGTGTGTGTGATTCAGTCCGGCGACCGGCATGGCCCCGGACCCCCCCCCCCCCCCCCCACACACACCATTTTTAGAAATTTTGAGTGGCTATATGTGGACATGCAATTAATACTGCAGTGTAATTAATATTTTTAAATCATCTTTAAAAGTAACACAATACCGGTATGTCACACAGCCCAGTAGAAGAGCCATAAATATGGAATATCGAGTCAGATCACTTTGCTGTAGGTAGTCACATAGCCTTATTCTATCATGTGTGCTATAAACAGTCATCAGAATTAGAGTATATACATTATTAACTATCCTTGCTCCATCTTGTGCTGCTTACGGGGTAAAAGAGTTGCACAATGCAACGTGGTGCTGCCTTAGTGGTAGCCAGTGAAACATATCCAGCTGTGGTACATGCGTAGTAAACCTCGATTGCTATTCCACTCATTGTTTCCATGATGTCTTGTCACATGTGAATACCATTTCATACTCGCCACACACAGAATAAGTCGGGCTGGTTTCAAATGTTTCACGACGTTTTCTGAGTTATCATTCTATGATTAGACACTCTGACTGGTAAGCTTTCTGTTGCAATATCGAAAATAGGTGCTGTAAAACTTAATTCTTGCTCCCTTAATGGGAATGTTAAAGTAGAGGAAATTGCCAGCAAAGACTACCATGTTGCAATCGAATGTTTAGGTTGTAGTTTGTCACTGAAGAGCAATAGTGCAATGTGTAGCCTGATGTTGAACATATTTATTTATTTATAATACTCTCAGGGCCAAAAGGCATTGAAGGAAAGAGTGGGTAAATATATGAAAAATACACATAAAACAGACTCGGTTAACATCAACATTTCTCCAAATGATACAAAAATAGTAGTTATTTCAAGAAAAATAAAATAAACAGGAGCAATAAGTACAGGTAACAGATTTTCCTGGTTATGCGATGTTAGCTAATGTTTAATGAAAAAGTTTGCAGTGAGTGATGGTTCCAATCTTCAAATGTACGCGGAATAAACGACTGGAAGAAAGATCTAGTGTGACATGATGCGATTCCTACATTATTATGATGATCAACAGGGTTTGAGATGTACAGAGGCCTGGGTATGAGGTAATTCTTGAGTGTTAGATGGTAGAAATTTTTATGACACATTTGATTGCAAAGCAGCAAAGTGTGTTACTCTCAGCTGCTTTATTTCTGTAGAAGCTCACAGCAAGGACATGTCACAATATACATTGTGTGCTGATTCTGCACATGAGGAAGTCCAACTGGAGGGTTGCTCACAATCTGAGCCTTCGAATCAAATCGGCTTTTACAAAGCACACATGTGATCTTTCAGTGAGAACAGCTTAGTTGCTCCATCCATTGTTTGTCGCAATTATGAATTCTCCCAAATTACCGCTGTTAAACTTGGAAAATAATGAAGTGAGGTGACGGAAATAAATGTACATTTATCCTTGAAGGGTGGCTTCATGGCAGTTCGCAATTCCTTTGGATGGCTGGTTTCATGTCTTAGCACCATCAAGCTGCAGTGAAACCGCCTTTGCAAGGGTATGCCTGCAAATATTGGTACAGATGCAGATTTGTTCATTTTGAGTATTTCATTACTTCACGAAATCTAAATTTTTGTTGGAGGGCATTCTAATACTGTAGTATCTGTTCAAATATATTTCAATCACGCAAATATTTACCCATTTTCATGGTAATAAAGCAAGAATCATTACCACTTTGATTTGGAAGGAGAGTTGGTAATGTCGGTGTTCTTTGAATGCAGGCTCCTTGACGCAGGCCATTCGAAATTTCGCCAAGAGCCTCGAAGGCTGGCTCACCTCGGCCATGCAGGGCTGTCCCGAGGACATGGTCAAAGTCAAGGTGCTGTGCCTCCTTTGTGGTCAATTACAAAGAGAGAATGTGAGGCGATTAGGGGAAGGGGTGGTTTCATTTGCGAGTTACTTTCTAACCAACACTTCAATCAAGAAGGGGACAACATTTGTCAGTCTTTTTAATTGTAGTATACCAATTATGACATAAATTGCAATGAGTTAAAGGAGACACTGCTCTAAAAAAAGAAATTTTTATACCTTCATCAATTTTGATGAAATTTTATGAGTTTATGTGCAATTTTGTACTGATTTCGAATATGCAATATTTCTTGTTTTAGGAGAAACGAGGGTCTTAAAAAAACTTTTTTATTTAGAATTCTACTGTCATAAAAACTACCATGCATGTGTGCCATTATATGGAGATTTTGAATTTGCAAAGAAATTTCAAATATCTCATTTTGAAAAACTTATGACCAATTTCCACATTATAATTAGGTCATTTTTTATGGGTCGTTATGGTAACTTGCTATAAAAAAAGGTAGTTTTCAAAACTACACGTTTCTTCTAAAAGGTTCATCTCACAGGCTAAAGCAAACTAGATGTCAAAATGACTATTTCTTTGATCAGAAAAAATTTTTAATCTTAGAAGGTAAAAATTTGTTTTCAGTATGTAGCTGGTATTTATCATATAATTACAATTCTATCAAGGCTGATAGAAAAAGAAAAGTTTGGCCTGTAGTTCAAGTGCTGCAGAAAAGAATGGTACCGAGTTTGTTTATATGTTTTCACAGAAACTTGCTCATAACTTCTGTAAGGCATATTCACTTCACAAAAATAATAATGCCGAGAGAATTACGTGTCGAGTTTTAAAAACATTTTTAATTTCATATTTAAGCTTTTAACAAAAAGAAATGGTATTTTATCATAATATAACATTTTTCCAAAACATGCTTTCGACTGTAAATATCTTAAATTGCGATTCTTAAAAGTGACCATTTTTTACAATTTTGTGCTATTTTAACACCCTTGTACCCCTTAATGTGTCGTTCTTAAAATGCAAAATGTTTCATGTGCTTTTTGGGGAGCAAGACTTTTTCCTAACTAAGAGAGGTACGAAGTAAATCAGCACGTAACAATAATTTGTGATCAGAGCTGATTGCAGTGCAGTAAATAAATGGATGCTTTAAAAGTTATAGTATGTTGAACATTTGTGAGTTCAACATACCATAACTTTTTTTCTAATGGGTTAGAGCATCATTTTTGAAACATCCAATAAAAATGGATGCTCTAAAAGTTATGGTACGTTGGACATTTGTGAGTGAAACATACTATAACTTTTTTTCTAATGGGTTAGAGCAAGTTCTTTAGAGCATCCAATAAAAATGGATGCTCTAAAAGGTATGGTATGTTGAACATTTGTGAGTTGAACATACCATATCTTTTTTTTCTAATAGGTTAGAGCATCCATTTTTATTGTAACATGATCTTAGTTCATAAAAAAACTTGTTCCCCAAAATGCACATGAAATATCTAATATTTCAAGAACTACTTTTTATACAAGAAAAATAACTGCATATTTGACATCAGCATTCAAATACGTATACGCTTACTCACCGTTTTATTAAAATTGATCAAGAAATTTTTAAAAAGTTATCTACGATGTTTTTCTTCAAAAGGGACAAAATCTACAAAAAGCACTCCTCCTGTGGTGGGGTCCACAACCTTTAAATGAGCTTGAAAATGCACAGAAGGACGGTGACAAAATAAAGGCAAAAAACGTAGAACTACAAGCTGCTAACAACTAAATTTAAGTATCTGTGTGTTATCGATTGTAATGGTGGGAAAGTATTGGGATTGCATTGTATATAAAAATTTGAATAAAAATTTCAGTTGTGATAGCATAGTGCTGTGTTTAATCATTCTTGCTTTTGTGACCATCTCTGGATGCCTTTTCAAGCAATCAATGCAAACCAACTCGCCCAACTTTCAGTCGTGCTTTGATTGAGCCAGTGGTTGTCTTTTAGCCAATACGCACGTAGCTGAACACTTTGCTGATGCTGTTGCTGATAATAATTACTGGTTACTGCTGAGCCCTTTGCAATTTTTATAAGGCCTTAAACTAACCATTTATTGCACAAATCACATGGTTTGATATCTGGAACTATTCTACACTTGCTGTGCAGTATTGCAATTGTTACGAGGCACCCCTCTCTATGACACCTGTATAGAGCTTTCTTGGTGGGAGTTTTGAGCGCTGGCTATGTTGTAGACCTCTTGTGCGACATCCAACAGCCACGAAAAAGGCATGGGTTGAATTTCGGCTCAAACCCCGACTGTTGTATTTTCTGCATCTATCATGATTTCTTGCTCATCAATACCTGCCAAGTCTCCTGATTTTTCTGGGAGACTGTTCATTTCTGACCGGCCTTCCCGATTACATAACTACAGCTATGAATCTCCCGATAAACTGCCTTAACCCAGTTGGAAAAAAAAACTACAGTATGGGAACGATCGTGAGTAGTCGTACCTACACCTGCAGCGTGTCGTCAGAACTCCTTGGGCTGAAACTTGGGCCGAATGGCTGTACATGATGGACCAACAATGCACAGCAAAGAACAAACAATAAAACTCAGTGCAGACTCTCAACTAAACATTTTATTTTTGAAGAGACAACCCCCATATGTTTCCCATGTGCTCAAAGAAGAGCACAGTACAGAACTAAATGCACACAAAGAAAAGAACATACGGTCAAATCCCGCCATAACGAAACGCGCTACAATAAAAATTCCACCACAATGAATAACTTTCGATTCCTTGTCAGCCACCCATAGAAAGTGAAAAATGACTTGTCGCAATGAAGGTTTTTCCTGGGTATTTCAGCTTCAATGAAGTTTTCGCGAGTACTACCCTGTGAAGAAAAAAAACTTGCCTAGGATTGTGACACAATTCCGCTATCAACTCAGTCATTTCTCGACGGCTCGGGAAATCCAGAGCGCACGGCCGCATTGCAAGAATCGTGTGTTCATCGGAAGCACGCTCTCCGTCACCACACACACATACTGCCAAATTTATCACCATTGAGATCATCCCATCCACCATGATGCTTCTAGTGGGTTCGATGCATGTGCGGACTGCGGCAGAACAACCGCTCGTCGTCACTACCTCTGCGATCATGAATGA
Organism: Rhipicephalus microplus; assembly: GCF_043290135.1. NCBI lineage: Eukaryota > Metazoa > Arthropoda > Arachnida > Ixodida > Ixodidae > Rhipicephalus > Rhipicephalus microplus. The sequence continues at coordinate 16,677,922 of NW_027464587.1, read as the reverse complement.
CACCACGACATCATGAAGGCGCACGCGCGAGCAGCGCTTGCATCCTGCATCCTGCCACAACCGCTGCGAACACAAATGTGGTCATGTCGAATGCGATCATGGGTTACCAGAATAGTACGCACGCAGTCAACGTGCACTCACTCAACCCAATAGTTCTTACCCTAGTGTTGCGAACAAATCTCAAGTGACGCGCACGGCCAGTGCAGTGCACAGAGATTGAAAATGGAACTACTGTTTGCCGCAACCACTGTGCAGGAAATCGCGGTCACTATCATCATGTTCATCCATAGGGAATAAGATTCGAAGGTGTTCAGCTAACACAACTGTAGATCAAAGGCAGTAAAGCCGTAAAATAACACAAACTGTTCTGGCTATCCTGTCGTTCACTCATGGCCATGGTATTGCGCAGCTTTGGCACTTTCAGTTGCACTTTTTAGTTGGTCTCTAGCGAAGCTCTGGCACCCTCCAAGGGTCGTCTGAATACAGAGCGCACGGCTAAATCGATAATCTAAACTGATAATTCGAACTTTCAGTTATTTCAAACAAAATTCAATTTCTTGGTTGGCCCTCTATTTTTTCAATGTATTTAAAAGCCTCTTAATTCAAACTCCATCATTTGGTTAATTCATACTTTTTGCAGTTTCATACCAAAAGATATCTCCTGCTTTCTCACTACTGTTTAAAATGTGCGAGTTTATATAATTCTAACAGTCTAAAAATTTAAAATAAGCACCTCAGGCCTTTAAGAAAAAGGCATTGCTAGTAAACAAATGTTTTAAACAAAACACACGCATAGTAAACCGTGATGCTTCTTAACTGGTGTAGAAAGCTTTGTGCTGAAGGCACATACCTATAGCAAAGAAGCAGTTGGCAATTCACTATTTCTTCAAAAGGTATGATCAGCAGTAAGTGGCCAATAAACTTGTGGACTTGCTTTTTGTTCATTGCGTGGAGTGTGGTATTAAAAACACCCAAAATATTTTTAAAAGTGATAAAATCAATGCCTAATCATTATGTGTCGCATCACCTCACCCAGAGTCGTTTATCTGAAAACTTTTAATAATTCAAACTTCTTGATCATTCAAAAAAATTCAGAGGTTCCTTCGAGTTTAAATTAATGAAAGTCGACTACATAGTATTTTTTTTTCTGTATAACCGGCACCCCCGACTGCAAACTGCGGGAGAAAAAAAAGAGCTATTGACTAGGCTTGTGTGAATATTCAAATGAATAGTAGGGTGTGCGAATTTGCTTTGATTTGAATTTAAATTATTCAAAATTTTGAAGTATTCGCAACGAACAAATAAATGCATAATAATGTAAATATGGTTTGACTGCGGTGGTTTCACTGCGATGTAGGGGTGCTGAACTGTGAAAGAACTTATCTAGGAGAAATCCGCTTTGCCGCGAAGTACTCCTTCAAGTTTAAAGGGGCCCTGCAAGACTTTGAACATTGTAAGAAAACGCTGCCGACCGGCAGTAGAGGCTACCAAGGACATGCAAGCTAAACATTATAGTGCAGCATGCAGCGTGCAATTTACAACGAATTCTCAAAGTCTGCGGAAAATTGCTCTCTTCACTCGGCAAATGGCTCGACAAGCTCAGAAAGCCGCGTGACGTATTTTCTTTCCTCGTGTGACCCCTCCCGGCTTAGCTTCCAGCACTTCTGTCGGGACGAAAAGAGAGAATTCACTTGCAGCGTGCGACAAATCTTTGCAGCTCCGCGCGTACTGGAAGGATTCTAAAACTTCTGGGGGCGGTGAATTCATCAGGCAATAAGCTTCCTTAATGAATTCATTCCATGGCTCCTTGAAAAATTATCATATGGCCCCTTTAAATAGAAATACTACTCTCAAATAATTCATTTTATTAAGGTTAAAATATTGTTATGACGGCTTATATGCTCCGAGTATAGTAAACTTTAAAATGTTACATATTATAAGAGTTATGACTCGCACCCTGCCGAAAGTCAAATCCTGTTACTACTCGAAGTTGTTTTGACTTCTTTTCAACGGAAAAAAATGGCTTTGCATTGAGGCCCTATTTAAATTTTTAAAAGATATTGTGCTGGTTAGTTGGGTCATAATAAATATGCCTTTTTTTTATATGTCATATCTACTATTCGAATTTGATTTGAAATTATCTGACCAAACTCACTATTTGCTTCGAATTCGCTTCGAATTCGCTTCAAGCCTAAAGTTCACTATGTATTCGCACAAGCTTACTAATGACTCAATCTGACTTCCTTGCATTGACTTGAAGCCATGCCGTGAAGCCAACTTGCACTGTGAAATTTTTTTAAATTTTGCATTCCGACTTTAGCTCTAAGTTTCCTGTATACAGTCAAACACGGATATATCGAACTCGAAAAGGGATCGTAAATAAGTTCGATATATGAAAATTTTTATATAAAGAAATAGAGGCCCCGAGACCTTATCTGTAGTGGATCGTCACCTACAATAGGTGCATTGAAGAATGACAACTAATTTCGCACACACGCCGCAACAGAATAATTTATTTGCATGTAAAAAGTCACTAACCTTGGCCTGTTTCTTCATTTTTAAAATGTTGAAGACGCTGGTCTGGATCTTATCACAACTCGCGGAAATGCGTCGTCTATGCGCTCGTCATCGTCGTCTTCACCGGTTTCCGCAAGTTCCGCCGTCTCAAAGCCTGCCTTGCGGAAGCAGTTGACCTCTGTGGCCATCTTCATGTCTCGCCAGGTATTGAAGATCTCTGCGAGAGAAAACTTCGTGGAGATTTCCGGCCACTCCTTTGTCATCTACTGCTGGATGTCCTGGCTGCCGACAACTACGCTTTGCCAGAAAAGATTTTGCAACAATGTTGTAGTGTTGCTTAAATCGGTGAAGCTACCCACTGTTGTCTGGTACATTGTTTCACCGAGTATAGCGACAGATTATTTGGCTTTGGCGATCAGCATCGGGCCATCCATCGGAATATTCTTCACGCGCACTTTTAACAACCAGGCAGTGCCTTTTCTACATTCCCGTTGGCCGAAGCGCGCACATAACAGGCTCCCGGCATTTGCTGCTCTGCCGCCTTTGCCTAGATATCTGCCTTGTTATTAAACAAGGTACTCAGAGTGCTCCGTGATATCGCGAAGTCATCCGCGACAGTTGAACGTTTCTTGCCCGCCTCGACACGCTGAGTAGCCTTCAACTTTGTTGCAAAGTCAATGGTCTTGCGCTTCTTGACTTTGTCCTTAGCTACACGAGACGTCCACAGTTCAAAGAGTCCATAGCGGCTTTGCATTCTATGCATGCAAAAGAGAAATGTTGTACATGCGGTGGTATGTAGACGACATGAGCAACAAAGCGCTCGCAAGTCGCTAGGCGATGGCCACCTGCGAAGGCAACAGCAAAAGGCACGAGCTGTGGTTGGATGATCAAACCTTGCAAAACAGCAACAAAAAATTCTAAAAAAGGTGATGGAAGGAGAACGTCGGCTCCTTCATTTCTGCTCTCCGAGCTGACGCGTACACAGAGAAAGCATGAGAAAGAGAAACGAAAAAAAAAAAGCCGTTCCGCAAGTTTGAAATTGCACAGTCCGAGCCCTCTCACCCTTACTTTTTTTTTTTTTTTGGCCGTTTCGGGTTTTGGCGGAGGCGTGGTGCCGCGCAAAGGTCGCAGGGCGCTGCCGCGAGTGCCGAAAACGCGCCTTCCAACTCGTGTGCAAAGATCGCGAAAGGGGGGGGGGGGGGGGAAGCAGGAGTGAAGGAAGGAAGGGGAAGGGGCAAGAGCTGAAGCGCATCTTCAAGCTCACGTGGCATTCGATGTATCCGAAGGCCGGTAAATATACCGTTTGATATAAACGTGCGAATTTCTATACTTTTACAAAAGAATTTCAAGGGGATAACTTGCGAGTTCCATATACCCGGATATTTAATATATGTGGGTTTGATATAGCAGTGTTTGACTGTATTTTGATCACGTTATGGGCGAGAAAATAATCACTCAAGGTGTGACCAGGTACATCTCGTTTAGAGAAAGTTCAATGCATGCACTTGCTGGGACCAAAGGACAAGCCATCATCAGATCTTACTAAGTTTTGTGGTCTATAGATGAAATTTCGTTGCAACGGAATTCCGCAACAACAAATTTTTTTATGTGTTCTGTCAATTTTGTTGTATTGGGATTAGACTGCATACAGTGGAACTTCAGATATATGTCCCCCAGTTTTGCGATGACCCGCATTTTATGACGCACAGGTATGATCTCTGCAAAATTCCGTTAGAAATAATGTATTAAAAACCTTGGTTATGCTGTTTTACGCTGACCCTGCATCTTACCAGTGATGTTCGGTACTACGCCAAAGAATTCTCATTCAGAGACACGAAAATTCCCTATTTCGGGCATTTTCCCCTGCAAACGTTGGCGAAATTCCCAGCAGAATTTTCTGCACAACAGTACTAATTTCCACCCCCATCCGCACACACACATGCTATATATACACGTGTCTCATGTACTGGCAACTTTTGAAATCATTAGTGGCCCCTCCGCTGCCGCTCAACAAAAGCATGACTTTATTATTTCATATACTTAGTACACTGCACATTGTGAGCGTCAAGTTTAACATCATTAGTGAACTATAAATCGCTCCGCGTAAATATCAGGACCAATTTCAAGGGCTATTCTTGCGTGGTACATGCGTCAGAACCGATTACAGCAGATGAAGGCCCACTGTGACCACTAATTATTGGTCATCATACAAGAATTTAACCATTTCTGAAATTCTGTGCAACATCACGAAGATTCCCTTTATCACTTTAGCTCAAAATGAAAAACGAAAATTCTCCGAAAAAGGGAAAATTTTCTGCACGCATCATCACTGCATCTTTACTCAAATCAAACGTTCACCAAATATTCACAAGTGCAAAATATGAGCTCGCGTTACCTTAGCTTGATGATTAGAAAAATAGAGAGTGAGATAGATTTCCTAGAATGAAAAATTTATTCTCCTGGAAGTTCATGCGCTCCTACACACGCCTCAATTGTGTGCATACCTATCTGGGGTCGTCACCTGGTCAAGTTCTCTCCCCACAGAATTGCTTCAGCCGGCCGAAATGCTGATATTTTCACGTTTCCAGTCCGGGTAACATTTCCTGGTCGACATACAGCTGGAGCGCTACCTATTCTTGTGGTGTCCAATTTGGCCTCCCCTGATTGGCTGAAGCGCACCGCCTGTTGCCGGTCTTTCTTTCGCAACGTCATTTTAACGCCATGAAGCTTTCAGAACTCTCGACAGAAATTAGAATGACAAAGCGCATTTCGCCACAATGAATGCTGTCCCCAGAGATCCACTTTTAGACTCACCTCTCTCAGGCTGTGCATAGACTCTAATCACGTTAGCCCTCGAATCAGGTTTGACGCGGCCGCCTGCCTGACGCTCCTGAAAGGTCTGTAGCTCTCCCTGCATTGCTCTTCAAGCATCTCAACACATTCATACTCACGTTTTGACTTTTTCAGTATGATTAAGAGTCCTGGTACTTTACATTTCATCTACTTAGTTTCTTTTTACGCTGGGAATGTGCTAGCGGGTTCGGTGCGCCGACGTGGTGAATTGCGCCATGACATCGCGACTCACCTTTTTTTTTTTTCCGCTTAACTGAACGCTTTCTGGCGAACTGGGAGAACAGCTTCCCAGATCTGCCTTTGTAGCACTCGTAGTCACAGGCTTGCGCATGCATTTTCACCGTGCAAAATTACTTTTACTTGAAATCAACGCTCATTATAACAGCAGGGCATCACTAGTTGCACTTCACGAGGCAATAAATTACAATGTGCTCAGCCCAGTGGTGCACGAAGGCATTTTACGCAAACTCGTGGTTCATCTTATGGTGACCCCACTACTAACTGCAGCGGACGATCACCGCGGGTTCACGCTTAGCGAGCCACAGGGCCGCTACTCCGTTTACTCGCATGTAGCGCACCGCTCCGCACGCGGTCAACTAATAAGGCGTTTAGCGCGGCGCGGCAAATAGACAGTGTTCTAATGCAAAAGTACACAACACTTTATTGCCCCTGGCGGCACCCCGAACAACAGTACAACGTCCGCTCCCGGGACGCGGGTAGCAAAGGCACCCGCACGCGGACGTTCACAATAAGGGGAAAACCGCGAGCACGTCGCAGCTGGCAATGGCGAGCTTTGACATGCCGGTCGGGAAAAGGTCCCTCGCGGCTATGCTGCGCACTCTCACGATGGCCAATGGGCTTGGTCGCGAGTGTTAGGGCAAACCTCGTACGCGTAGGCCTACTGCAAGTGCGGCTCGTTGTGGTACGACCACTTCAAGCACTAGGCACCGCTCTGGGCTTAGCGTACGCTACCGAAGCCAGCACTTAAGTAAACACGCCTGCCGGGGTGCCCAAGGCCAGAAGGCTATTGGCAACGCAGTTTCGGTTTCATTTTCACGACAAGGCAATTTTCAAACTATTTATCAGTAGAAAGATGTGCGCTGGATTCAATTTTTTTTTTATAAGTTGAGAATAAAGATTTGCTTGCACCTCCTTCAAATAAGTAACACTGCCATTAGCTGCTGCTGGCAAGAATAATTTAATCAACCTTCCTAGCAGAGGCACTAGGTCATGCCATAGCCTTATTCAAGCAGTCGCAAGGCTGAGTGTCGCTGCCTCATTTTCCAATTATACAACACCTGGATTATATGACAGCCTTGTGCGGTCCCATGAAGGTTGCATGATTGGGGTTCCACTGTAGATCGGAGTACCTATAGTGGTCTTTTAAAATTCATACTCACAATCGGTGCAACATTAACAATGGTTCACTAATGCGCGAACCAGATTGTTTTCCTATGTAGTTTGCCCTGTATTGAACTCAATCACGAACTAGATCTTGTGTCTCTTCAAGATAACTGCCTCATTGAATTTCGGTGCACACTGAACTTCAGTGCATCTGTTAACCTGCACAGCCAAACAAGTGTGTGATGACTGCTCGTGTTCTTTCAACCTCATGTTCAGGTACTCTGCCCATTTGTCCAATGGAACACCCAGTGCCGATTAAAAGAATTGAATATACCACTCCTGTCATGAATTTATGTCGGGAGTGTTTGCGAAGGGTGGATTTGAGAAAACTTGGAATTGGGTGTGCCAAGACAAACACAATTTTTACTCTCAACGGACAAAACTAATACACAGAATTCATGTAAAATCACTCAATAACTATCTGCGTATATGGGCAAGCCCAGCCTGACTGTAGCTCAGTCCGAATCCGTTACTAGCCCTAGCCGCTAGCCCTGAGCCAATATGGCTTCAACAAGAGAATGTGCTTACACTTTGTCGCATTGCAACTCGTTGCCCTTTGTGCCAAATCAAGTCAAGTTTTATTATTTAATAATAACATGTACAATGGAAGAATATACAGAAGGAGGTCCCGTAGTATACATTGAGTCGAGTCTTCCGTCATTGACAGACTGCTGCACTTTTTACGGTCACCGTCGGTTGGACCCGCCAAACGAACCACTCGTCCTCATAGCCGGTGTCCCGGTCCTCATTTTAATCTTCAGTCTCGCTAGGCTTAACTCATCATGGACTCCGTCGCTGACGTGTCTACTTTGCTGACTCTTGCGGGCTACCGTCCCGGCGTGAAGTGGGGTAGCTGCAAGTCCACCAGGAACTGCTGGGCAAGGGTGTGGCAAGTCTGGGCAGCCTCGCTCGGGACCTACGAGGTCTGCGGCCGCTTCCCGGGCCTCTCACGATGACATCTCTCAGAACCGGGTGGCTATGCTGCTCCCGTCGCTGCATCGACGCTGGTTTCACAGCCACGTCTTCGCAGCTCGGAGCCCCAATGCACAGTCCCAGCTCATCCTCTGGGATTTTCCTTCACGGCTCGGGTCACATGCCACGAGCCTGTTTCCGACCAATCTCTTGCGTCGACGTGGCTGGTGCACGTGCCTTCAGACGACTCTTTTCTCCTCGTGCACCATCGCCCTTTCAAGTTCGGCGCGTGCCTCGTGTGTCTCCTTTACTCATCACACAACCAATAAAACCAACAGGCAGTCAAACCTAAGAAAACATGGGGGACATCATTTATGATTTCTCAACGGTACTGCATTGATTTTCAGCGAAAGTGCGGGTTCGAATCCCGGCTGCGGCGGCTGCATTTCCGATGGAGGCGGAAATGTTGTAGGCCCGTGTGCTCAGATTTGGGTGCACGTTAAAGAACCCCAGGTGGTCTAAATTTCCGGAGCCCTCCACTACGGCGTCTCTCATAATCATATAGTGGTTTTGGGACGTTAAACCGCACATATCAATCAATCAATCAATGATTTTCAGCGAAAGTGAAAAAAATTGAAATGGCTGAAAATCTTCCTTTTTGTCCACGAAATCCTTACCCGCCAACTTTGAATGTGACGGTTGTAGGTTTGGATCCAGATCCAGATGTGGCGGTTGTAGATAAAGTCATATACTGTCGACAAGGTTATATCGAACACACATATATCATATTTCGGGGTATATCGAACTCCTAAGTTATCCCTTTGAAATTCCTTTGTAAAAGTATGTTTATATCGAACTGTATTTTTACCCACCTTCAAATATACCGAACGTTGCGCTAGCTGGAAGGTGCGCTTCAGCACTCGCCGCGCCCCATGATCTCCGTGGCAGTGCGGCTCCACGCGCAAGCTGAAAGGCGTGTTTTGGCACTTGCAGCGCCCGGCGACCTCCACCCGGCACCATGCCTCCGCCAAAACCTGAAATGCTCTCTCTAACTTGCGGGACAGTTTTTTTTTTTCTTTCTTTTTCTCTTTCTCATGCTTTCTCGGCATGCCCGTCGGCTCTGAGAGCAGGAGCGAAGGCGCTGACGTCCTCATTCAGTCGCCTTTTATTTTTTGTTGTTGTTTTGAAAGTTTTGATCAGCCAACCACAGCTCGCGATTTTTGCTGTTGTTGTCCCAGGTGACCATCGCCTCGCGAGCACTTTGTTGCTTCCCTTGTCACGCCGCCTACGTACCACCGCATGCGCAGCATTCCTCTTTTGCGTGCGTGGTGTGCAAAGCCACTATGGGCTCCTTGAATTGTCGACTTCTCGTGTAGCTATGACCAGTGTCAAGAAGCGCAAGACCCTCGACATTGCGATGAAGTTGAAGGCTATTCAGCGTGTTGAGGCTGGCGAGAAATGTTCGACCGTTGCGGACGACTTAGGGATACCATGGAGCACACTGAGTACCTTGTTGAAGAACAAAGCAGATATCAAGGCAAAGGGGGCAGAGCAGTGAATGTCGGAAGCCTTTCAGTGAATGTCGGAAGCCTTTCATGTGCGCGCTTCTGCCCACGGGAATGTAGAAAAGGCACTGCCTGGTCTTTAGAAGTGCGCACAAGGAATATTCCGGTAGATGGCCCGATGCTGATCGCCAAGGCCAAATGGTTTGCCACTGCACTCGGTGAAAGAACTTCGCGCACAACACCTAGAGGCTTCAACGATTTAAGCAGCTCTACAATATCGTTGGCAAAATCAATTCTGGCAAAAGCGAAGCTGTCAGCAGTCAAGACATGCAGCAGTGAATGACGAAGGAGTGGCCGGAAATCTTCATGAAGTTTTCTCGCACGGAGATCTTCAATGCCTGGCGAGATGTGAAGACGAAAACAGTGGTCAACTGCTTCTGCAAACCAGGCTTCAAGACGCCAGAACTTACAAAAACAAGGAAAGACGACGATAAGCGCATAAATTGCGCATTTCACGAGTTGTCGTCTCACTTCTCGGCAGCAGTTTTACACAAAGTGTCTGCAGACAACTTCATGGAAGCGGACTGCAATGTCCAGGCCGTTGGGAGCCTCGCTGACGAGGACATAGTAGCTGCGGTCGTAGAAACCCTGGCTGACAGCTCATGTGACGAGGAGGATCGTCCGGACGAAGCGCTGGCTACACGCGCGTACTGCGCCGCTGAAGTGGCGGCAGCGTTCGGCATCATTGACCGTTGTATTAGCCACATGGAGGGAACCGGGCTGTTACACATGGGCAGCCTTGATAAAATCGAAATTAGCGCCTTCAACATTTCAAAAACAAAGCAGGCCAAGATAAGCAATCTTTTTCATGCAAATAAATCAATTTGTTTCGGCGTGTGTGTGAAATTAGTTGTCATTCTTGAATGCGCCTATTGTAAGTGATGGTCGACTGCAGGAAAGCTCTCGGAGCCTCAATTTTTTTATATCGAACTAATTCGCGATCCGCTCTGAGTTCAATATATCAATGTTTAACTGTATGTCCCATTTTGGGATGCTAAACTGCAACAATTGTTATAAAGTCATATGCACCCCTGCTGAGACCTTCCGGAAATGGGAACGACCTCCCTGCCCATGTCAACAGATCCAATAAAAGTGGCCAAAAGGACCACTACTGCCTCTGCTAAATGGTGGAGTGGTGCCTTGTTTCATGCCCTTCGTCCCTATGAGACACCTGATGAACAAGGGAAGCATACTTCCTGGGGCCACACTGAGTGAAGACATGGGGGCGGCATCGTTTCTGTTTCATTCAAAAAGTGTAAATGTTTAATAAGGGAACGGAAATCTGTACAAGTTGTATAGTTATTTACAATGGATGGGATTAAACATGCTGTAGAGGGTTCTGCTAACGGTAACTCTGAAGTGTGCTTGCCTGAAATCGTATGAAGCGTTAGTATTTGAAAAGTAGCGCTCATCTTGTGCACATGTTCTTGCCTTTTGCCTTCATATTTTTGCGCGACCTATCTGACATGCCTTAGTCGAATTTGTGCTTGCATTGTAAAGATTCCAAATGTCTCCCACTGCTGCATCAAACGAAGGCACTGCCCCGGCATAAAGATAGGACAGCGTGAGAAGTTGTTGAGACATTTATTATTCACAATTATGGCAATATGTGCATTGCCAGGCCATTGGTTACAATGCATAAACTAGATACAGATTATCTCGCTGCCAACCTCCAATTGTTTTCTTATCATGTTCTTTATATTTGTGTTTTCTTCAAGGACCTTCCAGTTGCTGTTTTGTGTATGTCTTCCTTGCCTTGTCTTGGTTTATTTTGCACAGTTCTTCGTAGTTCAATAGGCAGTGTGAAGGTCCTGGGTTCAAAAGAAGTCTTAAATATGTGTGTTGTTGGGAGAGTGGTCGCAAGGGGATCTTTGTGTTGGGGCAACACGAAGGGAAAGCAGTCGAGTCTTGTTCCCGTAGATTGCCGAATGAGTGCAATGTACTTTGGACACCTTCCCCCTAATGTGGGACCTCATGTGACGGTGGCCTCTGCCCTTGACAGATTGGCGCAGTGAGTGCTTTTGCACAGACCCTGCGGCGATACACGTCGCTCAACCACCTGGCGCAGGCAGCACGGGCCGTGCTTCAGAACTCTTCCCAGATCAACCAGATGCTGTCCGACCTAAACCGGGTAGACTTCCACAACGTCCAGGTATGCCTCTCGCCACCCATTCAGTGGTGCCGGTCACATTTTCTTGTGACGTGCTTTGTTTATTTAAAGTGGAAACACTTCAGGAGCCCAGGCTGTCGTATGCTGTCACTGTAGGTTGTTGTAGCTTAGTGTAACGCTGGCTAAAGCACATATAAAAATTGGGGGGAAATGTGAGGAAAGTAATCGCAGGGGTGCAACAGCTGCACCAATTGCATCAATTTGATACAATTTGAATTTTTGCACCGAGCTATGCCAAAGCCATGAAATTTCCTGAAACTGCACCGAAATGTTCCTCCTGCCTCAATATTTTCTCAGTTCCGCTGCTTGAGCGAAAAATAGAGGCAACGTTTGCCACCCGCAGTTTGCGTCATCAATCAATCCAAGCGCACAGACCCTAACCGGGGCACCGTGTGATATATACCCCTTTGGTAAAGACACTCGTTAGACATTATCGACCTAATATATACTCCTTTGGTAAAGACACTCGTTATTGACCTAATAAAGTAACAATGCCGTTCAGCCGTCTGGCCGCTTACCTTAGCAGATACTGATCGGCGGGACGATACGACTTAAAGCCAAAAAATTGTTGACAACGCTTTGCATGAAACATGAATTTCCTTATCTCTAGTCAGTGAACGTGGCTATGGCATGTAAGCAACTAGAGCTGGAAGCATACTCTGCATTTTCTGCGTGTGAACAAACATGACATGCTGGCATTGTCAGCGACCACGTTGGTTGCCATAAAAGCGGCACATGAAACATTTTTCTGTCTTAAGGTTGTATCATGCCGGCAATAGATAGCCGACACCATTGCCAGGCCATCAGCTGTGCGCCATTGCCTCGTTGAATGCACCTTGCAAGTGAACTGAGAAGTGCCGGAAACAGAACCCCATCATGAATGAAAAGAAGAAAAAAAGGCAGGGAGGCTGAGGGAGGAAGTGTAGCAGTTCGGCCTTGTTTTAACTGGGGCACAAGGCTGCTTAAGCCACCTTTGCTGCAATACAGTGGTGCCCTGTGGAAAAGCGTGTTCATATTTCAAAAGGGCTGTTAGCACTATAGTCATGGGACGCAGCAAATTTCTTTTGATTTCTCATACATGTATGTATACGGCACATAATTGTGAGTGCTAGTATAATAGCTGATGCCTAAATAGAATATTGTCGCTTACCGGCAGTCATTTGCATCAGTGTATTTATTTTATTATTATTTAGAAATACTGTCAACCCTCTATTGAGGGTCATTACAGGAAAGGTACGACACACTGTACCAACAAATTGGGGATATAACTATACATCTCTCAATGATAAACCAGGTTTACATATTGTCACGGGGTCGTGACGTGGCCGAAGACAGGAGACTTCGTGTTGGGATTTAACTGTTTATTTGGGCGAACCGGTGCCCAGTAAACGGAAAGTCCGATTACAGCAGCAGTCTTGCACAGATAGCAGTCTCGGACTGATAGCGGCGAACGGAGCGTCGGCCTTCGTTCAACAACTGACAAGCGGCGAAGCGCGTCGGCATTTATACTCTTGCCGTCGAATGTTCTAGCGTTATCACTGGCGGTGGCGTAGGTTCCAGAACAATCTGTACCGTTCGCACAGTGGGCGTGATCTTATCGAAATGGTCTACTACAGTCCGGAACCTTCTCGAAAACTGCAGGCGCGGTTTGCGCTGAGAATCGTGTGGTGTTTTGGGACGATAACGAAAACGTGGGAAATGGAACGTGGCATTGCCCCCTCTGAAAAAAAGGCATCGTCCCGATGCTTTAACTAAAGATGAAGGTACAATAATAATGCAAGAAAGTACAATGAATAAATTACGATGAAACAATAATACAAAAAAACACTGTTTCAGTTTGTTAACGCGCATGAAACGGCTTGAGGCGCGCGACATGAACGACTTCAGGTCGCGATCGGCGTCGTTGAGAGTTCGTGATGCCGTCGGGGACAACCTCGTAATCAAGTGGGCCGAGACGTCGAACCACCCTGTACGGTCCGAAGTAGCGTCGCAGAAGCTTTTCACTTAGTCCACGTCGGCGTATCGGCGTCCACACCCAAACACGTTCACCGGGCTGGTATTCCACGAAACGTCGTCGAAGGTTGTAACGGTGGCTGTCTGTCGTCTGTTGATTCTTGATACGCAGACGCGCAAGTTGTCGGGCTTCTTCGGCACGTTGAAGGTACTCGCTCACATCGAGGCTTTCTTCGTCGGTGACGTTGGGTAACATGGCATCGAGCGTTGTTGCTGGGCTCCTTCCGTAGACCAATTTGTATGGAGATATCTGCGTCGTCTCCTGCACCGCCGTGTTGTATGCGAAGGTCACATACGGAAGAATGGCGTCCCACGTCTTGTGTTCGACATCGACGTACATTGACAGCATGTCGGCGATTGTCTTGTTAAGCCGCTCGGTGAGGCCGTTGGTCTGTGGGCGGTACGCTGTCGTCCGGCGGTGGTTTGCTTGGCTGTATGCCAAGATCGCTTGAGTTAAGTCGGCAGTGAATGCCGTTCCTCTGTCGGTGATAAGGACCTCCGGGGCGCCGTGACGTAGGACGATATTTTCGACGAAGAACTTAGCTACCTCAGATGCACTGCCTTTTGGCAGGGCTTTTGTCTCGGCGTAGCGGGTGAGGTAGTCGGTAGCTACCACGATCCACTTGTTTCCGAAAGCCGACGTCGGGAACAGCCCTAGTAGGTCCATACCAATCTGCTGGAAAGGTCGGCAAGGTGGATCAATTGGCTGCAGAAGTCCCACTGGCCTTGTCAGCTGTGTCTTGCATCGCTGACAGTCCCGGCATGTCCTCACATAACGAGTGACGTCGGTGGTAAGACGTGGCCAGTAGTACCTTTCTTGTATCCTCGCGAGCGTGCGAGAAACACCGAGGTGCCCTGCCGTCGGATCGTCGTGCAGGGCCTGCAGGAGTTCTGGTCGCAGAGATTAAGGCACCACAAGGAGGTACTTAGCTCGAAGCGGTGAAAAGTTTTTCTTTTGTAGAAGACCGTTTCGTAGGAAGAACGACGCAAGTGCGCGCTTGAATACCTTCGGGACTTCGGCGGTCCTGCCTTCGAGGTATTCTATTTGGGCCTTAAGTTCCGGGTCGGCCCGCTGTCGTTCAGCGAAGTCGTCTGTAGTTATCGTTCCCAAGAAGTAGTCGTCATCTGGGTCGTCTGGTAGCGGTTGGTCGACAGGCACACGAGAGAGACAGTCGGCGTCAGAGTGTTTTTTGCCGGACTTGTAAATGACAGTAATGTCATATTCTTGAAGTCTCAGGCTCCATCGTGCGAGGCGACTTGAAGGGTCCTTCAAGGTGGCTAGCCAACACAAGGCGTTGTGGTCGCTCACAACTTTGAAGGGCCTGCCGTAGAGGTAGGGGCGAAATTTCAACGTAGTCCAGATGATGGCGAGGCACTCTTTTTTGTTGTGGAATAATTTGCTTCTGCTTTGGATAGCGATCGGCTGGCATAACTAATAACCCTTTCAAGTCCGTCAGCCCTCTGCACAAGAACGGCGCCAAGACCTACGCTGCTTGCGTCAGTATGTATTTCTGTCTCGGCGAATTCGTCGAAATGGGCAAGTAACGGAGGCGTCTGGAGGCGATGTTCAAGCTCCTGGAAAGCATGTTCCTGTGGCGTTTCCCACTTGAATTCCACGTCGGCCTTGGTAAGGTTAGTGAGAGGATCGGCGATGCGGGCGAAGTTTTTCATGAACCGCCTATAATAGGCGCACGGGCCCAGAAATTGGCGCACGGCCTTCTTGTCAGTGGGCGGCGGGCAGTTGGCTATGGCGGCTGTTTTCCGTGGATCGGGACGAACTCCAGACTTGCTGATAACGTGCCCCAGAAACAAGAGCTCCTCATACGCAAATCTGCACTTTTCTGGCTTCAGTGTGAGTCCGGACGTCTTGATGGCTTGAAGTACAGCTTCAAGGCGCCGAACATGCTCGTCGAAACTCGAGGAAAACACGATGACGTCGTCCAAGTACACAAAGCAAGTCTGCCACTTCAATCCTGCCAGTACTGTATCCATAACGTGTTGAAAAGTTGCAGGCGCTGAGCAAAGGCCTAAGGGCATCACCTTAAACTCGAAGAGGCCGTCCGGTGTTATAAACGCCGTCTTCTCTCGGTCTCTTTCGTCGACTTCGATTTGCCAATAGCCAGTCTTGAGGTCCATTGACGAAAAGTACTTGGTGTTATGGAGCCGATCAAGTGCGTCGTCTATTCGAGGGAGAGGATACACGTCCTTTCTTGTGATTTTGTTCAGGTGGCGATAATCGACGCAGAAACGTAGGGTCCCGTCCTTTTTCTTTACTAACACCACGGGGGATGCCCATGGGCTCTTGGACGGCTGGATAATGTCATCCCGCAGCATTTCATCAACTTGTCTCTTCATGGCCTCACGTTCTCGCGTCGAAACCCTGTACGGACTCTGACGGAGTGGTCTGGCATTTTCTTCGGTTATGATGCGATGTTTCGTGATTGGGGTCTGCCGAATTTTTGATGACGACGGAAAGCAATCTTCGTATTGCAGGAGCAGGGCCTTGAGCTGTTCTTGCTTATCGTTCGGAAGTCTGGGATTGACGTCGAAAGCTATGGGAGGGGCTTGGTTCCTCCGAGCAGGTTCCGCAGAATCGGCGAGGGTGAAAACACTGGTGGCTTCGACAATTTCTTCGATGTATGCGACCGTTGTTCCTTTGTTCACATGTTTGTACTCATTGCTGAAATTCGTGAGCATAACCGTTGCTTTTCCTCCCCGCAGCTCTGCAATTCCTCTTGCGATGCAAATATTTCGGGTGACCAACAGATGCTGACTGCCTTCAACGACGCCTTCCAAGTCAGGTGATTTAAGAGCGCCGACTGAAATAATGACGCTTGAGCGAGGCGGAATGGTGACTTGTTCTTCCAGCACATTCAAGGCATGGTGTCCTGATGGCGTGCACGGCGGTAGTGCTTCTTCTGTGGATAACGTTATCGACTTTGTTTTTATGTTGATGACAGCACCATGGAGGCATAAGAAGTCCATGCCAACGATGACATCTCTCGATCAACGCTGTAGGACTACGAAGTCTGTAGGATAAATACGGCCGTTAATGGTGACTCTCGCTGTGCAGATTCCTGCAGGCGTTACGAGACGACCTCCAGCTGTGCGGATTTCAGGGCCTTTTCAAGCTGTCCTAACTTTCTTTAACTTCGCGGCGAACGACCCACTAATGACAGAATAGTCAGCTCCAGTATCGACGAGAGCGGTCACACTGTGGCCGTCGATAAGAACGTCGAGGTCGCTAGTTCGCCGTCTCGCATTACAATTGGGGCGTGGCGTTGGGTCACGGCTGCGTCGGCTTGTTCCGCTGCTTCCATGTTGCGTCGTCAGGCCACCTTCGGTAAGTGAGCTTTCGCCGTCAGGGCTTTGCCTGGTTGGGGTTGTGTTCGGAAAGCTCCGTCGCGGCGGCGTCGTCGTCAGAGGATCTTCGGTAGTTCGTCGCACAGCAACTGCACCTCCACCGGTTGCTGCCCTTAGTTTCCCGGATACGGGCTAGGAGACCGGCCCCGCGTTAAGCCGGAGTACTGCCGGGGGTGCGGTGACATGCGGCGGCTGGGCGACGACGAACGGGAAGGACTTCGTGGTGTCCATTGAGTTCCTGTCAGGTAGTCGGCGATGTCACGTGGCCGTTCCCCTGGCTGCGGACGTGGTGCATCGATGGCGAAGCCACGCAGTCCCATCTGTCGGTACTGGCAACGGCGGTAAGTGTGCCCGGCCTCGCCGCAGTGGTAGCACAGTGGGCGGTGGTCAGGGGTGCGCCAAACGTCGGTTTTCCTCAGCGCACTGCGCTGGCCCGCTGGCGAACGGTAGGTCGTCGGTGGGGGTGGTGGCGGCTGTGGTGTCTGGCGATGGAAGTGCGACGGGGCGGCGTTTCGGCGTGGACGGGGAGGAGCGTTGTGGCGCACTGCAGCGGCGTAGCTCATAGTTTGTGGCTCGGGCAGCGGTGTTTGGGGAATTCGAAGCGATTGCCGAACTTCTTCTCGCACAATGTCGGCGATCAAATCCACTTGAGGTTGCGCCGAAGGCAACAGTTTGCGCAGCTCTTCCCGCACGATCGCTCGGATCGTTTCACGCAGGTTGTCGGAGTCACTGGCTTGAGCAGCAGCGCATTCTGGAGTCGGGCGACGATTATATTGTCTGGTGCGCATGTCCAGGGTTTTTTCGATGGTGGTCGCCTCGGATACAAATTCTTGGACGGTGTTCGGTGGATTCCTCATTAGTTCCGCGAAGAGCTCCTGTTTGACCCCTCGCATGAGGAAACGAACTTTCTTCTCCTCAGGCATGTCTGGGTCAGCGTGACGAAATAGGCGGGTCATCTCCTCTGTAAAAATTCCAACCTTTTCATTTGGTAGCGGAACCCGGGTCTCTAGTAGAGCAGCGGCCCTCTCTTTGCGAGCGACGCTTGCGAACGTTTTCAGAAATGCGCCGCAGAAGACATCCCACGTTCGGAGCGTGGACTCCCGATTCTCTAGCCAGGTCCTTGCGGTGTCTTCCAGGTAGAAGTACACACGACGGAGCTTTTCTTCGTTGTCCCAGTGGTTGAGGGCGGCCACACGGTCGTATGTTTCTAGCCAGGTTTCCGGGTCTTCAAACGATGACCCATGAAAGGTTGGTGGTTCCCTGGGTTGATGAATGACGATCGCGGGCTGGGACGCTCCGGTTGTTTTAGTCGCTGCAGTAGAGGTCATGGCCTTGGCTTTCCGCGCCTTGTCTTGTAGAAGCCCGTACTCCGGTGGGAGACCTTGCTGTCGGCGGCTTGTTCGCTGCTCTTGGTTGGCGTCGGTGTCTTCTCCGCGACGTGGGCTGGGTTCACGGCTTGACGGGGGCGTCCGGTACATGAACGAAGCAGCACTTCCACCAGATGTCACGGGGTCGTGACGTGGCCGAAGACAGGAGACTTTGTGTTGGGATTTAACTGTTTATTTGGGCGAACCTGTGCCCAGTAAACGGAAGGTCCGATTACAGCAGCAGTCTTGGACTGATAGCGGCGAACGGAGCGTCGGCCTTCGATCAACAACTGACAAGCGGCGAAGCGCGTCGGCATTTATACCCTTGCCGTCGAATGTTCTAGCGTTATCGCTGGCGGTGGCGTGGGTTCCAGAACAATCTGTACCGTTCGCACAGTGGGCGTGATCTTATCGAAATGATCTACTACAGTCCGGAACCTTCTCGAAAACTGCAGGCGCGGTTTGCGCTGAGAATCGTGTGGTGTTTTGGGACGATAACGAAAACTTGGGAAATGGAACGTGGCAATATATACAAATCCGTGAAAGCTCTGCATTCCAAACGAAAAACGAAAAACACATACCCTGATTCGCAATGCAACGAATAACAATCGCAATAATATCTACAATAAATCACGTAAATATAAATCAAGTAAATGCACAAATTCATTAACATCACCCGCATCGACAATGTTACTTGGTAACCCATTCCAATCTTCGATGACATCGGGGAAGAAAGTATGACGGAACGCCTTCGTTCGTGCAAAATAAGGTTGCAGTACTCATGGTTGCCCTCTCGCTTCGTTTCCCAGGTTGTTCTATGTAGTAATTTCTGTTAGTTTTAAACTCACCTTCTAATAATTGAAAAAGAAACTTTAATCTATTTTTGCGTCTGCCCTTGTCAAGCGTCTCGAGATCACATAGTTGTAGCATTTCTGTGACTGGGTCGTTCTGCTTATATCTCGAGCATATAAAGCGAGCTGCAAGCCGTTGTATGCGAAGTTTATTTACAAGCACTTTTTGGTGGGGACTCTAGACAATACTGGCATATTTCAGTATCGGCCGTATGAAAGTTTTAAAAGCAAGAAGTTTTACGTCCGTACTAGCACCCTGAAATTTTTTTCTTAATATGTACAATTTTTGTGAGGCCCTAGAGCAAGCATAATCAGTATGTGTGTGCCACTTTAGCTTATGCGTTATTGTGAGACTTAGGTACTTAAACGCATTAACTGTCAACAAGGTGTGATTCCCGATACAGTATTCAAATGGAATTATCGTTTTTTTTCCTAGAAACGTGGGTGATGGTAGATTTTGAATAATTAATTTCCATTCCCGAAGCTTCACACCATGAGTGTAATTCCTTTAGACATTCGGCAATGTTCAATTGGTCCTTCCTACCAGTAACTCGCGCGTAAATTAAACATTCATCAGCAAGAAGTTTGAGCATAACTTGGGGTTTCGCTATATCTGCGATATTATTGACATATATCAGAAACAATAAGGGCCCAAAAACCGAGCCTTGTGGAACACTTCTAGTGAGCTAGACATAGAGTTATCAATTTTCACGAATTGCTTTCTGTCATTTAGGATGGCTTTAACCCAATTATGTAAAAGTTGACTTAGTGTAACGCAGTGAAGCTTATACAGTAATCTGTCGTGAGGTACATTATCGAAGGCCTTAGCGAAATCTATTTCAATTTGTTCATTCATATCTAAAGCTGTCGCAAAGTCATGAATAGTTTCGATAAGCTGTGTTGTAGACGAGACGTTACTCCTAAAGCCATGCTGATAAAGATAAAAGTAATTTTTATTTTCTAAGAATGTGATGATATGCTTGACAATGACATGTTCCAATATTTTGCAGCAGATAGATGTGAGTGATACGGGACGGTAATTATTGGCGGACAACCGATCACCACCTTAAACACAGGGACAACTACAGCTGTGCGCCAGTCTGATGGCACTGAACTAGTACTAATAGACTTTTGGAAAATAACTTCTAAGTAGTAAGATATCCACTCCGCATAACGCTGCAAAAAAGGGGTGGGTATTTCATCAGGCCCGCATGCTTTTTTGGAATCAAGAGACAATAGACTATACAATACTCCTTCTCGACTGTTAGTAATCTCACCATCGGCTCAGATAAGTGGCATATTACATCCTCTGTTTCAATGTCACATCTGCACCTTGTAAACTGACTGAAAGAAAATGTTAAGACTATCTGCAATATCAACATTCTTCGTCACGATTTCATTTCCACATTTCAGCTGGTCAATTTTATCGCGCCGATCAGACATATAAAGCCAGAACTTGCGAGGTGAATGTTTAATAAAAGAACTCAACTTTTGACAAAAAAAAGCACGCTTAGATTCCAACAAGTATTTCTTCAATTCTTTTCGTACACGTGCTATATCCTCGGAGCCATGGTTTCTTTTCCTCCGCAGCCTTTTTAACTTTCGCTTTTTCTGAATAATATCTCGTGTTATCCACGGATTGCGCTATTTAGTCTGTTTTACTCTACTAGGAACGAATTCGTCGATGCAATATTTAATGATATCTTTAAAACGTTGCCACAATTCTTGAACTGTTTGACGCTCGGATGCGTGCTCAAAATGACCAAATGAATACCCCAGCATGTCAAGAATTGAAGTGTCATCCGCGTTTGCGTAATCTTTTACTTGCACGGTCTTCTAAGTTCTAGCTCGTGAAACACTCAGTGGAATAGTAACAGAGACCAATCTATGATCAGAAATTCCCTCATCAACACAGATATTATAATTGCACAATTTGTTTGAAAGGAACACTAGTTGTAACACTGACCGAGACGAAGATGTCATCCGTGTATATTCGCGCACTATTTGGGTTAAGTATGATATTTCTGCAGCCCTAAAAAAAAAAACTTTGCATTAGTTTTTTTTTCTTTTTTTTTACCATTCATACTCCTCAATTTTATGGATCTCTCTAATTTCAGGGTTGCCAGATTGGCAGATTCGCATTTGAATTTGCAGGGTGTGTCTAAGAATTTGAAAGATGCGGCAAATGCTGATGTGGACTTATCTTATACAGTGGGCTGGTTCAAAATACTACCTTTTTTTTTTTAATAGCAGTGCTAACTTTCACTCAGCACAATCTAGGTGATGTTGAAAGGTACATATTTTTCTTTTTCTAAATGTAAGCTTTTTTATACTGTTCCAAACTTGATCTTTTGTGATAAATTTTTTTTTTGCTGCAAGCTGCTTCAAATAATCAATATAGTAGGCGCATATATCAAAATTTTCAAATACGAATCAAATATGAATACCATATTCACTCGCGTAATCAACACGCTCTTTTTCTCGAAAAATCTGAGCAAAGTTGGGGGGTAATCTTTTGTGATACTTTTTTTTTTTTGCTGCAAGCTGCTCTAATTAATGAATATAGTAGGCGTATATATCAAAATTTTCAAATACGAACCAAATATGAATACCATATTCACTCGCTTAATCAACACATTCTTTTTCTCGAAAAATCGGAGCAAAGGTGGGGGGTACGTTTATACGCGGGGTAAATTTTATGGAAACTTTTTCGGGAGGAGCCAAAAATGCGGTAATGCAAAAAAAAAAAAGGTTAAGTCGCTTAGCCTTTCGCAATCGACATACGCGCACACTGATTGCAAACAGTTCCTTCCTTGCACTTTACCCATCTTCTGTGGTTGATGGCGCTTCCTTCTGCAAGCTGTCCCCGGGCTGCCCACGCATGCCATGAAAGCGTTTTGCGGCTATTTTTTCTCGCAATAGTTTAACCACAACAGTACTATCTGCTGTAATCTCGAGGGATGCCCAAAAGCGTGCACTACGAAGCACTTTGCCAACTTTGCAGCAACCTCGCACGACAACCGTGACGACGACGCTAACATTGTAGCAAGCAACCAACATTGTAGCAAGCTGCCGCCAAAGCATCAAAACAAAACGTCGATAACAAGACCAATGACGAAATACGGCCCCAGCCTTGCTTCTACATGAGAAGTTCCTCTATGCAGGAATAACAAGCGAAGCAATAGGTGTTACCGTGTTGCGGAAATGGTCAGGATCTTTTTTGAAGGACAAGCCAATTTTTCTGGTTTTCCAGAAACCTGCAACGCGATAGCGATGACAAATGACCCTTTGCGACAGCCATTCCTGTTGTCTGCGCTCGAAAATCTCGTGCACGTGTTTGGGCTTTTTCGTATTTGCAGGAAGCGACCCTCGATTGGTTGGCGTGGGCAGCTTCATGACCTTCACTCTCTGCGTGCTTATCAGCTGCGATGTCTCTACACTCGCATCCATCGTTCGTGAACTTCAGCTGTGGCACACAGATAAGACGAGGACGTGCCGTACACAGATAGAAG
Source organism: Rhipicephalus microplus (assembly GCF_043290135.1). NCBI lineage: Eukaryota > Metazoa > Arthropoda > Arachnida > Ixodida > Ixodidae > Rhipicephalus > Rhipicephalus microplus. The sequence goes on along the minus strand of NW_027464587.1, from coordinate 16,655,395 downwards.
GAAAAAGTACGGTGCAGTCCACTTATAACGATATCAAGGATACCTGAAAATATGACTGTTATAACCAATAATCGTCATATCTGGACTGTCGTAAAAAATGGTCACCGGACGTATCTTTTGTAGCTCCAGGCTCGAATTCGCTTTTTCCACCAGTGACAAATAATGTAGATAAAGGCTTAAAAAAAACACTTTATTTTATACACCGGTGAGCATTTATGGTTTCGGCGTGATCAAGTAGTGCGATATCCTGAGTTGTTTCTGCTGAAGCTTCAGCTTCACAAGCACGGTTCGCATAGTTTCAAGCTGTTGGGAATACTCTGGCGGCATTCCTTGGGCACGCATGAAGTCTACGAGCGTGTTGGTGCTCTTACAGTACTCTAAATAATTGCTTAGCTCTGAGCACAATCTCTTCTTTGCATATACATATAGATAGAACTTGAGCACTCTCTTGCAAGCAAGCACTCCTGAAATCAATTGGTGGCACATGATGTGAATCTCTCCAAATACTGGATCAGTAAAGGTCACATTTATTACACACTTGTTATTGTGTTTACTTTTTCAGTATATGTACTTGTGCTTGAAAGCTGGTGTTGTTTTCTCTCTGCTACTTTTAAAGTTTTGGACTTGAAATACATGCTATCTTTGCAGTGGGGGGGTGACTGTGGATAAGTCAAGATCATTGATGTTTCAAGTACTTGCGCGACTTCCTAGATTTTTTCCCTGACGGTAGTGCAGAGAATTTCGCTTCATAGTGCTAGACACTATAGCTATGACAACTTAACTTAAACAGAAGCAGATGTGCTCAAAGACGTTTCTCTGCTATATGAAAAAAAAAAAAAAAGAGTACCACATTCAATGAACACAGTCTTACTCATCACGACAGCATTTACGTGTTTGAGGAAGCTGTGCTGCAAGTGCTCATCACCTTTATGATTTATTATTTTCGGAGCCCATTGAGCATATGTGCAAAGCTAATGCAATTGAGTGTAGCCTTATGAGCTTTCGCGCATCTTTTTGTAAACTTGTATGAGCTAAACACAGTTAATTGAGACAAAACAGTTCTGGATGTAATTCGTAAACTGTCACAAGGCACAACTAAATGTCGGTAATACTGTTAATGCCCTTCACTGCGGGGGTGTTCATTTTGTAATGCAATTATTAATTTCTGACGATTCACATGCCAACTAAGAAGTGATCGTGAGCTGTACAGTAGTGGGCAAATTTAGATTGATTCTGGCTTCTAGGGGTTAAAACAGATGACATTGTAGCCTTGGAGGAGACAAGACTGCTTGTCTTGTCTCCTCCGAGGCTCTGACACCTCGTGTTCACATATTTTTCATATATTCAAGCTTCCATTTTAGAAGGATCAGTTTGGTTCACCTGCACATATGAGAGCTGGTTCACAGCTGTGCATGAGAATAAGTTCAGAACTTGTGCATTACGAGTTCAGCAGTGCCACATCAGAAGTGAATGACAAGGTGGTATCCTTATTTCTGCTCACTTAATTTAATGAGGTGCAAACATTTTGACAGAACACACCGCCTTTGTAGAGGCGGGTACGGCACCTACGTCTTATGCTATGTCATTTGTTAAAAAATGCTTGCGGCTGCACCAAACCAGCACCGTCAGAGTAGGAGGTACAGGAAAATCATGAACTGGCAGTCGGCGACAGGATGTGAATCGACCGAGCTGCATGCAGAAGAAGAAACTACACCACGAGAAGGAGCGACACCACGTCATACATCGTAACGGGACTCAGAAGCGACCATCGTCGAAAGCCTGCTCACGACTCTCGATAGCAGCATGATGGCCAACGCTATGAAAAGGCAACTCGTCGACCAGCTGAAGATACGAGGTCTACAACATTCAGGACGAAAGGACAGGCTCATTGCACGATTTATCCGAGACAACGCCACTCCCCAAGCCCCAAAGCCGACGGACTTGTCCACGAACGACCAGGCTACCTACGACAGGCAGGCGCACCTGGATATGCTATTCGCCGACAACGTGAGGCTTTGTGCTGAACTGAACAGTTTGCGAACCCAGCTCAACCGTGCGACCATGAGTGAACAGTGCGAGACATTATACAACGCAAGTAACTACACTTCGATTTCAACGGGTGACGACTCCAATCCATGGGCTGCACCATTCCATCCCTGCTGCACGACAATGTCCTCGTGTTCGGTGCGGTCACCGTCATTGAACGACAGCACCAACCAAGATGCCGCACGCCCCGCCGTGCCGACCGTTTCAACGCACGAGGGAGAACCTTCCATGGCCCAGATCCTTGCAGCGCTAGTGAACACGCACACGCAGGCCCTGCTCGCCAACACGCTGTCGAGAGGTCCACCGACGACGAGCCTGATCCAGATTCATTCCACAAGCGATACGTCATTTTCAATCTCTCTGTTCGATGGGACTCCGCAACAAAGTGCCCTTGAATGGATTGGACAAGTGGAGAGAATGGCGTCCCGCTGGACGCCATTGCTCACGTTGGTGACAGCAGCAAGCCGCCTGACGGGATCTGCCAAGGATTGGCACAGCGCCTACGACTCGCAGCATGGCAACTGGGAGCAATAGAAGGAGGTGCTCATTCTCCAATTCAAAGGGAAGCTGACAATGCAGGAGTTCCTCGAACAGCAGACGAAGCGACGCCTTCAGATCCACGAGACCGTCGTCGAGTACATGTACTCAAAAAACGTCGTTCCGAACAAGACGCCGTATTATCTAGCAGAGGAAGAACGTATTTCTCTCATTTTCACCGGCATCGAGGACGATACATGGGCCAACCCACTGGCAGCACAACTGTGTGACACAGTGACTGAACTCATTGACAGAGCGGCTTTGCTCGACGCGAGGCGTAGTGTGATCGTGTGTGCTGAGAACGATAACAAGCCGTGTTCGTCTACAACAAGCCGTGGTCAGGGTTCGAACCAGGGTGTGCCAGCCAACAGCTCTGCCAACTTGCCGACGGCTATTTCGCGCAGCAATTTTTTAGAAGCTCTGCGCACACGGCCCATCCCTTCGCATTCATGCTTCAATTGCAGCGGCATCGGTCACCTGTCTCATGATTATAGCAAGCGGAAAACGCCAGCAACGGTTAGAGCGAACGAGAAACGGGCGAAGAGGGACAACAGCAGCCACGGAACAGGGACTACGTCATCTAGGCAAGCGAACTGTTTTTTGCATACGACGGGCGGCACATTACCAATAGTGTCCGGTACTGCCAACAACCGAACCGTCCGCGTGTGCATTGACAGTGGCGCCAATTTATCCATCATGAGTGCCAATGCCTTGACTAACGACATTCCCACGCATACATGGGTGTCGTGCAAGGACATTGAAGTTCTCAACCGCAGCATACGTCCAACTCTCGCTGCGACGCTAGATGTGACACTGGGCACCACGAATGTGCGTCTCGAAGACGACGTGGTAACGGAACTGCCCAGCGGCATTGACCTGATTCTGGGATCGGACTGGCAACAAGTCACAAACGTCGACGTAACGTTTCACACGTCCAACGATGTGACTATCGTCCCAGTCAAACCCACCGGAAGACCTTCATCGTCTGAAGTGCCACCTCCGAAACAAGGCACGCCACACCGCACTGGGGAAGAACTTATCGCGAAATTCTGCCGGCAATCGGGCGAGAACGTTTCCAAAGACGAAGGGTTCGTGCGCCTTAACACGAAATGTCTTGCACCTGACGAAGACTTCACGAGTCTAGTCGAAGACGGCACACGGAGGATAACGAAGGATGCCACGAAGGCAGACAGGGAACAACTTTGGGCAATTCTGGTAATGCATCAGCAAGTCTTTACCTCCAAAGGCAGCACTTTGAGCGTGTGTCCTCACACTGAACACAACATCGAACTCGGAGACGATTTACCCGTGTCATCGAGGCCGTACAGATGCTCACCGGGCAAGATCAACCAAAAAATCGTCAACGTGGAGCAGCTTCGTAGATGTAAGGAACCGCTCCTAGAAGTTACGGAACCATCACCATCAAACGGCATGTGCGCCTGAGGACAGGCACAATTTATGGGAGGGCCGTGTCAGCGCCACTCGACTTCACACAGCCAGATTCCCCGGCAGCGTCTCGGTGCCCACACAAGAAACCCCACACTACGTAAACGTGGACTCCGAGCCCTGAGCGCGTCCGCTCGGCGTGGTTGCCATGAAGCGTTGCTTCGACGATCATTCAAAAAGAACAAAAGTGAGCTGGTGAGCCGGGAACGCATAGCAACGCATCATCAGCGAGAAAATCGAGCCGAGACACGAGTGGCGTCAGGCATAACCGATCGAGCTCCAGCAGCGAATCCTGTTTCCTTCTGCATGTAACCACTGCCGATTCATTTGTAACTTTAGTACAATACACTTTACTTCTTAAAAATCAAACCTTGTCTTAACTTCATCATTCACCCATCGCTGACAACACAATAAAAAATTTTAAAACTTAATATTGCAAGGCACTGCCTCCGTGTGATGCCTACGCAGTCATTGGCAAAAAAACTACGTAAGTTGAAATGAACCAACTAGCCCAGCAAGCAATCGTCCTTTAAAAACGGAAGTGGTTCCTACTCACAGACTCGTAATTCTCGGCCTTGCAACAGGTGTTCATCTGATGAAAGCTTTAACGGTCTCTTCGTGCCCCGGAAGTCACTTGAATTTCCTTCGTGTAAGGATTTGAACAAGTCAGAATAAACGGAACGAAAGAGTATGTGTCGGCTGGTAGTGGCTCGAAATATATACAGTGAAACGAAACAGTGTGAGAATTGTCCAAATGTACCGTGAGCCGTTACCTGCCGTCGCTACCGTTGGCCGCCGTATATATTGAAATTAGGATAATGATATCGATAGGCTGCTGCTGACTACGAGTCAGCTGAAGCGAAAACTATTACAAAAGATTGATGACGCAGCACATGTTTATGAAAAACTACTTGCTATAAGAATAAATTGTTTTTTATGTGTAGGGGTACGCAAATATATAGTATCCGATGATTTTAGAAATAAAACTTGGTTCTAACGAGGGCGCCCCTACAACAAAGTGCAGTAGTGCGAATGGCGGCACCCATGTGCTGCATAACGGAGGGGTCAGTAGATCCACTTCGGGTGTTTGAAGCCAGAATGTGCCGCGGTTGGTTTTTTCGCCCCCTACAGGTGATCACTTGAGTTTCCAAGGCCTGGTGCAGCTTTGCTTTTGACATTTTTTTTTTTTTTTGCTCTCTCTCCCTCTCCTTCATCGCGAGCACGGTGTTGGTCGCGGGGTTCCGCGAGAAGGCTTTGCTTTTCGCATTTCTTTTTTTTTTTTCCTCTCTCTCGCGCTCTGCGCCGCGCCGCAGCAACTCGTGATGTTTTCTCTGGCTTTCAAAAGGAGCAGGGTGTGCCGCCGGGGCTGCACTGCAATGGCGGTAAATACGATCTCACCTATGCTAACTTTTCATCTTGTCGCGTTCATATCAGTGGAACTTATTGATGTGAATGTTACAATTATTCTGGAGCTTGCCATCTGAACAGTGAAATTTTCATTGTTGTATCCGATATGCGATGGATAACATATCATTATAGTTTTCTTCCCCATAGCCCCAATGCGAAAAATGGCAGCATATCCACGGAGTGAATGATGGAGAGTGGGGCGAAGCATTCGTCCGTCCATGCGTCCGTCTGTGTGACCGTCCATGCGTCTGTTTGTGCGCCCGTCCCTGCGTTCTTTCATGCATCCGCCCCTGCGTCCGTTCATGCGTCCATCCATGCATCTGTTTGTGTGTCCGTTCGTTCATCTATTCAACACTCCAAGTCCCACCATCTCGCATCTTTTTATCATATATTCCCCGTATAGAAGCACCGCCATCCAGCGGACATTCCAAGGACTAAACGAGAGGTGGCACACGCACACTTTCTTACGGCCTGCGCTTTGGGTCCACTTCCCACCTTTAACCACCTCGAGTTCATGGTATATTCTAGTTCACTGTATTCATGGCACTGCAACCAAACGCTCGCTAAACCTTTCGAAAACCAAGGAGGTTACGCCCAGCGAGTATAACGTAGCAACCTTTCCCTGTCAGATAGGGCTCAATTTACATGCCAATGGCTGCTAATGAGAAATGAGAGACAGGAGAATTCGGCTTTTACTTTCTTACGGCTTGCGCTTCGTATCTACTTCTCATTTTTAACCACCTTGAGTTCATTCATGGTATATACAAGTTCATTGTATTCATGGCACTGCGGCTCAACGCTCGCTAAACCTTTCTAAAGCTAAGGAGGTTACACCCAGCGAGTATAATGTAGCATCCCTTTCTTGTCCGATAGTGCTCAATGTACATGCCAATGGCTGCTAATGGGGATCGCAGCGTGCGCGTTGGCTAAAAGCCGAATGCTCATGTCTCTCATTCCCCATTAGCAGCCATTGACATGTACATTGAGCACTATTTTTTATTGTTAAACAACGCACAGAAGAAATCTCTCACTGGCACCACCTTGGAGGTCAAGTGTTATACCTATTTCGGGTATGTGCCACTGGTGGTTACATACGAGGGACGCCCAAGCCACGCCATAAGGAGCTTCGCCCCTAAAAATGAGACTGTCAAGTCAACCCATCGTTATAATCAATGTATCGTTATCTGTGGTATCGTTATAAGTGGACTGCACTGTATACGCGCGTGGCAACAGGCAATGGAGGGGGGGGGGAGGGAGGGAGCTGAGGTAGCTTGGGGGGGGGGGGTGTCGGCAACATAATGAAAAACGGAAGAGATCAAACGGGTGAGGAGGCGCCAGGTGTCGGTTAGCGGGGCTGGAGCAGATTAATGTAGGGAGTGCATTTATTACGTGGAGGAAAAAAATCAAAATTTAGATGACTGAAGTTGGAGGTGTGTTTATTATGCGAGTGTGTTTATTACGCAAGTAAATACGGTGTATTGTTGCCTGATTACTGGAAAAAGAGATCCGCAATTGGTTTTACTGTAAAAAATTATTTCGAGGCCCAGTAAATCAATAATGATGGAAAGGTAAAGTGCCATGCTTACCTGCTCTGCTGCTTTTTTTTCGAATTTGGCGATGAACTACAAGAAATATATCAAAGCTACGAGCCTCAAATGTGTTTGGCTACATTTAGCGAATTCTAGAAGCTTTCTTCTTGCGACACGTGTTTGAAGCAAAAAGTCTTCCCGTACCGCAAATGTGCTGCCTTTTAGCTTAAACCTTTTTTCATTCACATGCTGTTTATTCTTAAATAACGAAAACTTGGCAATGATAGGCTTGCTTTTTTTATATTGATATCGACCAAGCTGATGAGCACGGTCAATTCGGGATGATTCTAATGTGATCTCAAGATGCTTCTAGCACAGTTCAATGATATGGCCTTCAGCCGAAGACCATGTTTCTGAAGGATTGTTAGGAATTCCAAGGAATAGCAGATTTCAGCGACGAAGCTTGTTTTCGACATTGTCACAGCGATGCTCAATCGATTTCAGCTTGTCAAAGAAGTTCTACGCGGAACCAGCTGATTCAAGCAATGCAGCAAGTGGATTAGCTTTTTGGGCAGCAGCGTCGATTTCTATGGTACGAACTCTAGCCGAAGGCTGATTGACTTTCGTGTCAACAGAAGCCTGCCAATGCTTAAGGGCCTGTAAGTCCTTCATAATATTGTCTTGATCAGTTTCAATACCTTTTGCAAGGGTAAAATTAGTGTTCTGTCCGGAGTTTGTTTCTACATCGCCCGACATGATTAGGAATAGGCTACCTAAGCATGACATAAGACGACATTTGTATTGGTCAAAAACAAAACACCAAATGCTGGGGTACAATACCACTAAAAGGTTTCTGTTTGAACTTTGGACGCAAAAGCAGCGCTCCAAATAACTAACCTGGAAGAGCAAACAGGGTGAGTGTTCCATCCCAGCAGCGGTATCGAGCCCCGGTGGGTTGCACTTGAGAAGTGTCTTGTGTAGCGGCCAGCCAGTGCCGATAGCCGTATCTGTTCCGGTAGATATAGCTGATCGTCAAGTTGGTGTCCAAAAGTAATGGATTAGCAACGGCGGTTGCGTCCAGTCTTCGGATACATCCAAGCAATCAAGCAATACCAGCTGTGAGGCACATTGCTGGCACAGAATGCCAAAAACGCGTTGACAAGCAGGGCAACCTGGAAGATTGAACAGGGTGGCTGCTTCATCCCAGCAGCGGTATCGAGCCCGATATCGCTGCTGTATCGAGATTGATCGGGATATTTATGGTTGGCAGCATTGTCGGGATGACATGCCGCCGCATTCGTCGGTAGCCGTCATCACGCTCCCATGAATTTCCATGCAGGCATCACCGCACACGCGCCGAAGTCTTAGTAATCATTGCATGATATACTGAGGCCAATGCACAAAATCGTAAGTTCTTCCCAGTGACATATGCGAATGAATATTCATGAACATTGAATATTCGAACAATATTGGAGTTAGTTCGTATATTTGACATTTTTTAAAATGTCGTTATTGAATCGAATATGAATATTACAAATGCAATGTCCGACGAATATTCAAAACTTTTGAATTTCGAATATTCGCACTCCCCTAGATTTTAGTGCTCTAAAAGTAACATTTCGCTGCTCCAAAAATTGCTCCGAATTTCACTTGAGCTGTTGCACCCTTGCTAAAATGTACTTAAAACATTGCGAGATAAAGTAACAACGCTGCGTTCCTATCGGTTCGTTGACTGCAGCGGATAGCTATCGACGGGACGACGGAACATTAAGAAAAAATGCATTGCTGTAGCCACAAACGCTTTACGGGAAGTGTAAATTTTGTAGCCTGAAAACTTGCCTATTGTTTGATAGGAACTAAAGCTGGAAGCGTGTGCCGTGTTTTTCTCGCGCGAACAAGCTCGATGTGCTGGTGCTACTAACGCCGGCAGTGCCAGCGATCACGTCGATTGCCTTAGCAGTGGCGTATAAAATTTTGTTTTTTGTTTTGTTCGGAAGTCACATAGTCCCGGCCATGGTCGTGGCAATAGATATCTAGTACCGTCGCCGGGCTTTTTTTTTTTTTTGTAAACTTAAACTGCGGTATAGACGAGGCGCAATATGGAACAAGACAGGGCGAATGCAGACTGATTTTTTTGTTCCCTTCTTGTGTTTCATGTTTTTTTATGCATTAAATTTTGTGTTCATTATTCTTGTAGTAGTTATCTAGGTCTTGTTTTGTACATTTGTGTGAACATTTTGTTTATTTTTGAGTTTCTACCAATGTTGCTTTTTTTTGCATACAACTGCCACATATGCCTTGTAACGAATTATTGGCCCAGTCACCGGCCCAAGATGTTTGACAATTGGTTTTAGCCAATGGTATCCGCCAGAAGCCTTGTATTTCTGGGAAAAAATCTATCAAAATCACAAACTGCCTTTTTGAAACACTGCACATGCACAATGACCAAGTGACAAAAGCCTACAGACCCAACAAGACTCCTCTCTGCAGAAGAAAATCATGCTCTTTCCTGGAGAAACACACAGATGTATTGCCGATGCACTTATCTGCCTAGCTAATAAAGAGGCTTCTAGGATTTCATGTGCCCTCTGGCTCACCCTTGCAACTTCATGCTTCTAAGGACTTATGCGCACATGTGCCACAAAGTAACAGGCAGCCATTTCCCACTGTTATCTTCTAGTGAATTTAAATGCTCCATCAAGGGGAGATCCGAGATGAAAAATACAACTTTTTTTTCCAAAACTAAATACTTTTCATTTTTATTTGCTCTCAAAAATTTGGTTTTTTTTCTTTGGCAATAAAAAACTTGAAGACTGTAAATAAACTTTAAGTAGGTGAAAATTGCTTTGAAAGATCTCAAGGTGGCTACTGAAAACTAAAAAGAGCTCATTGTCTAGAGTCCCCTGGAAATTGTCATTGTGCTGCTTGCCATTGCATTTAACTTGTGGGGTTCCCGACATGGTGGTCTAGTGGCTAAGGTACTCGACTGCTGACCCGCAGGTCTTGGGATCGAATCCCGGCTGTGGCGGCTGCATTTTAGATGGAGGCGAAAATGCTGTAGGCCCGTGTGCTCAGATTTGGGTACACGTTAAAGAACCCCAGGTGGTCGAAATTTTCTGAGCCCTCCACTATGGCATCTCTCATAATCATATGGTGGTTTTGGGACTTTAACCCCACATATCAATCAATCAATTAATTAGCATGAGATGTTTACTAAAGCCACATACTTAAAATAACCATGACTTCCAAGCTCTCATGATCAAATAAAGCTTTTTAAAAGACATATATTTTCCTCATAGATAAGCTTTTACTCGTACCTTTAAAATGCATTTTTTTCAACATTTAAATGCATTTCAGATTCATTTCTGGCCAACTTTTTGCGTTTCGACATCATGTTTTTGGTACTTCTCATACCCCTATCAGGAGAAAACTTATCATCATCATCATCAGCCTGACTACGTCCACTGCAGGACAAAGGCCTCTCCCATGTTCCGCCAGTTAACCCGGTCCTGTGCTTGCTGCTGCCAATTTATACCCGCAAACTTCTTAATCTCATCTGCCCACCTAACCTTCTGTCTCCCCCTAACCTGCTTCCCTTCTCTGGGAATCCAGTTAGTTATCCTTAATGACCAGCGGTTATCCTGTCTACGCGCTACATGTCCGGCCCATGTCCATTTGCTCTTCTTTATTTCAGCTATGATATCCTTAACCCCCGTTTGTTCCCTAATCCACTCTGCTCTCTTCTTGTCTCTTAAGATTACACTTACCATTTTTCTTTCCATTGCTCGCTGCGTCGTCCTCAATTTAAGCTGAACCCTCTTTGTAAGTCTCCAGTTTCCGCTCCGTAGCTAAGTACCGGCAAGATACAGCTGTTATATACCTTCCTCTTGAGGGATAGTGGCAATCTACCTGTCATAATTTGAGAGTGCTTGCCGAATGTGCTCCACCCCATTCTTATTCTTCTAGTTACTTCAATCACGTGGTTCGGCTCTGCGGTTATTACCTGCCCTAAGTAGACATAGTTTTTTACAACTTCAAGTGCACTATTACCTATCTCGAAGCGCTGCTCCTTTCCGAGGTTGTTGTACATTACTTTCGTTTTCTGCAGATTAAATTTAAGACCCACCTTCTTGCTCTCCTTGTCTAACTCTGTAATCATGAGTTGCAATTCGTCTCCTGAGTTACTCAGCAATGCATTGTTATCGGCGAAGCGCAGGTTACTGAGGTATTCTCCATTAACTCTTATCATTAACTATTTCCATTCTAGGCTTCTGAAAACTTCCTGTAAGCACGCGGTAAATAGCATTGGGGAGATTGTGTCCTCCTGCCTTACACCCTTCTTGATTGGTATTCTGTTGCTTTCTTTACGAAGCACTATAGTAGCAGTTGATCCCCTGTAGACTTCTTCCAGAATGTTTATATATACTTCATCTATGCCCTGATTCCGCAGTGTCTGCATGACGGCTGATATTTCTACTGAATCAAACGCCTTCTCGTAATCTGTGAAGGCTATGTATAGTGGTTGGTTATACTCTGAGCATTTCTTTATTACCTGATTGATAGTATGAATGTGGTCAATTGCAACTTGAGAGTATACTTGAGAGAAAACTTAACCCTCATGTTTATTAACATGTCAAGGGTGCAAGTATCTCCTCTAAAATGTGGTATCTCCTGTATAATTATTACGAACCTAAAGTAAAGAATTATTGTGGGATAAGGAGTCTTAAGAATTCTTACAAGTTTTGTTGTCCATCAAAATGTCTTGTAGGGACTTTCTTTATATTTATTTGCATTCTACAGCTAATGTGCAGCAATAAGGGTCATTAAAGGCTGAGATCAATAAAAGTTTAGCGGCCGAAAAATTCTGTCCAGAACGGACTATATACTTTACACACTATTATGGCTTAAAACAAAAACTGTGCAAAACTTATTAAATATATGAAATCAGCATAAAAGAATATATTATACAGAAAGATGTCATTGCCCTAGGGTACAAATTAATGCAACATTTTTTTTTTTTCTCGTATCGCATCTCCCTTTATATGCTTAATGATGCATCTCCTGGTCTGCCCCACATTAACCATTCTGCTAGTCAGGTGGAATTCTTAGAGCACTTTACCTGCAGGGTACATACTGTCCATACATACTTTCCGTGCTTAATGCTATAAGCACCACCTTTTTTAAAAACGATAGTCTTTTTTGGGGTACTTCGGCGCAAAAATTTTTGTCTCTCTGTCTGTACATTTGTCTGTTTGTCTGCCGTAACGATACCTCACAGACGGCCAGTCCCATCCGCAGTACCCACCAACATTGCTCAAGTTTCAGCGTTCCGTCAGGAGACAGCTAGTAAACAGGGTGGCTAGTTTTTCTAACACAATCTGTCCTCCATCTTTCAGCAGATCTGATGTTACCTGATCCCCACCAGCAGCTTTGCCTCTTTGCATGCTCTCCAAGGCTTTTCTGACTTCTTCTATCATTACTGGTGGGGTGTCATTTGGGTTACTGCTTGTTCTTATAGTATTAAGGTCGTGGTTGCCCCGGCTACTGTACAGATCTCTGTAAAACTCCTCCACTATTTCAACTATCCTATCCATATTAATAGTTATTTTTCCACCTTTGTCCCTTGGTGCATACATCCGATTTTTGCCTATCCCAAGTTTCCTCTTCACTGCTTTGATGCTTCCTCCCTTTTTCAAAGCATGTTCAATTCTGTCCATGTTATACCTTCTTACATCGGATACCTTACACTTATTAATCTACTTGGAAAGCTCTGCCAGTTCTATTTTGTCTGTTGTACTGGAGACTTTCATGCTTTGACGCTTCTTAATGAGATTTTTCATTTCCTGGGACAGCTTGCCAGTGTCCTGTCTAACTACCGTGCCTCCAACTTCCACTGCACACTCCGTAATGATACTCGTCAGGTTATCATTCATTGTATCTATGCTAAGGTTGGTTTCCTCAATAAGAGCCGAGTACCTGTTCTGAAGCGAGACTCTGAATTCCTGTACTTTCTCTCTCAGTGCTAGCTCATTGATTGACTTCTTGCATATAAGGTCCTGTCGTTCCTTCTTCAAGTCTAGGCGAATTCGAGACCGTACCGTTCCATAGTCACTGCATCGTACCTTGCCAATCACTTCCACATCCTGCACGATGGCTGGGTGTGCATTGTAAAGTCTATTTAGTTCTTATTTTCGCCATTAGGGCTCCTCCATGTCTTGTTTATTTTGTTTATTTGTTTGATACCCACAGCGCCATAAGGTATTACAGTGGCGGGAATACAACATGATTACAAGACAGAACACAAGCTCGATTTGCGGCAAGTACAGTACAGCCTAACCAGATAGTAAGAAGTATACTGAATACGCAACCTAACAGAGATTGACAAAAATGTACGAAAAATGCCAGTGGGTAACATACAGTAAGATGAAAACAAATACAATATGTGTACCGCACAACAAAACACCCGTCATCAACTGAACAATTCACTTGACTCTAACAAAAAAAAAAATGAATCACTACCAACAGCGACAAGGATCGCTGAAGGTAATCGATTCCACTGGGAAACCGTTTTAGGGAAAAAAGAATTACTGAACGCTGCCGTCTTACATCGGTACTCTCGCACTTTGTAAATGTGATCGACTCGTCCAGACACGTAATGAGGTGGAAAGAAGTAACTGTCACGAGGAATACAAGTTCTAGATAAGTATACATCATGGAAAAGCTTCAGACGCTGCTTAGCCCGGCGTGTGACCAACTGTTCCCATCCTAAAGCTTGCTTGCAGCGCGTCATGCTGAAGTTGTGGCTCTTAACAATGTTTCCCAGGACATGACGGGCGCCCATGTTTTGCACTTTTTCCAATTTATCTTTATCGAGGGCAGTGGGCGGGTCCCATACGCTACTCGCAAAATCAAGTATCGACCGCACGCATGATTTGTACAGTAATTGCCACAAGGACTGGGGAAACTCACGCGTGTTTCGCCGCAGGAACCACAGCGATCTACAAGCCTTAGCTGTCGCGTAATCAACATGACGGTACCAACACAGAATTGGCGTGAAAAATACGCCCAAATACCTGTACTCAGAGACTACTTTTAAACCTTCTTGTTTATAGTATACGAAGGCGAGGCTTCATCCTTCTTTCTAGAAAACGTCATACACATTGTCTTCTCCAAATTAAGTTGCATTTGCCATTTTTACATAATGCATTTGTCTTGTCCAAGTCATCTTGAACTGCGCCTCGATCACTTTTGCAGTTTATTGCTCTACAAACGATGCAGTCATCTGCAAACATTCTCATCGACGATTGTACGTCCAGGGTGATGTCATTAATATACATTAAAAACAATAATTGGCCCAGTACTGACCCCTGAGAGACCCCGGACGTCACATTGGTAGTGGATGACTGTTCACCGTTCACGACGACGTACTGCTGCCTGGAATTCAAGTATTCTGCTATCAAGTTGATAACTTTCGTGTTAATTTTGTATTGGGTCATTTTCTGCATGAATAAGTTATGGGGAACCAAATCAAATGCTTTTCTGAAATCCAAAAAAATGCAGTCAATACTGGTTCGGTTGTCCAGTGCGCATGCAACCTCATGAATAAACTCAATTAACTGGGTCACACAGGAATGGTCCTTGCAAAAGCCATGTTGGCGTTCATTTAACATGGAATTGCCTTCTAAATGCTTCATTATTGATGAGTATAAGACATGCTCTAAAATTTTGCAGCAAACGGCTGTTAACGATATAGGACGATAATTTGGAACAATTTCTCGTGGTCCCGATTTGTGAATAGGTACAACAGCAGCCAATTTCCAATCACTAGGTAAGGCACAATCACGTAAAGATTTTTCGAAGATTATTACTAAATACCGAGACACTATGTGCGCACAGGATTTCAAGAGAGCGTTAGGCAGTCCGTCAGGTCCAGAAGCTTTTGATACATCTAGGCGCTTTAGCAGGGTTTCAACTCCTTGGCTATAAAGTACAATATCGTCCATCTGAGTCTCCCTCGGAGAGGGTACAGATAAACGGTACGCATTTGTTTTCGTACCTGGTACGGAAAAAACAGAGGTAAAATACGAATTAAAACTCTCAGCTTTTTCAGCACCACTTTCAATGACAATGCCATTCTGTTCTTGAGCAGGGATTGAAACAGAGTCCTTTTTCTTTCCTTTCACATATTTCCATAGTTCCTTTTTATTTTGCTGAAGTCGGGATTGAAATGACTGAAAATATGCAGTTTTCGCAGCTGTCGTAGCACCTTTTAATAGAGACGCAATTTCCTTAAGCTTACGAAAATTTTGAATGGACGGATTGCGCAAATGGTGGTGATAAGCCCTTTTCCGTTTCTGTGCTAAGGTATGTAATTCTTTTGTAAACCATGGCTTGCTTCTTTGACGCCTTTTAGATAGCAGCGAGGACGGCACGTGACGGTCGCGTAGTTCCAAAAACTTATCTTTGGAATTGGAACAAAGCTTCTGTACTGAAAGTGATTCTGCAAGTGTCTCGAAAACAACAAAGTAATTGTCAAGCTCGGCCCTAATTTCATCAGTATTTGCCTTCGCATAATTAAATATACGCCGATTGCTAATAGCAGTAGTATTTTGATAGCTCATGTTCATTTTACAGACAACAGCTTCGTGGTCACTAATTCCTAGTATGACTACTATGGACAGAACTTTATCGGGTGCATTTGTGAAAAATAAATCGAGAACATGGTTTTCTCTTGTGGGCTGCAGAACAGTCTGCGTAAGTGAAAATAAGCTAACAATACTGGCCATAGCAGTATATAGCCTGCCAGTAATTCCTAAAAAGGCAGGCTGGCTGTGCTAATCAAGATCTGGAAGGTTAAAATCTCTAGCGACAATAATGTAATCGCTTTTAATTACTTTTAATTGGCTCGTAAGCTCCGATAATGTTTCTACAGAGGCCTGCGGTGGGCGGTAAAAAGAGCAAACAGATAACGTTTTACCATTCCGAAGTCTTATTTGGCACCATACTGCTTGGCATGTGCTTTCCCGCACTATAGTTTGACACGACGCAACGCTTTCGTCAACCAGAACAAATACGCCCCCACCACGGTTATTCTGATCTTTTCTGAAGTATACGAAGTTGGCTGGGAACACTTCACTGTCAGCTACGCTCTCATCAAGCCACGACTCTGTTCCTATTACAACTAACGGTTTAACAGTTTCTAAGAGGCTACTTAGTTCATCAACTTCATTCTTAATACTGCGGCAATTGACTACAAGAAAAGATATTTTGCCGGACGAATCGCTGCATGGTCACTTGCTTCGTACGACTTCTTAAGTACTCTCATCATAAACATATTTGGTTTTGTTCAAGTAGAGGGTGTCGTTTTTTATTATAGCATGTGTGTCATCAGTTTTGTGTTCCTGTGCGAATTTCCAAAGCTGTCGCCTTATCGTTTGCCTTTGAGGCGAGAAATCTTCTGATAGGCTGATATTAGTTCCTTTTAGATTCTTTGCTCTCATCAAAAGCTCTTGTTTTTCTTTGTAAGATGCAAAGTTAGCGATCACAAGCCGATTTTTTCCCGGGATGAATTTGCCGATTCTATGCGCTCGTTCGATGAACTGCGGTGTGATTTTGAGCATGCTTGTGCATATGTTTTTGACGTGCATTTCCGACTCTGACCACGGTTCCTTGCTATCGCTGTGTGCTATGCCGTAGAAAATAAGATTACATCGCCTACTGCGATTATCCAGGTCATCTACTTTTGACATCAGAGACTGCATACTGCGTTCTTGATGGTCGCACAGCTTTTTACATTCATCTACTGCTGCTTCTACTTCCGGATATCAAAGAACTGCTGATTCCAAGGACGACATGCGCTTCGTCAAGTCTTCTAGAGGAGCTTTTTGTGCTGTTTGGTTTCTTTAAATGCTATTAAGCTGTTCCTTAATTTCACTTCGTTTGTTCAAAATTTTCTGCAGTGTTGCTGCATCAGGCCCCGGGTTCATTTCAATATCTCCACACAACAAGAGCAAAAGTAAATAAAAACTCCATCGCTTCAACAACAGGAACCGCCGTTTTGTGCGACAATGTACAATAGAGTGCGACCATACACAGTCATACAGCACTTGAGGTGGAACCGGCAAAAGAAAAAGAACGAACTTCTCGTGGTGTGGTAAGTGACTAACCTGCATGAACAGCAAAAATTGCGTGACTGGCTGATCCATCGATGTGCCGATTCCACGCCCAGTTTGTCGTCTGTCGCTTTCTTTGTTATGTACGGTGTGGTCGCAACAGGCTGCCGCCAGATCATCCCATTGCTTGCAGACTGGTGTTGGGCACTGACTAAAATCAGCGGCTGCGCAGGTCTCCATGTATCCTCGGTCGTTGGTAGATTCAACGCTGGAACTTGAAGAATCCTGGTTCCCTTGACGTTGCAATGCAGATAGCCTGCATGAACAGCAAAAATTGCGCGACCGGCTTATCCATCGATGTGCCGGTTCCACGCCCAGTTTGTCGTCTGTCGCTTGCTCTGTTATGTACGGTGTAGTCGCAACAGGCCGTCTCCGGATCATCCCATTGTTTGCAGACTGGTATTGGGCACTGACTAAAATCAGCGGCTGCAGAGGTCTCCATGTATCCTCGGTCGTTGGTAGATTCAACGCTGAAACTTGAAGAATCCTGGTTCCCTTGACTGTAGATAAGTGGGTGCTCCGACGTTGCAACGCAGATAGCCTGCATGAACAGCAAAAATTGCGTGACCGGCTGATCCATCGATGTGCCGGTTTCATGTCCACTTACGGTTCCCTCGTTTTCGGTATAAGGTATTCAAAATCTGTAAATTATTGCGTACATTCTACTAGTAGCTTTCCTCTGGCATTTCTAGTACCGATGCCATAATCTCCTACTGCCTGGTCTCCTGCCTGCTTCATCCCTACCCTTGCATTAAAGTCTCCCATCAGTATAGAATACTGTGTTTTTACCTTACTCATTGCCAATTCCACGTCTTCATAGAAGCTTTCAATTGAAGCGTCATCATGGCTGGATGTAGGCGCGTAAGCCTGTACCACCTACATATTGTATGTCTTGTTGAGTTTAATTACGGTACCTACCACCCTTTCATTAATGCTGTAGTATTCCTCTATGTTGCTAGCTATGTTTCTGTGAATTAGGAACCCCACTCCCAGTTCTCTTCTGTCAGCCAAGCCCCGATAGCGAAGGACATGCCCTTTCTGTAGCTCCGTATAGGCCTCATCTGTCCTGCTAACCTTACTGAGGCCTATCATATCCCATTTAACACCCTCTAGGACAAATCGAAAAGGCACGAACCTAGTTGATCTCGCATCAGAGCACGGGCTTCAGGTGCTGAACGACGGCAGCCCTACTTATCTCCGAGGAGTAACTTACAGCAGTTGCCTGGACTTGACATTAGTGTCGCGTAGCATTGTCACGAAAGTCCAATGGTTCACAGATATTGAAACACATGGCAGCGACCATATCCCCACGTACGTGACAGTCAGAGGTCTGGACGATTCTCCTTCCCCTGGACATTCAAGACTTATTGACTGGAAAGAGTTTCAGATATCAGTGGAGAGCAAGTGTATGCACGAACCGCCGGAATCCATTGAAGAAGTGATTAGTTGTGCAATGGAGACTTCCACGAAGATATGTTCAAAAGAATCGAGACGCATGGCACTCGACCAAGAGTTGGAACAACTACGAGCGGTCCGCCGACGTGCCGAAAGACGATACAGACGCACGAAATCTATCTCTGACCTCAGAGAATCCAGACGCATTCAGAAAAAAATCCAGCGTCGTATGCACAAACTTCATGAACAACAGTGGAAGAATTTTTGTGACTCGCTAGACCCTCGAAAGCCCTTGTCTCCTGTATGGAGGACTCTTCGAGATATTCACTCGCATCCGCAACAGCGTCATCCCTACGCCGCTCTGGCGCTACATCAACGTCGCTCACAGCTTGATGTTTCTGGGGAATTTTGTGCAAAGATCGCCGGCGACATCTCTATACCGATCAATTTATTGACACAGGATGTTCCAGTCGCACGAGATCAGCAAATGGAGGTTGCATTCACCATGGAAGAACTTCATGCGGCATTGAACACATGCAGACGCTCATCGTCCCCAGGTCTGGATGGAGTGACCTATACTGCCCTACGTCACCTAGGCCCGAAGGCACAGCGCTGTCTCCTGGACATTTTCAATAAGTCTTGGCATGATGGAATGGTGCCTGATGGGTGAAAGTGTAGTCGCCTGGTGCCTTTGCTGAAGCCTGGAAAGTCTCCATTCGATTTGGCATCATACTGGCCTATAGCACTATCAAGCTATGTTGGCAAGGTCATGGAGAGGATGCTGCTTACACGCATGGAATGGTACCTGGAACATTATAACATCTATCCTGATGCTATGGCTGGTTTTCGACGAGGTCGGTCCTCAGTTGATAGCGTTATTGACTTAACGACCTCTGTTCAGCATCAGAAAGCTCGGAAGCGGCTGTGGGTAGCTCTGTTCTTAGACGTGAAGGGTGCCTATGACAACATGACCCACGAGGCTGTTCTCAATGCTCTTGAAGCAGCTGAACTTGGAGGTCGTGTCTTTCGATGGGTAAGAAGCTACCTCACAAAGAGATCAATGTTCGTTTTAACTGAAGATGGGTCTACGAATAAGTATTTCACAAGTTGTGGGGTGCCACAAGGCGGTGTTTTGAGTCCAACTCTATTCAACCTGGTTCTCGTGGGGCTCACCGAAAAGCTGCCACAGACGGCTTATATATCTCTCTACGCTGACGATATCTGCATTTGGGCGTCCGGCGTGACACGGCCTCAAGTGCGCGCAAGAATACAGAAAGCGGCAACAATGACATGGACATACCTTTGCCAGCAAGGTTTGACGCCACAGAAAAATGCGCAGCGGTGGCGTTCACACCCAAAGCGATGTCTTTCTACTCATTGTGCGTCGATGACAGATCAATCCCATATAAGAGCACTCATAGATTCTTAGGTGTCATCGTAGATCGTGACCTGACCTGGAGCCCGCATGTCACATACCTGCAGAAAAAGCTCATTGGCATTGAGAATGTATTCAAGTTCATCGCCGGAAAATCATGGGGCCCATTCATGCACTCCATGTTGCAGCTTTACACAGCCCTCTTTCTCGGAACTCTCCGGTACAGCCTTCCTGTCCTGTCCAACACATGCAAGACTAACATCCGTGCACTGCAAAGCGTACAAGCCTAAGCACTTCGGACATGCCTTGGCCTTCCAAGATGCTCATCGACAGTGTCAACTATTGTTATTGCACAAGAACAACCGGTCACAACGCATATCATTGTCGAGACGCTGAGAGCGCACATTCGGCATTTATCACGGCTACCGTCACATAATTTAGCGTGTTTGACAGCTCGAAGGCCCCATTCTTCGTACTGCGGTATCGTGACAAAACATCAGGACATACTACCGCCTGGCTTCAAACTTGCGATGCATCCAGCAACTGCGCCATGGAGTCTTCGTCAACCTGACGTGCGCTTATCAGTTCCTGGAATCTTTAAGAAGGCACGCATGTCAACGCTAGCCCTGAAGCAGTTGACTTTGCATCTGTTGGACGAAAGGTACTTCGACCGCATACATGTTTACACCGATGGCTCCACTAATTCCAACAGCTCTACAGGAGCAGTGGTTGTTCCATCTGAAAATGTGTTGCTTCAGTACAAGTTTTCTCACACCACGACGTCGATAGCAGCAGAGCTCGCAGCACTTCAAGGTGCAGTAAAGTACATTCTTCGCCAGCAACCTAACCAATGGCCATCTTTTGCGACTCCAGGTCAGCCTTACAGTCACTACGGTTTGTTATGTAGCACGGGTTACATGAACAATCAGTATATCAGATAAGGCACGACTACAACGAAGCGCTCACGGAAGTTGACGATATTGTATTTCAGTGGTTGCCGAGTCATTGCGGAATCGTCGGCAATGACCGCGCGGATGAAGCTGCTCGATCGGATCATGGCGCCAAGACCAGCGCACGCCCATACCACTCTTGAGAACGGACGCTGCAAGGCTACTACAATCACTTGCTCGCCGTATATCTCTCCTACAATGGAATACGCAGAGTTTCTCCAACACGCACCTGTATTCGATCGACTGAAACTTGCAACTTCGTTTGCCATCTGGGCTCCCACGATGCGCTGAAACTTTACTGTGTCGCATGAGGTTGGGCGTGGCATTTACGAATTCGTACTCTCGTCTCCTTGGAATGGCGAGAACTTCGGCATGCAACATCTGCGCCTGCGAGGAAACGCTTGAGCGCATTCTATGTCATTGCCCAGCATACCAGACCGAACGACGTATCATGGAAGCCAAACTCTGTCAGCTGGATTCACGGCCGCTTACAGAAGAGAAGATTCTGGGACTTTGGCCGATGGCTTCCCATACGCGCAAAGCCACGAAAGCCCTCTTGTACTTTTTAAGGACCACCAGACTTCAGGACCGCTTGTGAAAGAACTGTGCGAGACCGTGCTGTGTAGTCTCGAGCTGACTATTCATGCTTCTCTTTCTTACTCCTTTTCGTTTCTATCTCTTTCCGTTCTATTATTCTCCTTTTCCCCCACCCCAAGTGTAGGGTAGCCAACCGAGCCAAGCTTGGTTAACCTCCCTGCCTTTCCTCTCTATTTATCTCTCTCTCTCTCTCAGCTTCTCGAATAGTACAGCTAGACTTGCCTCACTAGATAAGGTTCTAGCTTTAAACGTGGCCAAGTTCAGGTTCCAGTGGTGGCCTGTCCAGATTCAGAGATTCTTATAACCCTCTGCTGCGTTGCAGATCTGACCGCTGCCATGGTCAGTTGCTTCGCAGCTGCTAGGGACTGAGGGCCATGGCATCAAGTAGTTGCTAAAAGAGAGCGACATATGTCCTACTTTGGATAAATTAAATCCCGTGCATAATAATTTGGTCTTCATTGAACCTTATTTCGCAGTGTATTGATACATACGATCACTTTTCTGAAGGCACTACCATGCTCGAGGAGTTGTGTGACGTACCGCTTTTTGCGAGCAATGTGAAAAGGAAAATTTTTTTATGCTCAGGACTGACATAACCAAAAATAATTTGTATTGTATTTCTGGTCTGAGATTTGATTCTGTTTATGCCAAAAATAATTACTTCAGGATATTTAATATTTTATTACAATTTAATTAGAACAAGTTAATATAACATGCATATATTCAACAATTATGTCATTATTCTTTTTGCAATAGAATATTGAGTGCCTGGAGGTAACATTGTAGTGATTTGACACATTTGCAGACAGTTTTTCTTGGGTGGCATCTGAAAGGGTTAAACGTGCAAATTACTTTCACTGCATTTTCAAGCAGAGAAAGTTATTTTCACTGTATTTTTAAGCAGACACCTCGCTCTATAGTAGATCACTTGCTTGCCACACAAATGGCCCGGGTTTCATTCTTGTTCAGACCCTGAATTTTGGATAATTTATTTTATTTGCACCTTTCTCAATTTTTCGCTCACAACCAATGATGTCGACACTGTAAATTTCTGCAAAACAAGCCCTTAATGCTATCACGTCAAAATGGGATCACCACGTCTACTGTATGAATTGGCGAGCTTTTTTTGGGGGGGGGGGGGGGGGGGGTATAAAAAAAAGGTTGAAGCCTGTTTACTGGCCAAAAAGCTGTTTGCTTTTCCTTCTCTTCAGCCTGCCTTCCTTCCCGCCCATTTTTGGGATAGTGGAGAGCTCTACACAGTTTGGCCATGTGATTTTCTGGATGCTGTAGCCTGTGATGTTCGCTGAAGATTTTTATTCCTATTCTTGTGGGAACGTCCCTTTTTTTTTACTGATATTTATTCAGCAAAGCATCTCATCAACGTAACAAGACGACCTGGTGACATGTAAGCAGTATCGAGTGTTCTTCGTGCTAAGATACAGCTTAACATAAAATGAGATACATCGGAAGTACGAGCACAGTTTTCCACTGCGCTCACTTGTCTTGCATGCCGAGCATTGGTGCAAAACGCCAGCATACCTGAGGCCGCCCCAAAAGTGCTCCAAAAACTACAACTGAGACATTGGCGCATGCACAGATGTTTTGTAGAGAGGAGGCCTTGCTTCAGATAAACGTACTATTGTCCCCTTTCAGGAACAGGCATCATGGGTGTGCCAGTGTGATGACAGCCTGGTGCGCCAGCTGGAGCAAGACTTCAAGCTGACCCTGCAGCAGCAGACGTCGCTGGAGCAGTGGGCCGCCTGGCTGGACAGCGTGGTCGACCAAGTGCTGGAGCCGTTCCAAGGACGACCTGAGTTGCCCCGTGCAGCCCGACAGTTCCTGCTCAAGTGGTCCTTCTACAGGTGCGTCTAGGCTCGGTCGGTCCAAATTTGATGGTGTCTGAACCAAAATGTCTCCAGAGCGTGGATTCCTCATGAAGGTACACACTTTGTGCGCTGTTTAGCAAATGATTTCGTTGCACTTGACTAAACAAGGAACTTGAGAGATTATCCCATTCACGTAAACTTTTTCTCTTTTGATGCTGTGTCTCTGCCTTGTCTTCATCAAGCCAGTCTGTCTCCCCTGCTGGTTTTCTACCTTCACATAATGGGATGTTTCCAACTTTTTATGAGGACACCGTGTATATTTTTAAAAGGGTACTGACATCGTTTTTCGGAGGTGTGTTTACTCAGCCACACAAATTTTTTGTATGCAGAGGTAACTCTGAGAAAGTGGGATGCTCGGCGAATGTTGCTAAGATTCTTTATTTTCATACCAACTCTTTAAGGGCATAATTTTTGCAGGAAGTGCAGTCTAGATATGTGTAATTTTTTATATTGCTGAAATAAATTTATCAGACAACTCTATTTAATAGGCCTATGCTAATAGCGAGTTTTTAGGTTCTAAGTAATGGTGATGTTGGTCAAATAATTTTGAATCGAATTCGAATAGTATACATGACATATAAAGAAAAATGGGCATATTTATCATCACCTAACCTGCACAATATTTTGTAATTGAAATAACGCCTCTACACTAATGCCTTTTTTGTTGTTGTTGTTCAATGGAAGTCAGAACAACTTTAAATAGTAGTAGGATTTGACATTTGGTAGGTATGATAAGCTGTAAAATATGTTACATTTTGAAATTCATTATACCTAGAGCATGTAAGCAGGCATAACAACCATTCTAGCTTTAAAAAAAATGATGAATCGATTTGAGGGCAATACGTTCACTCAAGGGGGGAGGCTACCTTCGAAGGGCAACTTTTTTGTTTGTTGAGATATCTTAATGAAATTTTCAGGGTACACTAATAGCAAAGCCATTTGAATAACCACAAAGTTTCATGCAGTTATGTTCACTGGTTCCCAAGTTACAGCCATTTATCAGGGTAGTCCACATGGGTCCCTTAGTCAGGGTCTGGAGAATTTGAAAAATGTGCTAGCACTGTGAAATTCACTATGATGATTCCTGGATAGGTGCTTTAGGGCAAGACAGAGCCCTTTTTTTAAATTTCCTTGCCAAAAAATGTTAGCAGAGCACTGAATTTAGTGTTCACAATTTGGCTCTCATCAATGAAGTTTTACTTAATTATTACAAATTACAGACACAATAAATTAAAAAAGCGGGCTTGTCTTGCCCTGGGCAATTTATTAAGGGGCATAATAAAAAAATCCTGATAGAAATCAGACCAGCAGTTCCAGAGAGATCACCTGACTAAGCAGCCTCACTGGCCAAAAAAGTCATTCTGAGAAAATTGACTTCGAAAGTTTCAAACATTTATTATAGTCTAAAATGGCCCTGCAAAGTAGCTAGATGTGTCCTTAGGCTCTCTTTTTCTTTGCCGCTTTTCCTGCTTCTCATTCATCTGTTTCTGAGCCTTTCTCAGACGCAGAGAGTCTTTCTCCGCAGCTCGTTGAATGGTTAGGTGGCCAGGTGTGAGTCCCACTGATGACGACAACTCTTGGGTGGCCCTGTAGCAGCCGGCATTATACCGCAAAACTGCGTCATGCAGTGCTGTCTTGACAGCAATCAATGATGCATGTTGCTCCTTGGGCATCAAGGACCATAGGACAGAATGGAATAACTTTGATGCATCCCGGCTGCGGCGGCTGCATTTCCGATGGAGGCGGAAATGTTGTAGGCCCGTGTGCTCAGATTTGGGTGCACGTTAAAGAACCCCAGGTGGTCGAAATTTCCGGAGCCCTCCACTACGGCGTCTCTCATAATCATATAGTGGTTTTGGGACGTTAAACCCCACATATCAATCAAATCAATAACTTTGATGCATTTTGCGTCTTTGCTCCCAGGCAGCGTTGCAGTAGAGAAGCCTGCGAAAGGCGCTGGTAGACTGGCAGCAGCGCTTCTGCAACGTAGCCCGGAAGATTGTATTTGTGCTTTGGAGGTGGCACGCCATTCCCCTTGCAGGCATTATGACGGCACCACGAGTCTGCACCTTCCGGGCACAAGTCATGGTGAGGATCCTCGTCAGTTGAGGTGACATGATAATATGACGCCATCACTGCACGCTGCATTGCAGCCACATTGTTTGAATTGTTCCGCAGTGCCCAGCCATAATAGTCTGTGAGTTTATCAATAAGGGCTTTTGTCAATCTGCCCTTCCCTCCCAGAGCCTGTTCGCTTTTCTGCACAAGATTACGTAGGGCTGTGCCCATCCTCTTCCGGACATGGTTCAAGCATTCTTCTTTCACAATAGGGACTAGCCCATAAACATTGTCTTGTTGAAGGGCAGAGAATGTGGCGCTGTCCCCATCAGATACAATGGTTGTATACCGGAGGTTATGCTTGGACAGTGAACGTGAGAACAGAGTTACAGCTGCTTCAACCTCCATCCTCCCAGGCTTGGCATCAGTGTTTTTTTGGCACACATGGTGCTTCAACCAGCTTGCATAGCCCTCGTCTTCAGGCTTCGGTCCTACCTGGCAGCCGAGACACTGATTCGATAAAACTACAGCATCCAAGATGAGGCCTGTGTGATACTCGATGATTGCACCAACTCCAATGTGAGATGTATGTCCGCGCTTATGCCACGTGCCATCATAGTTTACTGTAATGTCCTTGCAGAAAGATGGGTCCATCTCCTTGTACACCTTTTTCACAGCAGAAGCCGATTCTTCATAGAATTTATCCAGGGTCTGTTGCTGTGGTGCTCTGAATTGCTTCAGGTGCCTCTGGAAAGTTCTGTGGTGCAGGCCACGGTGGGAAACATTCATAGTTGCCCAAAAGTCGTTGAGGGCTGTCTGTCCCTTCCCTATTTGTTTCATGGCCGTAATGGCTCTTATATTCACGTCGAAGGCCCTTGACTCATTCTGACGAGCAGAGCTCCACGAACTTGAAACTATTCCACAATGTGGACATACCAGCTCAAGCTTCGTGGCAAGTCCAAGCTGGGTGCCTCCTTGAACTTTCATCCCGGTCGCGAGGCAGCGCGGGCAAGGGGTCTTGGACAGCATGTCGCTAAGGGCATCCCCTTGCACGAGGAAATATCTCTCGCCTTCGGTCGTAGCGGTGGCAGCTTCGGGTTCAGGCATCATCGCTTAAAACTTCCTCTCGGTCGCTGGCATAGCGCCAAGCTTTCGTTGCACAGCAGCACGTTCTCTCTCCGCCGTCGCCAACTCCTCGCACGTCCGAAAACGTGTTTGGAAGTGCACAGTCGACGACGCGGTCTCACTGTTCGGGGCCGGAATCAATGCGGTTGGCGAGCGCGACACACCAGGCGCACTTGAGCACAAAACACCAGCCTCACTCGTCACGACGGATCCTTGTGCCGATGGTGTAGAAGTCTCGTCGCTAGAAGCGTCGACGCAATCGTCTTGAAAAGATGAAGCGGAAGCATCGGTGCAACTGTCGCCGCGCGTGGGCGTGCAGGTGAGCTTCGCCATGCGTACGAGCTTCAGCTGACGCTTTCTTGAACCGAACGCGTGCCGAGTCTTGAACTTCGAAATGCCCATCGTGACCGTCAGCGCAACAATCCGCGTCCCGTGAACACGGCGGAAGATCGTCTCGTGAGGACGGTAGTGATCGTCTCGTAAAGACGGTAGAAGATCGTCTCGTGAAGACGGTAGAAGATCGTCTCGTGAAGACGGTGGAAGATCGTCTCGTGAAGACGGAGAAAGATAGAGGAGCACGTGCGACGACCGATCGGAATGATGGCAAACGGGGCACACAAAGAACGCCGGCATTGCAAGTGCCGGTGCAGACGACGAGCCGACGCATGCCGGAGAAGCAGCTACGTCATCGCGCGCAGCAGCCAATAGGAGCCGCGCGCTCCCCCATTCCCTCGAGAGGCGCGCGCTTTGTCCAATCGCGGCTTCGCATCCAGGCAGCGGGACATTTGAAAGCTTCCGCGAGCCCCCCAATCGTGAGCGACTCTCGCCTCGGAGCGCCACCACCACTGCCGCGGGTGGCGAAAAAAAAAAGCGCAAGAATTCACGAGCAAAACAACATCAAGATGGCGGCGATCGGCCGAGCGGTTGGGAAATGGCGAGCGCGTGAAGTTGGGGTATTTTTGGCGCTCGCTCGCCGCTCGCCGCTTGCCGGCTGCCGCGGCATGTTATAAAATTTATTTGACGTACTTTCGCGATGAATTAGACATTGATATTTACAGTAGAGGCAGTTTATGAGTCATACTGCCCGAGTGTGTGGTTTTCAAAAAATCGACTTTTGCGCGATTTTTCGGTTTTCAAAGGGTGCGTCCCCCCTCAAAGGGGCCCTGCAACACTTTGTTAAGTAGTCATAGCATCGATTCACTAGAGGAGCTCATTGCCCTATGAATTTACCATTGCAAAAGTTTTTAGAATCCGTTCAATGCGAGCCGAGTTCCAAAGATTTGTTGCATGCTGCAATAGAATTCTCTCTTCTTGTTCCGATGAAAATGCTGAAAGCAGAGCAGGGAGGGATGGCATAGGAAAATAAAAACGCCTTCGTGTCCTGAAGCACTTTTTCTCTTCTTTTTTTTTTTTTCAAATGAGCAGTTTTTCAGTGCAGTCGAGCACGTACAGGGACAAGTCGCAGCCTCGCCATGCTTAAATCAGCCAATGGCTGATATGATTTGTGAAACGAGTGATTTTTTCAGCTTGTGGCGTCATTTACCGAGAGAAGAGAGCAATTATTTGTTGACTTTGAGAATTTATTGTGAATTGCAGGCCACGTGCTGCGCTATAAACATGGCTCATGTGTTCTCGGTAGCCTAGACTACCGATCGGCAGCGTTTTCTGACCAAGCTCGAAAAGTGTTGCAGGGACCCTTTAAATTTGCAGTGGGGCTTTGTGGCAGTGCTGATGTTCTTTTTTTGAACAGGTTCTTTCACAGCTCGGCACCCTTAAACTGCACCGAAACCACTTTTACAGGGGGTTGCATGCGGACTAACATACATCTGTTCGTTCATTGCAAATACTTCGAAATTTTCAATAACTTAAATTCAAGTATTCAAAGCACTCAAGTATTTGCACAAGCCTACTATTCGGGAAAAAAAATTGTCTAAAATCTTTTGTGTAACCTTAAGATGAAAAAAAAATTATTTGTTCTTACGTACACATGGTTTATTCATAGTAACATCAAGGAAACGTCCTAAGAAAACAGTAATTCCCGCATATATCAATTTCAGGTATATCGTATTATTGGCTATATCGAACAGTTATGAAATTTTCTTGAATTTTTCATGCAAACACTCGTATATCGAACCCCCGCATAGCGGGGGTTCGATATACGAGTGTTTTTCATGCATGTACATTTTTTCATGCATGTAAATTTTTCATGCATGTACACTCGTATATCGAACCCCCGCATAGCGGGACATTAGCTATATAGAACGCTGTGCCCCGTACCGAAGCTTAGAAGCATTTATAGATCAATTTTCGGCCGCATTTTAACAAGTTTTGATCCCTTTTCGCATGCAGGTGATGAAAAAGCGGTGTTATTTTATCATGCTGATCTGGATCGTTGTAAGTGCACCTATATGTTAGATGCGCGATCTACAGGTCTTAACGCGCGAGTATAGTATTTTTCAAAAAGACTGATTGCTGAGGACACCAAAATGAGAATGTTAAATGACTAGGTGTTCTTGTTGCAATGTTCGCATTCTCTTCCTTGTTAGCGCACAATGGCGTGCGAGCCCGAAAAGCATGGCTTTCGATATGTGCAACCTCGTGACGTATTTTTAATGTTTTCAGTTTTAAAATGCGTGTCTCGGACTTGCGCTTTTTTTAGCTTTTCGCATCAAAGCAGCTGAAAGCAGCAGCTGACAGCTACAAAGCCACAAGTGACATTGATATCGCCAACTTGTCAACGTTGGAAACTCTGCATTGTTACAGTGTACTAGAAAAGGGCAGTGGGCTTGCTCAGCCGCTCCTCTGACGCATGGGAAAAGTGGCGCCACAGGCAACTTCAATAGATGCTTCGCTTGCAGAAGCTGCTTGCCGCTGGCTGCATCCAAGTTGTAATGTGCATTTTTTTTTTTTTTCAAAATAATCTTCTGGCACCTGACTATACTCAGAGCGTATGGTGCTCTTTGTTTCTTTTTCTTCCATTTTCTTTTGCGGTAGAGTTTGCTGGAGGTCAGCCCGATGGCAGCCAACTTTGTTTTTTTTCCTCTAGTGAAAAGAAGTTAATGCTTTACTTTTCTTTGGTGCGCTTGATTTCATTGCATATACACTATATCTTTTTAGTCCACATCGTATTTACTCCTATATAGCACCTTACAGAAAAGTACCCTCCAAAACATTCGGTTTTATCCTGTGTAGATCTAACCTTTTGTATCAAGGCTATGCCTAAATTTCGCCTTCCAGCTCAAAATCAGAAAATGAAGCCCACTAGCTTCATAGCCCAGCTTAAACATACAGGTATGTTTGCTTGGTTTGTGCCTTCGCAACGCTCGAATGAAATATTATAACTTAATTATTCTTGCTTCACTTTGGTTGTTGCCCTAGAGATAGTAGTTTTCTGGGGGCTATTGTTAACCATAATTATACAGTTACATGACTGTTATGCATTTATACAGTGACATATTGGTAAGGAAAATTAAGATGCAGCTGTTACTTTTTAAAAGTGGAGTACAACATCTAGCCATTGATTCATGCACTTTATGTGCAGCGACTCAGCTTCAGCTGCTTCGTCCTCTGCCGCTTTACTGCTTTGTCAGTGTTCCACATGAAAATAAAGCGGTGTGGCAACCTAAAAATTTATTACTATCACTGTGAGGTTATTAGCATGCACACTGCAACCACTCTCTTGTAGAGGAGTACCATCCGGCGTGACCTGTAAATGGAAAACTGTACTTGCTCCAGTAGAGTGATGGCACTTCTGAGCTGACTGGTGGTGTTATCTTCTGCAAGTGGTCCCTTAGCCACCAGCGCACTTATAAAAGAGTTTCACGGCTTTCCTTTCTCACAGTTGTTTAACTGCAACAGTGCTGTGATCTCGAGGGGCGCTGAGAAGCGTGCGCTATAACACTATCATGCAGTTTAACAACTCCGTGGCAACCTCACATGACGTCTGCGACGATGCTGTTGACATTACAGCAGGTAACCAACATTGAAACAAGCTGTCACCTAAGCCTCAAAGCAAATCGTCGATAGCAAAATTATGGCAAAATGCGGCCGCCACATCACTGTCCACATCAGAAGTGAGTGTAGAAAAGGTAGTTTATATCTTTCGTTCCGGGAAGTATGCGCATATAACAAGCATGAAGAGAAAATTGCAACCAAAGCAAGGATACGGGTTGCTACTATGTTGCGGAAATTGTCGCGCTCTTTTCTGGGCAACAAGTGATTTTTTTTTTTTTTTTCCAGAAACCTGTGACGCGATGGTGACTAATCGCCTTTTGCAACAGCAAATCCCGTCGTCGTCGCTTGAAAATTTCGGGCATGTGGTTGGGCCCTAATGTTTTGTACAGTGAAACCTCGTTAAATCGTAGTTGGCCAGAGCTCGGAAAAAAGTACGTGCTAAATCGTAGTACTGCTTAACCGAAATAGCGTCAGGTCGCTCCCTTACCTGTCAAAAAAGAAACCTTCAGGGAGTGCAATGAAAGAACAAAAAACGTGCAGTAATTTATTAACTTCGCGTGACAAAGTCTGTAATCCTCATTTGACGACGCAGCGGCCTAGCAGTAACGACAGCGGCCTCGAACTCACTTATGCTGTGAGCCAGCTTTTCCGCCAGCCCCCTCTTCTCGGCAAATACCCGCATGACGCTGACGCAATGCGCAGCTTCGGCCACTGTCGGACCTGGATCACCCGTGTTGTCGCTTTCCATGTCGTCCTCATCACTATCATTTAGCGAGACTTCGACAACCGAGGCAACAATGGCTTCGTCGAACATGTTTGGAGATGTCTGCACATCGCTGTCTGCGTCTCTGAAGTCGGGGAAGGAAATGCCTTCCGTAACGCACTGCCGCTTCATGACTTCAGCTAGCAGAGTTTTGCAAGCTTTGTCTACGATGTCCGAAGTCTGGTCGATGGTGTCACTGGCGTCATCTGCGTCGCCCGCACACACACTGAAGCTAGCACGCTTGAAGCAATTTTGAACTGTCGTTGCTTCAACCTGCCGCCACGAGTATTCGAGCAGGTGAATCGCACCAATCAGGTCGATGGAGAATAACTTGCCACATTCAATGACGAGAATTCTGCGCAGCAGATTCTTCTTGTAGAGCTGTTTTACAGCTCGAATGATGCCTTGGTCCAAGGGCTGGGCAATCGCTGTTGTGTTTGGTGGCAGAAACGCCAACTTCACAGCCGTCAGGTTGTCCAGGGCGACGTGCGCCGGAGCGTTGTCTAAAATAATAACAACTCTTCTGTTTTTAGCCGCAAAACGACGATCGATGAGGCGCACGTACTCCTCAAAGAGTTTTGCCCTCATCCATGCTTTGGTGTTGCTGCGACAGATGACCCCTGATGGCAACCGGGCGCCTTTGAAACATGCCTTCGAAACATCTAGGCTTCGCCGACTTTCCAATCACGAGGAGCGGAGTTTTGTCGGTTCCAGTCATGTTTACACAAAACGCCAACTGATATTCTGTCTTTTGCATGCTTGCCGCCGGTGCACGTCTCGCCTTTGAACGCGAGCGTTTTGTCTGGTAGCAGCTTAAAGAATAGCGCCGATTCATCCATATTAAAGATGTCATCAGGTGCGTAGTCTTCCAAGATGTTCTTCAGCTGACCATTTTGCCACTGCTCCCCGCCATCCACGTCAGCAGCAGCATCTTCTCCCGAAACAGTCCTCGTGGTAATGCCATGCCTCGCCTTAAATCTGGCCAGCCAGCCATTGCTGCACACGAAGTTGTCATGGTTGAGCTGCGAGGCAAAAACAAGGGCCTTCTCCACAAGCAAGGGTTCGCTGATAGGCAGATTTTTTGACCGTGCAGCTTTTAGCCACTTCACCAGCGCCTCCTCTACATCCGAAAACGCCGAACCGCGTAGCCGGCACCTTTTCGCAGTTGCAGCAGCAATGCCGAGCAACTTCTCTCTAGAATTCCAATTTCCACACACCGTGGTTAACGGCAGGTTCTTTTTCGCGTGCCAGCGCCGATTTTTTCGTGCCACTTCCAATAGCACGAATTATGTCCAATTTCTCCTCTATTTTCAGCACTCGATGCTTTTGTCCCAGATTCGGCATGACGCAAGTATGAAGCAGCACAAGCACACATACACAACACGTGAAAAACGATGCGAGAGCTGTACGGCACGGATCAACCAGAGAACACCTATGCACGGCGCCAAAAGAACGAAGAAAGCAAAGCAAGCGCACACCGTGTTTGCGTGTTTGTGCAAAGCGCCATCGCGTGGACAACACCAGATGCCTAGCCGGCTGAGTGCTTCTTGTTGCAGAAAAATCCAAGAGATGGCGCTCACCAACACAGCCGCCATCATATGTAGCGTTATGAGAACGTAAGGCGCTAGCGTAAGGCTTGATTAGGTCTAGTACGGTGTACGTTTTTTTTTTTATTTTATTAGTATTTTGTACTGTGTCTTTTTTTCACCAGCCACCACGTGGCTGAAGCCTGCGCGTAGACCGACCACGTGCATGCGCAGGTGCTGTGAAGTGTAGCGTATTTATTTATTATTGTGGTTCTTTTTGGCTTAGACCAGTGTATTTTAGTACAGTTTTCTAACACGTGGGCATCGGTAAACTGAGCTAGCCATGGTCAAAAAGACCGTAAAGTGTTCCGAGTGCGGGGTAGGGCGGAAGGTGGAAATTAGTGCGGAGGAGAAAGCAGAAGATGACGCCAAGTGTAAACAGTGCGAGTTCGAGGAGAAAATGAAAAATATGATGGCGGTCCAGAGTGGGCTCATGGAGAAAATCGCAGCGCTGGAGAATGCATTGGCGAAGGAGCGAGAGAAAACGTCAGCCATGGAAGAAAGGCTCCGGGCAGCCGAGAAGGGCCTATCGAAGGTCGTGAAAGGGAACGAAGACGCAGGTGACGGCGGAAGCATTATGGCGACGACACCCCGTGCGGGAGAGATGAAGGAAACAGGCATGACAAAGGCAGATACATTGGCCACAGGGCCCAGCTACCGGGAAGTAGTTTTGAGGGAGGGAGGGAGCAAACCAGCAGCCGTGACTCACGCTAGTCACCTAGTCAGCAGCCAGGTGCAGGTTTCAGAAGGAATGTCTGAACAGGTCATCATCGCCGGTGACTCAAATTTGGTCCGATGCGCAGCGGCAATCAAAGAAAGGGTGAAAGGCGACAAGAGAGTTGCGATAGGGACGTTCCCAGGACAAACGCTGGGGACAGTAATGAGTCAAGCGGGTGAACAACTCGCAGCTAAGGCTGGCAATCGTAACCTCGTTGTAATTGCGGGAGGGTTAAATGACGTCCTGAAAAAAGAATCGTCAGGACTAGCGACGGCCTTGGCGAGAGGGGTGGATGACATGCGCACCGTGTCCCCCCAGGTGCAAATTGTAGTATGCACAGTACCGGAAGTACCGGTGCGCAACGTCAACCTGCGAAGAGCGGTTGTCGACGCAAACAAGGAGATATGGCGGATTAGTCGAGAGAAGGGTTTCGAGGTAGTGGATTTAAACAGGGAAGTGCACAGGTGGGGTGGATTCCAAAGAGACAGGATTCATTTCGATAAGAGGCTTGGACACGAGGTGGGCTGGCGACTGGCAGGACGCGCAGTAGCTTTTTTGGGGGGCTCACGGGCCCTTCGGAGTCCGGGGTAGCTCGTAACAGGGAAAGCAACCAGGAGGACGCTTTGACAGGTAGAATTGCGAAAAACCAGAAAAAAGGTAAAAGAAAAAGGAAAAAGGCGCGTGTTGCAATTAGTTACATAAACATGCAGGGTGGCAGAAAGAAGGCAAAATGGTTAGAGATTGAGGAGCAGTTAAACAAAGAACAGATAGGCGTGTATGCGGTTACAGAAACACACCTTAGAGACTTGGAAGAGCCACCACATATTAAAAATTATGTTTGGGAAGGGTGTAACAGGACCATATCGGAAAGGAAAGGTGGGGGTGTAGGAATGCTAATTCACCGCGGAGCCAAATGGGTTAGAGTGAAACAGACGTGTTCAGAGCACCTCTGGGTTCGGGGCACAGTAGGTGGAAAGGAAACGTGGCTAGGGGTAGCCTACTTGTGGACGGGGAATAACTGCAGAGAAAAGAATCAGGAGATAGTGGATTGCATGAGTGCGGATATTAAGGAATTTGGTAATGGGGCCGAAATCATCCTTCTAGGGGACATGAATGCCCACATACATGACCTTGACGGATATTCAGACACCAATGGGAAGTTATTACTAGATCTTTGCGAGCAACATAGTCTGGAGATAGTTAACACGGGGCCTAAATGTGACGGCCAGATCACATGGGAAGTCGGAAACAAGCAATCAAGTATTGATTATTGTCTCATGACTGAAGGAATTTACCACAAACTGACAGAAATGAGGATAGACGAGGAAGGCATTAACAGCTTGGGTAGTGATCATAAACGAATAACATTACAAATGGGATACGAAACTGAAAATATGAGCATGGAATCAAAGTCTGGCAGCTCGTATTTAAATGACAAACAAATAATAAATATAGCCGCAAGAGTCGAGGAAGAAGTAGGCGAAATACCAGGCAAGGACTGGGAGTATAGTGAGCTGTTACATCTAATGACGAAGGAGATAGGGAAAGAGAAGAAAACTGTTTGCTGGAAAGGAAAAAGGAAGCCAAAAAGTTGGTGGAACAAGGAAATCCGGGAGGCGATCGAGAAGCGACGCGAAGCCTCACGGGAGCATAGAAAGGCAAAAAAGGAGAAGCGGCCGCAGGACGAAGTCAAAAAAATATGGGAAATATATTTAGAGAAAAAATCCCTTGTACAGAAATTGGTAGAGGCAAAAATTAAAGGTGAAAGTGAACGCTGGATGACAGAGATACACGAAAAAAAGGAGGCCGCGCCTAGGATTTTTTGGAGCCACATAAAGGCGCTAGGTAGGAAGTCTGTCACAACGCAACAACATGTTCTAGATGAAGGAGGAAATCAATTGGAAGGGTACGAAGCGCTAGGTTACATCCAAAAGGTAACAGCCGATTCGTTTCAAAAGAGCGTCCAGGGGATCTCCCCGGTGAGTAAAAGTGTGGCGGAGAAAGCAACAGAGGAAGAGCTAGTACTTGATAATTTCAACTGGAAAAAGGCCGAAGGAAAAATTCCAAAGCGCACTGCCGCGGGTTTAGATGGGATTCCCGTTAGCCTCATTAACGAACTAGGACATAACACTAAAGAAGCATTGTTAAAAGCAGTAGAAAAAAGCTTAAAGGACGGACAAATACCGGACAGTTGGCGACAAAGTAGAATGAACTTAATCTATAAAGGCAAGGGAGAAAAGGACAAGATTCGCTCGTATAGACCACTAACAATTACATCGGTACTATACAGGATGGCGATGCAAGCAGTAAAAATGAAAATAGAAACATGGGCCGAACATAACGATATTTTGGGAGAACTTCAGAACGGATTTCGAGTCGACAGGCGGTTAGACGATAACCTGTTTGTTCTCACTCAGTGTATAGAAATATCCAAAATAGAGAATAGGCCCTTGTACGTGGCTTTTCTAGACATCACGGGGGCATACGACAACGTTAATCAGGAAATTTTGTGGGATATATTGAAAGGAATGGGCATGGGCGACGACTGTATACAGCTTTTGAGGGAGATATACCGAGAAAATACAGTTTGCATAGAGTGGGAAGGAATGCGTAGCAAAGAGAACGTTGAGGTTAGCAGGGGTCTGAGACAGGGATGTCCTTTGTCCCCGCTGTTATTCATGCTGTACATGGTGAGTATGGAAAAAGCGCTAGAAGGTAGCAACATTGGTTTTAATCTGTCACACAAACAGGGCGGCATGATGATTGAGCAGAAGCTTCCAGGTTTATTTTATGCGGACGATATCGTCTTATTTGCGGACAGTCGAGATGATATACAGCAGCTGGCGAATATATGCGGAAGGGAAGGTGAAGCTCTTGGACTAGGATTCAGTGTAACGAAGTGTGGATTGATGGTATTCAATGATCCCTGTGATCAGACGGTGTCCATACAAGGCCAAGAAATACCGAGGGTAAGTGAATACAAGTACCTTGGAGTATGGGTAAATGAGAGTGATAGATACATGGAGGTACAGGAAAAAGCCTCGGCAGCAAAAGGAAAGAGGAATGCGGCAATAATGAAGCACAGAGCGTTGTGGGGATACAATAGGTATGAGGTGCTTCGAGGTCTGTGGAAGGGTGTAATGGTTCCAGGGCTTACTTTTGGGAACTCAGTGGTGTGCATGAGGGCAGAGGTGCAATCGGGAATGGATGTAAATCAAAGGACTGTGGGACGCCTCGCGTTGGGTGCTCACGGGAAGACGACAAACGAGGCTGTAAAGGGCGATATGGGGTGGGCAGGTTTTGAGGCGAGGGAAGCGCAGAGCAAAATAAGGTTCGAAGAAAGGCTAAGAAATATGAAGGAGAGTAGATGGGCAGAGAAGTTGTTCCGTTATTTGTATAGGAGGAGCGTGGACACACAGTGGAGAAAAAGAACTAGAAGACTCACTAGTAAGTATACGGCTGGTATTGTAAGCCGTATGTCAACAAAGAGCGTTAAGGGAAAAGTCAGGGAGGCGGAGAGGATTTACTGGATGGCAGCTATGGAGAAAAAACCGGCTTTGAGTAACTACCGAAAGGGCAAAAATGAAATAAGGAGGGAGGCATTTTACGATAATTCAAGGGGAAGCGCTTTACTGTTTGAAGCGAGATCGGGTTGCCTTAGAACGCGTAGTTATAAAGCAAGATTCAGTAAAGAAGAAGAACAATGCACATGCTGCGGGAAAGATAAGGAAACGGCGGAGCATGTTCTGATTGAATGTGGAGATATCCACCCAGGTGTACGTTTGGGCACGAGCCTACAGGAAGCCTTGGGTTTTAGGGACAACAATGGAAAGCTGAACACACCCGCGATTGAAATAAGTAAGAGACGGTTAGAGTATTGGTGGCAGAAAATTAGAGAGAAAGGACAAAAATAAATATTGGAAAAATAAAATATGGACAGTGTGCCGTAAATGGCAGAGAACTTAAGCTGAAAATTTACCTTTTTTTCTATTAAGATAGAATTTATCGAAGTAGAGGCATTAGGCCAACATAAAAAGAAAAAAAGTATTTTTTTTTTTTTTTTTGTCGAGCCTGGTGGCATACTTGTCACCACCCCGTTATAAAGGGGACGCTCATAGCATCCATCCATCCAGCCATCATCATCAACACAAACAAGCGAAGCGTGTTTCGATCTCTGGGGCTTGCTGTTCTGTCGAGACGCCCAGTGGGGGACGACATGCCGCGATGAGTGCTCAACGAAAATTGGAAAAACTACTTATTAACCAATACATACGCTATGAGCTGGTACGGCTTATGCGGATACGGAATGCATTATGTTCAATGGCCGCCGAGTCGGGGATTTGACTTCACTACTTTTAAAACGAAACTACTGTTTACGCAGGTACAGTTTAACGAGGTTTCACTGTATTTGCAGAAAGCGATTGTCAGTTAGCACAGGCAGTTTCATCACCTTTGCTTGCTGTGTGCTTGTCAGCTGCGATGTCTACACTCACACCATTCGTGAGCCCTACTGTGGCACACGTAATAATATAAAGATTGAGGATGGGCTGCGCACAGATAAAGAAAAAACAAAACGCTGCATGCAGCGGGCAAAGAGGCGCCAGGTGTTAGTTTTCACACCTGCAGCGGATAAATGTAAGAGGTGTGTTTATTACACAGGAAAAAAATTCAAATTTTGACGACTGATGTTGAGGGTGTGTTTATCATGTGAGTGTAAACACTTGTTTGAAGCAGTGAACATTACCACTGAAAAAATAAGTCAGTAAAATTTTATGAATGCAGTTGATAGAAATGATTTGATCAAGGGGAGTAACTGTGGCAGAGTCGACCCTGTTCAATGCTTGCAGTTCGATGGTGATCCGTGACCTGACGCTGCGGAGTGCGGCCAGCTTCGGGTCGTTCCACCTGATCCGCCTGCTGTACGACGAGTATATGTTCTACCTGGTGGAGCACAGAGTGTCTAAGGCCACCGGGAAGACGCCCATTGCCGTCATGGGAGAGGTGGGCCATATTCCCTTCTCTTGAAAGACAAGTTTGGGTCTTTGCCGCTAGATTTGGTCAGGAAAAAGTGTACTGTTTTTGAAGGAGCCATGGTTCAGTTGACAGGGAATAGCTTTTAGAAATGTCCAGTACAGCTGTCAAGTGGTATGTCCATAGAGCACTAATATCACTAACGACACCCTCCTTTTTACTGCCTTGTCGAGTTGTTCAGGGATGCACTACGCTCACTATAATAAAGTCACATGTGACCTATAAATAACTTCGCCATATCCAAGAACAAATGTATATTGAACCACTGTACCTATTATACCAAGGTAATTCTTCATTTTATTTGCTACAGCCAGTAATGCATTTATATCAGTCTTTGTTATAAGGAGGTTTGAGTGTAGTGGTATAAGATATTGGCACAAGCTGTTATTTTTTTATTTCAATGTATTCAGGTTTAATCAGCTAAAACTGTTACCACCACTCGGCACAGCCACACCGTAATGCTTGAAACACTTTACAATTCTTTGAGATTGTTCTGTGATTATGCACGGACCTGAATAGTCCAGTCTACTTGGCAGCTTATCCAAGCATCAGCAATAACGTTAGAAGTATCAATCACAAATGTATAAAAGATGTGTTCCTCCGACAATCAGGTTTACCAACTGCCGCTGATTATGCTAGCTGATCTTGAGCACTGCATGCATTTTTTGTGCTTTGAGTTCTCATTTATTTCAACAGAAACTGCGTCCTGTAATGATGAAGTGGCAACACAATGTAATAACAACAGCAGCAGACTGAGCTGTGATTCGTGACGGTGAGCTGCATGCACAAACCCTTGTTGTTGAGTGTTTGTGTAGACCTCCGAGTGTTAGCCAGTGCTACCAATTATCAGGAGTTGGCAAACTCGCTCATATTTGACTCACCGAGACTCAAATCAAGTTGTGAGTATGAGTTTGAGTGAGTTCACTTGAATGAATGAATAAACTTCATTTGAAGTCTGGCAGTTTCCTTCGGGCGAGGTGGGGGAAGAGGGGATTAACCATTGTTCCCTCCCACCCTTCGTTGATTATGATGGTGGTGCTTCAGGTGACCGCTCGAATTTCTTGGATTCGGGCGGCATCTTAGGTTTGCTGGATAGGCCAAAGCTGGTTGGCCAACTTGTCGCTGGTGAGTGCCGCCTCCCAGCAGCAGGAAAGCGTGAGACAGCCAATCCGCAGCAGTTTCCACGGCGGCGGCTGGTCCCTGCCCTCGCGCATTGGTGGTAGCAGCAGCAATTCGCCTCAGAGTTTATTCCTGCCTAATATGCATCACAGAGTGAGCGGCGGCAGTGACATTCGGCACTCTTAAAGTATGTGCCGCAGTGTGACCTTTTTCCCACACGCTTTGCACACTTTTGTCGAACACATGCAGGAGATCGCCAGGCTGGAATACGCATTTGTTTAGTAATAATCTCAGAGTTACGGCCTGTCTTTTGTTCAAGTTGTTGTGTTGCAGGTGAGTATTTGCGTCTGTTTAGTCTGTAATGTTGTGTATTGTTGTTGAATGTGGTTGAGTTCTCCGCAGCTCGGTGAGTGGGATCGCGAGCCTCGGTGTAGGCCGCCTGGTTGCCTGCAAGAGGGGCGCTGGTGTGAGCCGAAGTCCATAGGAGGAAGACAGTCACATTTTCAGTTTTGAGATACGAGGACGACAACGACAAGGCCATGGCTCCTCGAAGCTCGCCGCCATCCTTGTTGTCATAACTTGATTGAAGCATCAGTGCAACCTGACACGAGATGCGGCCGTGTGCGAAGCCATGGACGGCAGTTTGCGAATTGCTGATCACGACCGCAGCCTTCAGTGCCGCAACCAGTGCCAGAGCAATTGGCGCCTCTGTGTGTCCCGTATGCACCGTGGCGCTCGCAATGCATTTGCCCGCGTGAATCACAACTGCAATCACGTAAGCACTCCTTCTCTCTGGGTATCCCAAGACGTCGCTGTTGCCATTTTGCAGGTCACTCGCTCTTTTGTTGCAGCACCCAACGTGGTGCGTCGGGTGCATGTTCTTGGAGAGCGGCGGGGACGATGAGAGGGTCGCGGATCGTGATTGGAACCATCGTCTTCTCCCCGCGTTGTGTGTGGTATGTCATGGCTAGAGACTCAAGGATGCACCCGCCTGTCTTAAACTTGGACAATCGCTCATACTGTGAAATTTCGTGCGCCTCGATCAGTTCGCGCAGGGTGTTGTGCAGGCCCAGCTCAAAGAATATGTCGGTGCTCACGTTGACAGATATGCCGGCCGCTTTCTTGAACGCTTTGCAAATCATGCAATCGACCTTGTTTCGTTCGTATGCCAGCTACTTTAGATAACTGGCTACGAACATTATGCAACTGATCGCATACGCCTGTATGAGGTGTATCACGCAGCTTTTCGCATACCGCTGCGTCTTTTCGTTATGTGGTGCAGGAGTTGAATCGTGTCGTCTAGCAAATGTTTCATCTTCGTACTGTCTCGACGCTGTGATCGCTGGCCTGCAGATGTAGTTCCAGTATTTTTTATGTGCTCTAAGCTAGATATGGGAACGCCGTCCGCCAGTATTACTCTAATTTATGATCTCCCTCTGCCAGGAAGGACGGTTTTGTGGCCCCCATCTCGTGGGTCTATAGAGCAATAGCTGGGACGTGGCCGCCAGACGTTGAACTACTCTGCACGGTCTAATGTACTGTCGCAGAAGTTTCTCACTGATCCATCGTGAACTTATTTACAGCGCAACACCAGAGAAACACAGGACAGGGAAGGCGGTCTCAAGGTGTGTCAAGGAGAATGAAAAAAAAAAAAACTGTAAATAAGTTCATGATGGATCGTAACCAACTGGCTTAACTTACCGTCTTACTGTTTTTCACTGAGTCCACGCCGGCGTATTGGTGTCCACACCCAAACTCAGTCAACGGGTAGGAATTCCAGGAAGCTTCGTCGAATGTTGTAACGACCGCTCTCCATCGTCTGCTGATTTTTTATGTGCAGGCGGGCAAGTTGACAAGCTTCTTCAGCGAGGTAAAGGTCGACGGGTATGTCGAGGTTTTTTTCGTCAGAGACATTTCGTAGCATGGTGTCGAGCGTCGTTTCCGGGATCCTTCCGTAGACCAACTTGCATGGCGCCATCTGCATCGTCTCCTGCATGGTTGTGTTGTATGCAAACGTCAGTATGTGAGAATAGCGTCCCATGTCCTGTGTTCGACATCAACATACATGGCCAGTGTCGGCGGTGGTCTTATTTAGACGCTTGGTCGGGCCATTCATTTGTGAGTGGTACGCGGTTGTACTGTGATGGCTTGTCTGGCTGTATCTCAGGATTGCCTGAGTCAGGTCAGCCATAAATGCATAAAGAACCACCAGTCGGTGCCTTCTCTCCGCGACGTGGCCTAGGTTCACGGCTTGACGGGGCGTCCGGTACATGAACAAAGCAGCACCTCCACCAGATGTCACCGGGTCGTGACGTGGACAAAGGAAGTAGTCTGTAATTAAAAGATGAAACTGTTTATTCAGCCGAACTTGTGGCCCATAAACTAAGCATCAGATTACAGCGATGCCCACTGGCACTGATAGCAGCAAACAGAATGTCGGTCGTCAATCAACTGAGAAGCGGCGGAGCACGGCGGCATTTATACACTTGACATCGAATATTCTAGCGTTATCGCTAGCAGTGACATAGGTTTCAGAATAATCTGTAATATTGACGAAGTGGGCGTAATCTTAACAAGACAATCTACTGCAGTCCTGAAGCTTCTTGAACACTGTAAATGCAGTTTGCGCTGCAAATTACTGACAGTGAAATGGTGCTATAACAAAACCTGAGGAGGGAATGTGGCAATAGCTTAACAACTGTCCCACCCTTAGAGGCCGCTGTTCCTAGTTTCCCCGGCGTGTGCTTTGAGACCTAGCCGATCGTCCTGAAACAACATGGACAAAGGTGGAGTATTGACCTTGTGGGGTCTCGATGGGACAAGAGAGCACCACATTCTTGGAGTGGATGGACACAGTAGACACGGTCGGAACAAATCAACCAAACATTTATTTAACTACTTTTAGAATGACGATATTGCTAGCCGAATTATTATACATCAATTGTGATTAACGCGCTAAACAACCTTGCACAGTATTGCACAACACTCAAAAACATAACAAACTCAAGAACACACTCAAGACGGTTTCGCGAACACTTAACTCCCCACAAGGGTCCCCAGTGCGCAACCTGTGGTGCCACGCACCGAGGTGCCACCGCTACAGACAACCGTTCGCGCCAACTGCCAGCCACTAAAGAGACTCGCTCATCTCTCCCGTGCCACCACCCAGGCTTGCCGCCAGGCGTCATTGCCGGCGCTACCGCTTTAACGGTGATGATGATGGTGGTGGTGATAAACACTTGCGAGCACCACGCTACCCACCGCTTGGTAGTTGTGATTCCGAAATGTGATCTACGTGCGAGACACATTCACCATGCGGTGCAAACAACTTTACAAGGGATGTTAGCATTCCCACAACTCAAAAGTGTATAGCATCGAGGAGATGGAAAGCAGGATATGCATCGCTGAAGATACGAGGATAAAAGACTCGCCAAGTACTCTGCAATAGCTCGGAGTCGTTCACCATCTTGCGGCCGACGAGCGTCTGGCCAAAATCTAAGCAGGCCCGCCCGTTTGTTGGTACGAGCACTCCCGGTACAAGTGACCTGGCTCATCACAGTGGTAGCAAAGTGGCCGATGTTTCGAAGCGTGCTACACACAAGGCTTCCGCACATTAAGTCACGGATTTTATAGTGTGGGGCACCCAAGAATTACTGCGGTGTCTGCAGGTTCGTCGGTCAAGGAAAATAGTTGTCACTGGCGCAGAAGTGTGCACAGTTTCTGCTTATGTTAGAAGAGGAGCTTTGGCTGGAGGTGCACTAATGGTAGGACTAGCTGCCGTACCTCTTCATGAACGGCGTCTATCAGAGCAGCCACTTGAGGTTGTGGGAAGCTCTTGCACCTCTTCAGGTACATTGCCACACACTAGCTCAGCAAGGTCTTTCACACTTGTTATGTCAGGTGTTGCCCAGGGTGCTGACAGACATGCTAGGTTGTTCGACCACTCATACTGCGAAGACCGCTGTCTTTGCATTCGCTCCATCATTATCACTTCCCGGCGAAATTCCGCTGCTGTAGCTGGTGAATTTCGCACGAGTCCTGCAAAAAGCTGCTCTTTTACGCCCCACATCAGAAAGCATACCTTCTTGTCTTCCTTCATTGCGGAATCAGCTCGACGAAACAACTGAGACATCTCCTCAATGAACATCGCAACACTCTCATTTGGTCTTTGGTTGCGAGAATTGAGGAGACGTTCTGCTTCTTCTTTTCCATAGGAACTATCATACGTGTCTTGCAGCTGAGTGCAAAACACCAGCTGGGTTGTGAGGGCAGCCATAAACTTGCATGGTTTTCTAACCAAATGCACGCTAAATCGTCCCACTCATTGGCGACGGTGACTCGATCGTATTGGTCCAGCCAGTCTTCAACGTCTTCGTAGGGCTCCCCATGGAAGGGATTTGGGTTTTGAGGGGCTGGCGACCATTGGGCTGGCTGAGTCATGGTCTGTTTAGTCTGGCTTGCCGTTGTCGCATTCGCCATGGTTTTGGTGTGCTCCGAAAGAGGGCCGAATTGTGGTGGTAGGCCTAGTTGACTGAGGTCCGCTGTTTCTTCCAAGGCATTAATGTTGAGATCAAGATTTTTCTTGTGGTCACAGTGCACAGACTTATACCCCGCACGTCCACCAGTGTCACGTTATACTGTAACAGAAACCTGTAGTTAAAAGCACACAAGGACGTCAGGCTGAACGGGCCACTGGCAATGCAACTTTATCGTCTCTTCCGCAAGCTCGTCTTCATTCTCTATTTAACAGCAGAACATACAAGCCTGCCAGTATGAATAAAACTTATATGTACCATAATTACTCACGTAATCCTTGCACTCGCATAATTCTCGCACCCCCCACATCGCCCAACAAAAATACGATTTCTTTTTTCCTTGAGTAATTATCGCACCCCCGAAAAATGCTGCAATAATGTCGTCTGCTCGTTCCAGCCATCGATGATGATAGCGCACAC
Organism: Rhipicephalus microplus; assembly: GCF_043290135.1. Classification (NCBI taxonomy): domain Eukaryota; kingdom Metazoa; phylum Arthropoda; class Arachnida; order Ixodida; family Ixodidae; genus Rhipicephalus; species Rhipicephalus microplus. The sequence continues at coordinate 16,610,746 of NW_027464587.1, read as the reverse complement.
TATCTGGCGCCATCTCTTAACCATCAAGCGTACTATTATTGCACGGAGATTCAATTCAAGCCAAGCCAACATGGCAAGTGCACATTACGGTGCAGTGTACTAGAAGGGGGCAGTGGAGTGAACGAGGCAGCCGCGCCGCATCTCGGCTGATTCTCCGGCGGGTGACAGTAGCAGTGGCGCTGTAGTCGCATGGTACTGAAGATCTCAGAAGCGTCAGCATTGGGAGCGCACGTGCCCGAGCCTGCAAAAGCGTGTAATTGCTCATTTTTGGCGCGTTTAATGCGTTTCTGAGTCTATCAGTGGATGCACCTGCTACGTGCCACGGTGCACAAGTAAATATGCAGGCACGCCGAAATTGCGTCGAGGCATTCACTGTTTCAAGAGCCTGCCGACCCAAAAAAAAAAATGTTAATCGAAATTTGCTCGGATCCGCCTAGCTTCTTACTCAATCAGCGCTTCAAGCTGCGTTACATCATAAGTGGCTACTGGCGAACTACAAAGAGAGGAGAAGTATCAAAACCGTGATTAAATCATAGGCTTGTTTTGTCAGCAGTCTCTACAATATCCAGGGCACAGTAATCCTCATATGAGACTACATGCGCTCGATTGTCTCACGAGAAACCCAAGTATAACAAATGCTGCCACAACATCAATCGGTGACGACTCTGTTTTATCGTGCCAGTTTTGCGGAAGATAATCATTATTGCTTCCCGAAAGGCTTAATACGTATTAAACTTATTAAAAAAACACACAAACATATTAAAAAGTGCCAATTGTATATAAAGCTTGTCTGTCAATCTGTGTAAATTTATTGTAAGCAGTTCTCATTTTGTTTCGGCAGCTTAAATTGTGCTGCTTTCCAAATATTCTATTGGCATAACGCCATTGCGAGCGAGCAAATTTATGACGATGTTTTGTATTATAAGCGTAGTTTTATTATTATTATAAAAGGTGTAGGCAGGCAGTGGTGCATATTGTTTTGAGAAATTTGCCTTGCTTTTATATGTACACAGTAAACACACACACACACACACACACACACACATATATATATATCCATGCAATGATGCCCCTTAGCACAGCGCTACTATTTTTAGGCAGTGCATTTCTCCTCCGACAACTTTAGACTTGAACTAGTTTTGAGAGCTCATACTGTCGAAAAGGTGAAATCTACAGTGTGCATTTGTAGAGACACTCTATATTCAGCTTCGCCAACTGTAAACTATTGGCGCAGGGCTACCCATGGCAAACTTTTTGAGGGGGTGGGGTGTGCAGCAGAACGCCTAACTTTGGCACTTCGTGGCCGCTGTGAATGCGTGTAAATATTTTTAGTATACCCTGAAAAGTTAAATTACGAAAACACTTCGTGGTGTAGGAGGTTCAGATTCCCTTCCTCTCCTCTCTTATGGATCCTCTCTTATGGATTTCTGGTTCTGCGTGCGTGTGACACAGTATTTGTTTTTTAATCTCAAAGCTTTTTGACCACAGCTAACTTCCAATAAATCAGCTCCGTTATTCTGAATATTGTTGACGCCTAACCAACGAAGAAAGAGTTAAGAGAGAAGAAATTAGTATAAGAGACACCGTTTTTGAATTATTTTCGATCTCTCACAAGAGCTTTTATGGAGCTCAAATTGAGTCGATTGGCGTGTCATACTTCAAGGGCTATGGCATTATGCGCTAGACATGAATGATGGGCAGGTTATTTGAGTAGGCTATTTGAGTAGTTTCGACAATATCTACCGTATTTACACGATTGTAAGACGACTCGAATGTAAGACGACCCCCCCAAAATCGCATCTCAAAAAAAAAAAAAAGAACGCGCGCATTTTACACAAGGAAAATTTATTCACGTGGTTGGGGAGGATTATTCATCGTCGCTGGAGTTGTCCTCGCTGGTGCTGCTGCCGTCATTGCTGCTGCAGTCCTACAGCACGTCGTCGTCAAGTGTGAGTCCACACTTCGCGAACGACCGCACCACGGCATCGCGTGGGACGGCCGCCCATGCGGAGAGGACCCACCCGCACACAGTAGCCAGGGAGGCTCTCCTCACACGCCCGCTTGGCGTAAGTTCGCGGCTTCCTGACGAAATCCACTCGTTGTATTCGCGGCGCAGGAGGAGAATAGCAGCCCGCCTAAACGTTGCCGTAAACGAGCGCCGAGTGTTCTTCGAGCCTACGGCACTCATGTCAGACAGAAGTGACTCGAGAGAGCCGGTCGTGGACACAAGCGACAGGAGCACGCGGCGACGCGCCCGCTTAGAAAATTGTATCACAAAGAGGAGCTCTTCTGTCAACTACCAATACCCCCCTACGGCGGCTCTTCCATCAATTACCGGTGCTCCCTCAAGAGCCGTGCGCTCGTCATAAAGGCACTCGTAATGCGCGCAGTAGATGCTAAAAAAAGAAAAGCTTTTGTATAAGCACGCGGAAAACTATGCGCTTTGGGTTGAGCGGGAAACTATTCGAGATGACAATACATGGTTCGATTTCGATTCTAAGGTACATTTCGATTTCGATTCTAAGACGACCCCCCAACATTGGATTGTCAAATTTGAAAAAAAGGGTCGTCTTACAATCGTGTAAATACGGTACGAACGGAAAGTCCTCATCTTTTGATAGTGCTGTTTATATAGGTGCCCGTGACAAACAGTCAGCATCGGCATGCTTCCTCCCAGATTGGTGTACCACGGTTATATCATATTCTTGCAGTGTGAGGCTCCACCTTGCTAGTCGTCCGGACGGATCCTTGATGTTCGCCAGCCAGCAAAGGGCATGATGATCGCTGACTGCCTTGAATGGCCTGCCATATACGTAAGGCCGAAATTTACTGATGGCCCAAATAACAGCAAGACATTCTTTCTCTGTGGCCGAATACTTGGTCTCTGCTTTTGTTAGAGTCGAGCTGGCGTAAGCTATGACCTTTTCTTTGCCATTCTGCCACTGAGTAGAACGCATCCAAGGCCGATGTTACTCGCATCTGTGTGTATTTCCGTGTCAGTTGTGTCGTCAAAATGAGAAAGAATTTGAGACTTTTCCAACCATTTTCGTAATTCGTTGAAGGCGTTTTGTTGCTCATTTTGCCACTGAAACGGCTCATCTTCCCTCGCAAGTTTCGTTAAGGGCTCAGCGATTTTCAAGAAATTTCAGACCAACAATCGGCACACTCACAAACCTAAAAATCTCTGCACTGACTTTTTTACCTTGCCACGGTGGCTGTCTTTTCGAGATCAGGTCGAACGCCTTGGGGCGCTGACAACGTGCCCAAGAAATCGAAGTTCTTCGAAGCCGAACTAGCAATTCTCTAGCTTCATAGTCAAGTATGCCAAATGGATTGCCTCTAAAACAGACCGAAGGCGCTTAATCTGCTCCTCGAATGTTGCGTGCGGCGAAGATGAACACGTCGTCCAGGAACACTAAGCAACACTGCCACTTCAATCCGGAAAGTACAGTGTTCATCATGCGTTAGAACGTTGCCGGCATGCAATAGAGTCCAAAAGGGAGAACCTTAAATTCAAACAGTTCGTCCAAGGTAATAAACGCAGTCTTCTTGCGATCACATTCATCACCTTCGATTTGCCAGTATCCACTCTTGATATCTAGTGATGAGAAGAACTTTGCACACCGAAGTCGATGTAATGTGTCGTCGATGCGGGGAAGGGGGTATACATGCCGTTTAGTCACAGCGTTTAATTTTCAGTAGTTGACACAAAACCGTAGCGTGTTATCCTTCTTCTTGACAAGCACCACAGGAGATGCCCAGGACTGTTAGAAGGCTGGATAACATCATCTTGAAACATCTCCCGTTCCTTCGATGAAACAGGATACGGGTGCTGGTATACTGGCCTGGCTGTCGTATTCGTTGTAATCCTGTGTTTCGTAATCCTCGTGTGCCGTACCTTTGAACTATTGGAGAAACAGCTGCTGAATTCTCGTACTAGGTCATATAGCTGTCAACGTTGAATCGCTGAAAGGTTAGGATTTACAGATATGACGTCGCAGACGTCAGATGTTAGTTTAATATCGGTTGGTGTAGTTTCAAGGCTTATTAAAGGCTATGGCTGTTCCTTCTGCAATGTCTTGGAATTTCTTCCCAAAGCTTGTGGGGAGGATGTCTGCACACCCGTTCCGCAGCTTGATAATCTCTCGTACCGCACAAACACCTCTCTTCAGGAAAACATTCATGTTGCAGTCTGCCACACCTTTATGGTCGCTAAATGTATCATTTCTGACAAGAACCATTACACTGCTTCGTGGCGGTACCGTTACATCATCATTGACGACCCGTAGTGGAGTGTTGTATATCTCCTCTGCTTGTGCTGCTCTTATAGCGTGTTCCGTCGAAAATGACACACTTGACCTCTGCAAATTAATAATGGCACCATTATCTTGTAGGAAATCTATTCCGAGTATGACTTCCCTCAAACACACGAGCAGGACAACAAAGTCACTGACGTAAATGAAGCCTTGTATCACGGCCATTGCGGTACATCGGCCGAAAGGGGTTATGAGGTGACTGCCTGCATTACGTACTTGAGGTCCATTTTTATCTGTCAGAACTTTCCTGAGTCGCTTCGCTAATTCGTAACTTATCACAGAATAATCTGCACCACTATCGATCAAAGCATTGAGCTCTAGTCTGTCAATCACCAACGGCAAGTCTGAAGTCATTTTCTCTCAACTGCACTCTTTTACCTGGAAACAGTCGTTGTCGTCACGCTCGTATCGCAGTGGAAGATCTTCATATCCCAGGTCGCCAGCGACCTCGCCTCCATAAGTCGCCCTCTTCAGTTTCCCGGATTTGGGCTAGGCAAACGATGCCTAGACGTGCCTGGGAAGGGACATGGGCTGGACGAGTGGTAGCGCGTGGGGGATGTTAAGTGTGGTTGATGACGACGAGGCAGGTCGAAGTGCCGACGTGAGCATAGGTATGCTTGAATCTCGGAAGTCTTTCGCCATTTCGCAGATGCAGTGCGTTGATGTAGAATCATTAAAGACCAGCTTGACGATATCGGCAGAATCAGTACAGATGGCCAGCCTCTCCACAGTGGAAGCACTAGGGCCTATGTGCAGCATTTTGCCATACATAGCTCTTCCGTGGCATTGTCTCTGTCGCACGAGGTGGAGTGCGTACTGCCTCTACTATTTCACACGGGCTGCGCATTGTCTGCACATAGATACTTGGTGTCTCGATCGGCGCACAGCACAGAGAAGGTCGCCTAAGCACCTCGGAGTACACTGCCGCCCGTTGTGTCGCTGGCACATCACTCCACGGCTCCCGCATGACCTGCCGAATTTTGGACAACTTTAGCAAGAGACGGCTCGGGGGTAACATCAGGTTACTGCAATTTCCTTAATTCCTCCTTGATAACAGACCGGACGAGCTCCCGCAATGTGTCAAGATTATTCACGACGCCTGCTGAGTGGGCTGATGCGCCGGCTATGTCATGGCTATGTCACAAAACTCAGCAACAGTACGGGGTGGATTGCGGACGAGTCCCGCGAACAACTCTTGCTTTACCCCGTGGATGAGGTGGCGCACCTTCTTGTCTTCCGTCATGCCGGGATCAGCTCGCTTGAAAAGGCGGGACATATCTTCGATGTACATCGTGACTGTTTCGTTCGTTCATTGGTTCCGTGTACGAGGAGCTGCTTCCGCCTTTTCCCGGCGATCACTGTTGTTGAATGTACTCAGTAACTGCCGCCGAAACTCTTGCCACGACGTCAAAGATGCCTCGTGGTTTTCATACCATACTCGCGCAGAGTCTTCCAACGCAATGTATGCGTTGCACAGGTTGCCCTCCTCGTTCCTCTGTTTTAGATTTCCCACTCTCTCAAATTGCTCTAACCAGTCTTCGGCGTCCTTGTACGGGTCACCGTGAAACACCTTTGGAATGACAGGTTGGCTTACGATTAGTTGTCTTGGCGTAACTTGGCTCGTCATAGTGGTGGTGTCACTTGTCTCCGTCACTGATGTCCTTGACAAAGAAGGAAGTGGTCCGAATTCTGGCAATTCTCCTCGGATACGGCGGCTGACTCGTTGGTGTTCCAGTGTAAGCTCCACAGGATGCGACTGGTCAGTGCCTGGACTTCGCTCTCGTGTGGGGCTCGGAATCATTTACCCAGCTCCTCCACCAGAAAATGTAGCTGATACTACAACCTCACAACAAGGATGTTCTATTTACAAATTTTAATAAGGGCGAACTTGTGCCCAAAGCCAAAGGAATGACACAGAAGCTGGGAAAAGGAACCGAACGTCCGTAGTCCTCGCGAACCTCTGCCTCTAGCACCGTCGGTTTCGTCTTCACACGCGCTGGCTGCTCGGTCGAAGCTCGTGCGCATGCAGGACCCCCTCGCCCGTTGCGGCTGGCATCATCTTTTGTAGTGCCGTCAGCGCTTCACTTGTTCGCATTATCTGCCTTACACTGAGCGTTGGCAGTTTCTGGTGGCAATATTAAGAGGTGTGGTCACGTTTAGAAGCTTCTGGTGAAATTTAGCATCTATAACAGACACGGCAGCACCCGTATCTACAAGAGTGTATGCATGGGCGCCTTTTACAAAAATTTTGACAATATTTTGTGGCAAAGTTCAAAGACTGGAGCATTTCGATAGCACAGTTCTTGCCTTGCGGCGGCTTGTTTCTCCCAGTTTCAGAAGCTCGCCAAAGAAGCATGGGGGACAAGGGGCGACGATGGGGTGAATGTGAGCAACAAGACACTGTTTTTGGGTGAACAAGTACTTGACTGAGGATCCAAACTTTCATAATGAGATAGGGGTCAGTTCATGTTGCTGTGAACGGGCGCCTGTGTAGCCTGGCTCACGACGACGGCAGTATCAGGCGATATGGCCGGGGCTGCCGCTTGCAAAACGGATCGGCCAGGCATTTTCAGTGAGAGACACCACCCGTACCGCGTACCACTGAGACGAAGTTGTGGTTGCAATGGGAGGAGCCCATGCGGCAGATGACTGAGTCGGAGTAGGTGCATGTGGCAATCCATCAAACGGCAAGGGTTGGTGTAGCTGCCGCCTATATACTGCTTCCGCATAAGTAAGAGAGGCGGCGACAATGTTCCTGGAAGGGTACCGGCATAGTCTCGGCAATCTGGTTCCCAATCACATGGCAGAGCATGGGCACCCACGGGGTCAGTGGCTGCTGTAGGTGCTGCTGTGGGAGCTCTTGGCGCAGAGCGAATGGTAGGAAAGAAAGCTGACATGCGACCTCCTCACACACAGTCTTTTATTTGTGCAACAGGGCATGAGTGGTCAGGCATGACATCTAATGCAGCGAGTCGTTAGTTAGACTGAACATTGAATGAGAGCTCGTTGCCTTCACAACTTATCATAGCCCTGGCACAGAGTTACATCTTCGAACACCATGCCAGGAGACTTCACAAGGAGCATTTGAAAAACATCATCCTCAACACCCTTCATAATGCGGTGAATTTTTACACTTTCGCTCATTGAGTCATCAACGGTCTTGCAGAGATCGAGTATGTTCTCAATACAAAAGGTAAACATTTCGCCTGGTCCTTGCGCCCGCTGCTTCTGCATGGCGGGCCGATCGAAAACAATAGATATTGCCTGCTTGAACGTGGACCAGTTTTTGAACTCAGATTCGTATACCACAGCATCACCACATTAGTCAAGTTAAAGTTGACAGTGTACAACTTGGCAGACTCACCCCACCTGTTGGATCCACTAACCTTCTCGTACGACAACAGCCACTCTTCAACATTCTGATCTTCCGTGCCCACAAATATCGGGAGGTCTTGCTGGTTAGCAGGGCCAGGGCAAGGGTGGCCGCTTGCATGGTCGGTGTACAGGATCGTAGTTCCATAGTGCAGACGATGGGGGTACCCAACACAATCCACCAAATGAAAAGAGCCGAACATGGATGGTAGCTTGAAAAGTATGCAAGCCGAGCAACGTGATGGTGCTCGAACGCCTTCTTCTTGTGGTGATGATATCAATGTCTTCCTTTCTTTATTATATATCAAACATTTCCGTGTGCTTGCCTAAACTTGGAGAGTTACAATTTATTAAAGCATATCAGAATGACCTGGAATGAGAGCAGAGTGCAAGAAAATAAGAATGGATGTTCATTTGCGCAAAAGTTGTACCGTATTTACTCTCATAGTCCTCGCACTTTTTTTTGTGTGTGGAAGACCGATGAAAACTTTGGGGGGTGTGAGAATAATGATAGGAATATTTTCCGCAAGAATATATGGAGCAAAAACAATTTTAAAAAACATGGCCGCAAAATGGAATACTGACCAGAGCGAGCGACTAATTACAAGCTTTGGGAAGTTCTAATCAAGACTTAGCTTAACAATAAAATCGCAGGTTAAACACAAGGCAAGATTTATTTGAGACAAAAAGCTTCAAGCAAATAGTAGAGCTTCAGAATACCGTACGCAAAGCTTGCGGTCGTAGCGCGAGCGATTGTCACACACTGGGAGCTTGGGAGAAATTAGCGTAAGACGTCAACCTTGGGCTGATGGCCATCTAACATGAAATCGTCCGCAGTTACCTTCTGACGAAATAAAATTTGCGGAAGGCCCAGTGCATCTTGATGGCTTTCAGCTGCACATGCTGCCGTCGCCAGTAGCGAACACAAATCCCATCGACTCTGAAGTGGCTGCTGGTGACCCTGTTGCCACTGTTCAGTGCACGATCAATCATTTTCAACTCAAAAGCAGCCATGCAGCTTCTGTATCACCCCATAGCGTAACTACAGAAAGGACACAGTGAACGCTTGCCACTTTGGCTTGGCTTGGATCGAGGCTCCGTGCGTTGATGGTACGCATAGTGCATAGGAGATGAGGCCAGACTGTCGTGCACTCTAAAGTCTCTAAAGACTCTAAACTAAATAAAGTAGTGCCATTCGTTTGGGTGTGCAGGCTCCTTTTCTGCCTGTGCTTCGTAGCCTTGGTAGCGCAAGAGCCATCTTGTCTGTCTTCGGTTGCACGTGTTTTTTTTTTTTCCACGACGACACTGGCTTACCCTTTCCTGTGAACTGGGAGATAGTATGCCTGCATCCATAGTTTCTTGCTGGACGCTGCAGGGGTGCTGTTGCAGCTGCTGCAAGAAGAGGCAGAGGTGAAGGGGCATGGTTGGCACAACTTCAGTTTTTTAGGGACATAAGTGCTCTGTCATCATCAGTAGTTTGAAGGAGCAGATGAAATTATGGCTGGAATGATTACTCGCGAAAAAAAAATTGTATTTTTGTTGGGCAATGGGGGGGTTAGTGGTGCAAGAATTGTGCGAGTTGCGAGGATTACGCAAGTAAATACAGTAGTATGTTGAATATTTGCCGCGAGTCTACGTGAAGCTGGGGCTTCAGTCACAAATATTCAGTATAACACAACTTTTGTTCTAATAGGCTCAAAACATTCATTCTTGTTTCCTTGCACTTTGTACTCATTCCAGATCATGCAGATGTACTTATTCAGAAGCACAACATTAACTGCTCTTGGCGTCGTCGCAAGCATGAAGAATATTAGATATTGTGCGAATGCAGAGTTTTAGAGGCTCAGTGACAAGCAAAATTTTACTTGTTGTTAGGTGACTAACTGCCGGGCTGTTGCTTATCTGTTATGCAACAAGCTTTAATTGTGCTTGAAATGTACTTTAATTGTACGGTACTCCATCTCACTCAGAGAAATATTTCTCTCAAGTAAATTCTCACCCTTTGGTATTTAAACTGCCCCTTAAAAAGAATAGAAAATGAAATGACATGGATGGGATTAAACTTGAGTCACCATGCACAATTTTAACATTGGGGAAAATTTATACAGACAAACTCATGTGTTTAGACTTGGGTGGGCTCTAAAGAATTCAAATGGCCAAAATTAATCCAGATGTCGTGCCGTGTGATTTCATGCAAAATGTCAGCCTTTTTTTTAATATTATCTTAAGTGTTTTTGTGGCATCGTTATATACTGACAGATGGGGCGGACATTCTTCGCTTGAAAGAAAATTGCTTTTATCCCATTGAACAACCAAACCTTTGTTACATCACTGCCATGCAGATAATCAATCGAGAGAAGCTGTGCGCCGATACTCTTTATAATGTTATTAGAGTAAGTAAAACTGCACTACAGTGCTGTCAACCACGCATCTTTCCTGAAGAAACTCATCAACTATCCCGCATTCATTTCATGGAGAACTGAATGAAAAAAAATGAAGATGCGTTTGCAGTTATTTTATCTGATTGCCCAGGAATATGGGCTCTCCTTTTTTTTGTTTGTTTGGTTTTTTTAGTATCCAAGACTAGCATGCATAAAGCAAACAATAAATTCATTTGCACTATACAACAGTGCATAGTGGGCGGGACACAAGATCAACCCTTACAAATAAAAATACAGGAAACGTGACATACAGTGAAAACGCACACAATTGCGAAGTGCGGACATTCCTTTCAAAGGCATATTTCGTCTCACGAGTAATAGTAACGTTCGGCAAGCTTCATGCGTCCATTCGGCAATGGACAACATACATATTGTGAGTAGGGTGCACTAAACGCATTTTGTTCATCAACAATCGGCTCACACCGTTCATAAAAAAGCGCCACTATGCACATTTGCATGTCCGTGGCCGGCCAGCTGTCCACACTACTGCGGTGATGGTGCTGCCACCTATAGGTCAATCTCGAGGCGAATACTAGTTACTTAACCAAAGATGGCAACTAATGGCTGCTGTGCTTTCCTTGGCTGGATTCATTATGACAAACTTTCAAAACAGCAAATTGTCAGCAGCTTGGAAAGCTTAAGCCCTATGGGAAAATGATGCTGGGCTAAGGGAAAAGGAAGGCATCTTGCCAAGACCTCTGCTGTAGCTGTCATAGTTTGAGAGGCTGTTAGCACTGTAGTGTTTTCTGTATTATTCACACACTATAGGAATTCTGGCGCTAGTCTCTGTGAGAGCTGCAACGCATGGCAGTTCAGCCAGCATGAGAACGGTGGGCTTAATTCTTTCGGCTCCATTTGGCTTTGTGTGGCATGGAGCCACTGTGCTGCGAGATCGGCAAATGTTTTGAAGTTGCACTTCACCATCTTAACTTTTTATTCTCATTCAAATTGGTTCGGAATGATCCGTTCTTTTACTTAAAACAATATTTCAAAGTATTTGTATTTCTCTACATGCTTGCGCTCAATGTAGTTAATCTGTTAAGGAGTGACCCGTTTTACAAGCTGGCCAATGTCAAAAAAAAAAAAATGATAGCGTCATTTGTTTTGTTTTAACAATGGCCAGTGGATTGCTTTTCTGTAACGTAGGTTAAGTGCTGTAACGCAGCAATAGGCATATTCATGAGACATAGACTGTGTGAGAGTAATTTCTCATAATATTTTCAGAATAACCAGTAGAATGACATACAGGTTCAGGGAAAAATGGAAGAGATGAAGAATGACAGCCCATATAGAAGAATCTTTTTAGCCCAGTGGCCATTAAAAATTTGATGCAAACGGGAGGCTTTTAACAGGTGATGCAAGCCGATTTGCAAGCGTCGAAGACAGATGACAAAATCAAGTCTTGCCAATTATGAGTGATCATAAAAAATGTGTAAAAGAACATTGAGCTGGATAAGCATGGGTGATCATTGAAAAGAAAAGATGATATTAAAGAATATTCAGCTGGCTTTTGCAAAGTCAGTGTGTGTGCTGAGCAAAACAATGATTGCAGTTCCTGGGAGCCAAGGGAGCCTCCTGCAGTGCACTGAGCTCGGACGTGATAGTCGAGAACGGCTCGTCGCCATCCTCGTCTTCGACCGGCTCCTCACGTCCAACCTCGGGCAGCTACAGCATGGTTCTGGCCAATGGCTGGCCGGCCACCATTGTGAGTCAGGCACCGATGGTGGACGCTCCAGTCGCTAAGAAGCTCAAGAGTGTCTAGTCAGCTTGCAACCGCTTCAATCACGTGGCTTCTCAAAGAAGCACACCTTGTCAAATATTGTGCTTTCACTTGCTTACTGGTGAAAAAGACTCCCATTTTTTATCGCCCGAAAGCAGTGACGAATTAAGACAGTTGTGTTTATCATTATCTGCCCCAAGATGAATGGATCAGTCAGATTTGTAGTTGCTTGTGGGAAATCATCGTAAATGTTTCCACCACTGTTTGCACTTTTTTGCTACTCGTACGACGAGTGTGTGCCTCCACTATGACAGGCATGACAGGATGTCCGTCTTATTTCATCAACCACCCGTTGGTCACATTCACAGCTAGGCGTTCATTTATGCCCAAGCTTGGCATGCACTTCCTTGAATCTTCTCATCCTCTGCAAGTTTTTTTTTTTTTGTATCATTGGAACTCGATGGTGGCCTAATGTATGATGCATTGTTGAAAGTAAAAGGCATATGACCCCAGGCTACACAATGAACACTCACACAAAGGTACGACACAGGCTCTGAATCAGTCTCTTTTTTTGTTCTTGTTGTTGAAGCCCGGCGCTTGTGTTGTCCTTTTGTGTGCGTGTGTGTTCGTTGTGCACCCTCGAGCGCGCTGCCGAGGGTGCACAACGCTGTATTGACTTGCCAACTAGCCCACAAGTACATTAAACAAAAGTGAAAGTTGCATGAAAACATGTGTGTACGTGTGTGTGTGTGTGTGTGTGTGTGTGTGTGTGTGTGTGTGTCGTTTAGAAACAAGAGTTAAGTCATTTTTTCATGCAACCTTTCACTTTCAAGTTTGTTTCCATAAAATGAAGGCCAAAGGACAAATCCTACTCTGGGGCACTTTCAGGCTGAACAATTTTCATAAGTCGTGGTTATGAAAACCTGAAATGCAGAGCCGGCATGGAGGCGTCAGCTGTAACCTAGTCATGCCCTATGTTTAACCATGCTTGATTTAAGCCTACCCAACAAGGTGTTGATGAGATAAGCCAGTGGCGTCATACGTTGCACCAGGTGTATTTACTCTGTCACAAGACTTTGTTGGGGCCCACCTCAGAGACGGTGCCACTGAAGGTGCTTTATTGTAATTGGTGCGTTTTTTTTGCCAACTGACAGTTGCCATATTGCTTTTATAGCGTGTTGCAGCTTGAAAATGGGAGATATTTTTGTTCTGTATGAGCCAAATGTGTTTCCAACATTCAATGGTGGAGTGAAATGAAGTGCTTAAGATTTTGTGTGATGCCGTCATCTCATGGACATTGTTCATTGCATGAGTTTGATGGGTCACTGCAGTGTTCTGACAGATGTGTGTGAAAATTTGTGAACACCACACGATTATCGAACAGTGAATAACAAATACGAAAATTTGAAGCCAGACACACTTGAGCCGAAACCATCTCTTGAGTTTGTATCTTCCTTTTATTTAGGCCAAAAAATAGAGGTCCTGGGAAGTGCATTAATTTGTCTGGCATCATCCCTTTGTAGCTTACTCGTTAATGAAAAGACTTTTACACATTTATAGCTACTGCGAGCTTTAGTTTCATTGTGCAAGTTGTAACTGGGAAGCATAGAGTTTTATATCTGGGGCTAGTGTCTACGCAGGCTCCTTCAGCGGTGCTTGTACTCCCATGGGAATTATGAGAAGTACAGGCTTCGGATCTGCTTCGAATAGATCACATTCTTGAAATTCGCAACGCTTGTTTGTCAAGTGTCAAATGAAATGCTATAAAGTTATACCTAATGGAAACTTGGTTCATTCTTTTCTACCCAAACTTTATTGCAAAATGTTTTTGTGACCAGTTGGTAGAAGTGAAACCTGAGCAAAAATTGCTCTGCCATTGTGTTCCAGACTTGGCATGAAAATTTAATGAATTATTTTTTACAACACTTGAAAATAAACTTGCTTGTTTTGTCTCGAAAGTATGCATTACCTATTTATAGATATGACAAAACAGTATCAAGTGAGAAACATATAACATATTGTCTGCTGAAATGTCAGGTGCGTTTGTCTAAGTGGTCTGCCCCCAATGCACCTCTTGTTTTGTTGTGAAGTCGAGCCAGGGGAGCGTGACGGTGCATTTACTTAGCTTCGCCATCATTTTATGGTCAATTTGAATGAGCTTCGGCAAGACGTGCTCTTAAAGAAACGTGGATTTCATGCAATATCTTCACTGCCGTGGGACACTACATCTATGCGCAGCAATGAGTGGACGACGCCTTGCTTAAACTGTCAAATACAACCTGTAAAGCTGTAACGTCGCAGCAAAATAAGAGACCTAGCGGTCTTCAGCCTCTTTGAACAACAAAGGCACTGCTTCAGTGCTTTGGACCACACCCCACTACCTACGCAGCGTGAAGAATGAAACTGAAGCTGTAGAAAAAGATTCATAGACAGTCCACTAGCTAACGCAATCCAGTCCGAAGCCTGTACTTCTCATGATTTCCATGGGAGTACACGATTGCAGCGCCAGATGATATTATTGTATGAAAGTCTATACTGGGAAGGAACCATGTTTCCAGGAGCAATGCTCTGCCATTGAAAACTTGCTCCTGTCTCCACTTGAAACTCCCGCAGTAATATAGTACGTAGTACTCGCCACAGGGGGCCCAGATCTCACTGCTTTTTGAGTGTTAGCTATGCCTAGCGGATGTGAAGTTGATTCGCATAATTGGTGCTGCACTTGGAAATCAACTTATCTTGCTAGCAGTTTTTTCTGTGACCAGAATAAAAGTGAATGTGAAATTGCACTTCTTTTCAGGCATGTGAGGCAGGCGAAAAAAGAGCTGTGATAAGGCTGGGTGATTTTTAATCACCACACCATGCTAGGATATGTGTATTTGCTTTGCACAAACAAATTTCTGTTTACTTTTCAGAGGTGCACTAGCAAGACCTGTGTCTTGTGTTCTTTTTTTTTTTTCATAAATAGCAAAATATTTTTTGCTTAGGGACTGGTATGTGCAGTGTTTGCAGCACAAGGTTCTTTCCCAAAAGTCCTTCAAGATGCCACACCACTGCTTTTACATTAGTACAAAACATGTGACCTCTCATCATTGACTAGGCATTCTTCAAGGGGTACTGACACCATTTATCGAAGGTGTGTTCACTCAGCCATATGCGAGTGGAAGTACCATATTTACTTGTGTAATAAGCCCACTTTTTTTTTCCTACCAGAAAACTTGAGGGCAATTTGGGAGGAGGGTTCACCGATTCGAGAGTTTTGCCCTCTACAGGAGGAAACTATCCTTGCTTTGGTCCACGAAATGTGCAACAGACCTTTTTTGTAGACCGAAGCTCTTCTTGTTTTTTCCAGTAATGAGTGCGCTCGGATAGACACTGAAGTGTCGTCCAGCCGCTCGGTTCTCGTGCTCCAGTGCATGCTTGGCCAAGTTTAACACCGCCTGTGTAGCTAGCGTGCCCAACGAATTCCACTACGACAAACCCAATTACAAAAAATTGGTCCAGTATCTGCATGTTTCACTGCAAATGTCATTGAGAGACGATGGTCTTGCTTCTGGAGGGAGTGAGTTGAACGTCTATTGGATGTTCTTCGCAAGAAAAATGGTTAATGAGATTCTGGAGGCACTGTGTTAGAGTTACTGTATATGCTACTTTTAGGTAGCAGGGTTGCACCACTGTTTTCCGGCTGCCGCTCGCTCCGCCTACAGGAGTTCAGCGCCCCTACTCGCCGAGCGCCATCACGTGGTCATAGGTAGTTCATTTGCACTGCGGAAAGCCAACGCTACGCAGATTCTGCGCAGATCAAGCGAGGTTAACAACGGCTGTTGTTATTCTCGCCACGCTTCTTCGGCAATGTAGCTATGCTGCCCGTTGGTCACAAGAAGTGTATCAGCAAATGCATTCTGTGTTGAATTGTACTACATAGAGCCCATGCAATTAGACGCGGGTGTTGCTATAGAAAGATTAGTGTTCAGTCGAAAGGAATAAACGTTTGGCCATTTTCGTCGGCAGGATTTTCCCTTGGGGGTGCAAACCATTGTTGCATTGTGGCTTAGGGAGAGCGAGAGCACTGGTCTAGCTTGGGTGCAGGCAAGTGCTGTTGTGGCTTGAGGGGGGCAAGGGCCACTTTTCCACTTCTCTGCTGACGCCCATGCGCTTAGATTTTTTTTATCGGTTCACGGCACTGCAAAACTTGCTCTATTTGTATTAACCACAGATGCAGTAGTGAATATGTTACACATGCTGAGTTGGGCAGTGTGTCAGCTGCATACGTCCAAATTAGTCTGACAATTAAAACGCTAAAAGTAAAGGGAGAATTTAAACTAGAACTATTTGAATCGGCAAGGTGTTGCTGCTATTGTGTGAATTGAATGCAGCTTTGAAACTTTAAGCGAAAAGAATGCTGGACACGACATGGTTGTTAAACGACGATTCACATCAATTGTCCTGAGCCACGATTGTAATAGGATCGTAATACAAGATGCGCGCCTTAATGCGGGCGTCGTACGGCCACTCTCGATCACTATCCAGCTCGGTTCAGTTGAAGACTACCAAGCTTTAGCTGGTTAACTCACACAGTTAACGAATGAGCCCAACGCAATGAAAATATTTCATCTCTGGCTCGGTGGCGATCAAGAGTGAAAAATAATTTTATATATGTCAATGGGAAAAACAGTGCAAAAGAAGCCGAAGCTAATGTGTGGCGTACTATATATATACATATGTACTACTGGTTCAATGAGCTGACGCAGGTTTTTTTATTATTATTTACCAAAAACATAAACATAAAATTTAGGCTTCCAGGCATGATGCGAGCAACAGAGTTTGCCTCGTGCTTTCATAAAAAATAGAAAGAAAAGAAAGCAAAAAAATAGAATCCAAACTGTAAGCGCAAGTGCTGCTCCTGCGCGGGTGATGAGTGGCTTTCCCGCAAGACATTTCAACCCAAGATGGCGTATCTTGGCGCAACTCTGCTACCTAAAGGTAGCATATACAGTAACTCTACATTGTGTGAGACATGAGCGCCATCTGGCAGTAATCTTGGAAAATGGAAGGATGGCCTCCGATATAGCGAGTGCGCTGCGTGTGCATGCAGTTGGAGTCCATAATTTGTAGAATGCGAGGCAACAGGTAGGTGCCACTAGCATATTGTCTTAGCAAAGCGCAGGAAACAACCACCTTTTCGTGCATAGTGTTGCATTCTCAGCGTAGTGTAATAAATGCTATGCTCCTTAGAATTAGTTATGTATGCCTCTTGTAGTATAAAGAAACATGCCACAGATATTGACGTGCTGATGTTGTGCCTCAGATAAGTGCAATAATTTTTTTTAATAGACAACACGCACGAGTATGAACGCCAAAACCATTGGTGGCCGCTGTGGATGTGGTTGGATTTTGGCCGGTTCAGGCGATGCACAGACAAGTCGATCAACAGACTGACCAAAACTTTCCCATTGAAGTATCCCAAGAAATAAAGACATCTTATAAAATGCAGCATCGTATGATGCATTTTGTGAAAGCTAGTATGATCACTCATATCTAAAAGAGTTACTGGCTTACTGGCAATCATTTTGGAGCAGTGTATGATATTTCTTCAGCCCTAAAAAAAGCTGCTTCAGTTTCTTCTTTTCTTTTTGCCACTCCTGCTCCTCAGTTTTACAAATCTCTTGAATTTTAGGGTCGCCAGCTTGGCAAACCAAGTTTAAATTATCAGTCTAAGGATTTGACGGGTGCGGCAAATGCTAATGTTGCTTACACGGTGGTGTAATTCAAAATACTACTCTTAATAAAATAGCAGTGCTTATGTTCACTCTGCACAATTTAGGTGATGTTGAAAGGTTTTGTACAAATTTATTTTTCTAAACGTCGGTCTTTTTTAATACTACTCCAAATTTGACAAAAAATTGAATGTTTTTTTGCTGTAACCTGCTCCAAATTCGGATTTTAGTGTTCCAATCTTGCTTCTCGGAAAATTGCTCCAAAACTTACTTCTGCTGTGGCACTCCTGTATAATGGCGTGATCTAACGTTATGTCAATCATCAATGGCGCTGGCTATCATACTGAAATAAAATGAACAGATACAGTATTAAAAAAATAGATTTTTTTTTCAGGAACCAAGGTTGGGGGGTGGGTTCATTACATGAGTAAATACAGTACTTCTGGTGACTTCGCTCAGCAGATGACATCGAGAACCAACACAACGCGAAGGACCACTCATGCGCCACCAACAGAGGCTGAGAAGCCGTCGCGATATTTTGTGCAAGCATGTGACCCGAAGCTTACACCGCGTACAGTAAGAACCGAAAATAGCTCTTTAATTACTTTTTCACGCGGTGCTTATGCTTGGCACTAAATTTTCTAGACTCTTGAAGGCGTCACCTTTCAGTTGGCACAAAAAAAAAAAAAATGACAATCGAAAATGCCCGTGCCAGTACATTGAAAATGCCCGTGCCAGTACCCCTTCATTTCAGTACTTCATTTCATTTCATGTGCTGGATGAAACCCTTTCTACTTATAACTTTTCATGGCCTCAAAGGCGTATTATTTTTATTACTAACATGGGAATATTGTACTTAGTAGACAGTGTTAAATGATGTGACACACTTGTTTGTTTTATTGCGACATTGCTTTGTTGCTATCATGCCTTTGTGGTACTTTGGAAGTTTTGTGATGAATATCATAGGCAGAAGCAGCTTAGCAACCTTTCAAAGGGCTCGTGCTCACGTTTAACTGTGGCTGTATCTTTTTATCACTTCTGAGACAGCACTGAGCTGAGTCAGCACTTTCAGAAACATTGATACTGCATGCAGTCACTAGCATGATCTCTTCACAATACGTGATGACATTTTACGCACATGTGCCAGCAACATCGTCAGCGTGTTACATAAGGTCCCGACTTGCACCTGTGTGTCTAAGCACATTGTGTTTCCACTGCTTTGTACGATGTGAGACATGTCTTGAGATGTCAGGGATTTTAGGTGCCATGCACAACTGATTTTAAAGCAGTGCTGTGCCTGCCGTTTCTTCGCTGCTTCTGCTGTCAGCTAGTTTGGAAAAAGAATTGGCAAATCAACGGAACGGCCGAGCAACTTACTTCCTGGCGGCAATACTGACGTATTTCCAAGCTTGTAGCCAATTTCTGCTTTGTTAATGGTTTCCTAGTAATGCCATTCAGAACTGCTCTGCAATAAATGAGTACTGATTCAATTTTGAGGCGTCCCAGAAGGGACATTTTTATTTTCCATGCTCTCCACACACCAAAGCCAACCCCAATGAACACAACAAGTCAGCACAGTTCGCTGCAAACTCTGCATTATGCATGTAACCTGAATGCAGAAATCGGATTCTATGGACCCGTTGTCGCTTACGTGAGCTACGTGCGACTGAGGGCACAGTTGGTGCTGGTATTTTGTGAGTTGTCTTCCGGTAAAGGGAGGGGGGAGGGGTCAAACTTGTGTTCACACGTCACTGCAAAGCCATCCCCTCAACACTGAAACCAAAATGACCATTTCAAGTTAGCGGTTTTAAAGATATATTGAGTGCACTCCCATGCCCCACGACATTATTCTGGGGGGTTTTCAACAACCGTTTTTGATATAAAGCAACAACCTGAAAGTATTTTAAATTTTAATCAGTACTTCTTTAAGCTAGCTTTTTTTCGTGCACCCCTGTAAATTAAACCAAGAGTGCTAGCAGACAAGCAGAGTCACAAATATTATTCTCTGCCACATGTTTTTTTATAGTGCCCACAGGGGTGTCATGAACTATGTGCTTAAGCACACAGGTGTCATCGTGCTTAGGCGTTTCATTTAGGGCTATGTTCTAATTTGAGACAGCATCAAGTTTCTGTCGTTGAAGTAATGAATGTCTGTGGCATCATCTCGTGCTGACAAAAGAACGTGATTCTTAAACTTCCTTTTTGTTTGAATCTATGGAAAACTTAATGTAGCCTGCATGTGGGCAGACAACCTCACTGGCGAGATCCGATAATTTCCCCCAGCCGCCTTCTTGTTTGGACAGGAAAGTGTCCTGCGCCGTATTTGTCTCCTGTGACGTCTTCGTGAAGCTATCTATTTAGCCGGCTACACGAGCATTAGTGGCTTCACAGTCCATTTGCCATGTATTTTGGAGGGAGTGTTGGCCTAAAAGACGTGCGCAAGCATTGCTTCCTGACACATAGTAGGATGCATCAACATGTGCCCTTAATGCAGTTTCAGAAGTGCTTGCCATGCTTTCCTCAACTAAAAGTAAATGAACAAATGATTGACAACATATGTGTGATTGGAAATGTGTCTTGAGTGCGAAAGTACATGCGTGTTATAACACAGGGAAAAAAAGAACAGCACGAAGTTCTGCGGGGACAGAAGGCAAAAATGGCATTAAAACAGCACTGACTTGCAACTGATTCTTTCTTTAGATATGTGGGCACATAGTACATACCATGCGCTGTTTGTTTGTTATATTGTGTCCTGTCAGAATTTTGTGCAGTTTTTTTTTTTTCCTGATATGAGCATGAACCAACTCCCCATGCATGCAGGTACAGTTTTGACTGTTGTCATGCGTGGCAAAGTGGCAAGATATGCTCGGCTGTTTGTGACACTTGTAAGGCATCTCTTTCCTGTGACATATATTGTGTAACATGTCTTTATGCACTGCTTTCTTGCTTGGGAACAGTATGTCCATTGAAGAATGCATACAGACTCTAGTCAGTGCGTGAGTTACATGTGCCTACTTCAACGGTGAACCAACTTTTTCTTTTGGTGTACAATATGACGCGCAGGGTCTTCTTCATGCCAGAAACTATATTTGCTAACATGGTCTGGTGCCTGTCATTTCGCAAATGTGTGGCTGTGATCAGTGCAACCACAACTATTCGGTTGGTGCCTGTTAATTCATAGTGCCTACAGTGCATTGCTCACGTGCACTTTTATCCCTCATCATTATTCTCTGTCATGAAGAGTAGAATTGTTTGAGGCAATTTTCCTGTTTGCATTGGCACTTGAGTACTCATCAACTCATAATTTTTTTGCTGGTACCATCTGCAGGTTGCACGAAGCATGCAATTTTTACAATTTTTGTATTAATGGGTTTTGCCCACCACCTATACAAAAGGGGTCTTGCTATTTGGAGCCTTTTTTTTTCTTTTCTCCAGGTTGCCATTAACACTCCTTATTTCTATGCTCTTGGTCATTGCATTGAGGCAAGGCTTCAACTTACTGTGTGTGTTTGTGACCAAGGAGATCTACTTTGTTTTGTGTGTGCACGCACAGTGGTTTCTATGTGGTGACGTGTAATAAATTGTGGATTACAACTCTCTCCGTTAACTAAGAAGGATTTTCTTTCATCCGCAGATTACTGCCTGCCTTTAGTTAAGACCGAAAGACGAAGTACAGTCGACTCTCATTAATTCAAACTCAAAGAAACCCCTAAATTTTGTTCGTATTATCAGAAGTTCTCAGACAGATGACTCCGAGTGAGGTAACAACACATATAAAATTTCAGGTGTTTTTAAGCCTTAACTACACGCAATGAACATGAAGCAGGAGTGTAAGTCGATTTTATTGGCCATTTACTGCTGATCAGACCTTATAAAGAAATCGTGAATTGCCAACTGCTTCATTGCTATAGGTATGTACCTTGGGCACAAAGCTCTCTATACCAGTTGAGAAGCATCACGGTTTACCATGCATGTGCTTTGTTTCAAACATTTGTTTATTTGAAAAACTTTTTTTGTTGAAGGCCTCAGGTGCTTAGTTTTCATTTTAGACTGTTAAATATATAAATACACAAATTTTTTAATAGTAGTGGAATGCAGCAGGGTGATTCCACGAGAGATTGACACGGGTCCAAAAATTGATATGTTAGATTTTATTGAGTATTTTATATTTCGTGCACCTCTCACCAGGCAGCCCGAAAGTCAACTTCGTGTTATGATTAACGGCACTACTTACGAGAAAAAAAAAATATCAAACTTCACCAACACGGAGGCACCAATTTTGTCACCTGTCATTTTCGAAAATTGCAGATGCTATAAAATGACAAATATTTTTGTTTCAAGGAAGATATTTTTTACCTGAAATGCATGTCTAATGAAAAATGAATTCATACGGTTTCAAGTTTGTAGACCTTAAGAAAATAGCTTTTAAAGATGTCTAACTTTGCGACAGTTTAAAATAAGTTACGTATTCCCCATTTTTTTTCTCCGAAAGTAATGCAAGCAGCATTTTCAAACTTGACATGTTTTAAGGATATAGTGTGTTCATTAGGTACATAAATTATTGCTGCCGTACGGGAAATGTAAATTTTTATATATTGCCTCAAAGTTCTCATATTGGCAAAAGTGTACACCACTGAAATTTGAATAATAAAAAAACACCATCTTTGATTTTTCTTAAAATCTCGGAAATAGACAACCGAAGGCGATCATACAGTAATACAGAAAAACATGTTGCATTATTTTGTTTTTAGCGACAATATTCATGGTACAAATCAGAGCTTTTCGAGAATGCGCTGATAAGTTGAGAAATCTAGAAATCGGAACGGAAAAGCAGGAATGAGCTTCAAACACGAGTAAACGTGACCGCATTTGGTGAAGAAAGGCTGTTTTAGCAGATAGGAGTAACTATATTGAACACGATATTCTACAGTATCTGAATTCACTCTTATACGTAGAGCACCGAGACTTCTAATATGTGGTGCCTCTCCATTACTGACACACAGATGGAGCTGCTATGACGGCCATGTGTTTGCAACACGTTGGGTAAGAGAATTGAATGTTGAATGAGTTCATAAACGATTCATAACAAATTTTTATCATTTGGGGCACGAAGATTGCCGCATTAGACTGAAGAACACGCTTTAGTGCAAGTTGTCATCCGTCGTCTGCTCTACAGATGAATTTCTGTGCGCCGCATCTCGGAGGCAATGCTTTAGATCATATGGATCAAAGTAGGGACAAAGATTACGCCTCCCGTAATTTTATCGACAAAAATATTATGAAATTCATTTTAACGTACTATACTTCAGTTTTGCATTCGCACTGCGGATACTTGCGCACGCTGTTTTACGTCTGCTCCCATTAAAGGTGAGAGACATAGGAACAAACGACAGATAGATCACTTTCGTGCTGCTGGTTTCACGCATAGTTGCATTGCCAGTAACTTGAGCCTCAAGGAGCGTGGCGATGGCTGACCACTTCAGCCGGGATAGAGTTTTTTGTTCAGATTACCTCATGTTGCATAAAAAGAAAATACCTTATCATAGAAACTTCCGCAAGGTCGAAGACATCGGCCTGTTTGCCCTCCAGAAGCTTTCGCCGTAAACTGCCCGCCATGCACATAACAACGACCACGTCTGTCAGAAACGCTTCAGATGCCTCAGAGATATGCTCTCTTCGTCTAATGGCTTCTCAGCTGAAACAGCTGATGAGTTTTTGCCGGAAGAAGACAAAGGCAGAAGTCAAGAGCGGTGCGTAAACACGCCTGAAGCATTGTCACATATGCGACTGGAGAAGCTGCATGCGCAAAATAGCAAAGTTCATGCAGAGCCAAGACAACTTAGCAGCAATTCTACAGTAACCGTGAAATTTCACCATAACGTGTGTAACCGCCACTTTCAACCATCAGATCTAAAATGCAGTGTGTGGGCCCAGTGGTTCGAGAACTTCAAGCAAGCCTATGAAGCGTATTCTTCGTATCAAGAGCGCATGCTTTCGTTGACACTGTTGCCGAGCGATATAGAGCGCCGAAAACTCCAAGCGCTTATACCAAACTTGTCAGCTTACATGATATACAGATCCCGATGCTGGCACGCAAAACACGGGATATGGTTAGCACCAAATGCGGTAAAAAGGACACGGCTGAACCCAATGGACGTCCAGGCAGCTATGGCTTACTACTCTAAAGATGAGTATAGCTGCTCTCGGCAGAGTCCTAACAAAAAAGATGTAGTATCTGTTATTGACGGAAAAAAGGAGCTTGTTTCGAAAAGGTTTATGACCCGTTCGGTGCGAGAGGCTTACCGTCTCTTTAGAGAAGCTTATCCGAACATGTCTATTGGGCTCTCAAAGTTTTATTCACTGAGGCCGAAGTGGGTTCTTCTTGCGCCACACTAAGAAGTGTGCCTTTGTATATACTGTGCTAATGCCACGGAGTGTGTTTCTGCCCTACAAGACGTCACCGATGGTGCCTACACGGCGGACTTCTTGAAAGAACAATGTCTTTGCTGCTCCCCTACAAGTGATTGTTTTTTAGGCCATTGTGACTATTGTGCAAAGGAAGACACTCTGACAGCCACATGTTTAGGAATCCCTGAAGATATTGAGGTAGCCTATGCAGTATGGTAAAATGGTGATCTAGTAAAAAAAAACAGCCCAGGCAATTGCTTTTCTGCGAGAGCTAAGTGTATGGTTCGTGAAGTGGATTACCCATGATTACATAAAATACATTCAAGAATCAGCAATACGCCAGGCGAAAGAGAACCAAGAAAGAAAATCTTGCATTTTTCACTTTGATTTCGCTGAAAATTGGACAGCCATTTTACCGAAAGAGGTACAGTCGTATCACTGGCACAAAAGACAGGTGTCTATATTAACATGTGTCGTCACAAGGAAGCAATCAATTCAAAGTTTTGCACTTCAAAGTGATTATGTCAGCATCCCAATTGGTGGCGCAAATGAGCGCGAAGCTCAAGAATGTCAAGCTGCTGTGTGCAAATGCAGACGAGCTAAAAACATTCCGTCAGTTAAAGAAGAGCCAGTGGAAATCGTTACCACATGTTCCAGGCATACGTTCTTGGTATGTTTGGCTAAGCACATCTGAGGGCACTGATCGTGGTCGTGTTTTGTTAGCGCCACGTACTGCTAAATGTGATCTGCAAAAGATGCAGCCATTTTGAGTGCATCTCTTGTTTCACGCAGTCACCACCAAAATACCAGTGAGGGTACTTCAAGCGCATATGCTTTTTCTAGCGAGACTCAACACTTGCGTTGGAACATTTTCATGTTTGAGTATATCTGCAAATATAGACAGATGTTTTGCAACTGAGTTACAGTGTCGAAGATTTCCTCCATTAGAGCTGTGTTATCAGGAGCATAAATGCGCCTTCATGGGTACGTATTTGTCACAGTGCTAAAACAGCTTTTCTTCACCAAATGTGGTCACGTTTACTCGCGTTTGAAGCTCATTGCCGCTTTTCCGTTCCGATTTCTAGATTGCTCAACTTATCAGCGCATTCTCGAAAAGCCCTGATTTGTGCCACGAATATTGTCGCTAAAAACAAAATAGTGCAACATCTTCTTCTATATTACTGAGTGATGGCCTTCGGTTGTCTATTTACGAGATTTTAAGAAAAATTGAAGATGGGGTTTTTTTATTATTCAAATTTCAGTGGAGGGCATTTTTGCCAATATAAGAACTTTGAAGGCATTATATAAAAATTTACATTTGCTTTACGGCAGCAAGAATTTATGTACCTAATGAACACACTATATTCTTAAAACGTGTCAAGTTTGAAAACGCTACTTGCATTACTTTCAGAGGAAAAAAAAAAGGGGGAATACGTAACTTATTTTAAACTGTCACAAAATTAGACATTTTTAAAAGCTATTTTCTTAAGGTTTACAAACTTGAAACCGTATAAATTCATTTTTCATTAGACATGCATTTCAGGTAAAAAATATCTTCTTTGAAACGTAAATATTTGTCATTTTATAGCATCTGCAATTTTCGAAAATAACAGGTGACGAAATTGGTGCCTCCGTGTTGGTGAAGTTTCATTTTTTTTTTCTCGTAAGTTATGTCGTTAATCATAAAACGAAGTTGACTTTCGGGCTACCTGGTGAGAGCTGCACGAAATATAAAATACTCAATGCAATTTAAAATATCAACTTTTGGACCTGTGTCGATCTCTCGTGGAATCACCCAGCAGATATTTTCTGGTACAGAAAGTGCAGAAATATGAATTACCCGAATGATGGAGTATGAATTAAGGGGCTTTTAAATACATTGAAAGAATAGAAGAGAAAATGAATTTCGTTTGAATTCACCAAAAGTATGAATTATCATAGTTTGAATTATCGTGAGTCTACTGTAGTTGCACTTCACACACGAACTGTAATGGACTAAGGCGTTAAGAAAACCCACATGCCACCAACTGAAAGCTTTGTTAATCAAGATTGAACAGCTAGATTGATACACAGTCAGGATATCACCTCCTGCAGGGGCGCACCGTTCTTAGGTGCAATGTCACACCGTGTCACATTCGCATTCGAGGGTCAGCTTGTATCAGTCACCCATCATTAGCTATTTCGTGTTAGGAACACTCATAAAGAAAATGGGTTGATAAATACACTCGCACCTCGATATAGCAAGTGTGGATATAACGAATTATTGGTTATAATGGAAGTAAATTAAGAATGGTTTTGTCGTAGATACAGTGTTACAAAAGTGCGTTTCTAATAAAATTTCGAATATATCAAAGTAATTTTTGTGGCAGATTTGACATTGGTATAATGAGATTTGATATGGTGTGATAATGTCTGGTTTTACAGCTTGGAGCGGTGGTGCACATGTGCAGCAGGTTTTATAAAGCTTTCACTTGATGGCGTTCATCCCTCCCTCTGTTGTCCGTGTCGCAGTTCATGCTTAAAGTAGTCAAAACCTGCTTTTCGAGCGACAGTCTTGGTCACAATGTCGGTTTTGTTCTGGTTGTGCCTGGTGTATTACTACAGTGACACGTCGCATTTTCGTTGTTTCTGCAAGGCACTAACCAAATGGAGCATACTTTGGGGTCGTCCATAGACTTCTATACATTTTCATAGAGGGAGAACTGGCACTGTGACACTTTTGTTTGTACGGCAATACTGGGATTTGGCCGATTGGAATTGGCATCACTCCCAATGAGTCCGCATGTCTGGCTTAAACTTGTTCCTTACATAGAAACTGTTAATTTTACACTGAAGCAGCTCATTATTGTTAGTGTTATACAAAAGAAAGCATTATTTCGCCTTGGGAACTTTTTCTTGACTGCACCCATTGCAGGGCCTTTCCCATGTTCCGCCTATCAACACAACCCTGTGCTCCCTGCTGCCACGTTATACCTGCAAACTTCTTAATCTCATATGCCCACGTAACTTTCGGTCTCCCCTTCGCACGTTTCCCTTCTGTTGGAATCCAGTCAGTTACTCTTAATGACCAGCAGTTATCATACCTACACTCTACATGCCCAGCCCAGTTATTTCTTCTTGATTTCAACTATGTTGTCCTTAAAGGGACACTAAACTTAAATAATTTATGTCAGAGTGAAAGCTCATTGTATGACAATGCCTAAAACGACAATATTATCAACAGCAGGGCCCTACTTACCGAGAAATTAACCTAAATGCACGAGAACACATGCGCTATGTGCAAGACATTTGCAAAATGATCCCTATTATATGAGAAGTACCGCCTACAATTAAATCATTGGTATAATCGAACTAGCGACACTAAACAAAGGACCTCCCGTGCATCAAGAGAAGCCATAGAATGATACTTGTTAGTTTCTGTTTGATTCATGGAAAAAAGAACTGCTGGATGTTACTATGGGGAACGGCACGTGTAGTTCAAAAGTTCAATTTCTGCATGGGTAAACTGGACAGGTCATGCCATTTAGTGGGGCCCAGTTGAACCAAGCACGTCGGCCATCTCGGAGGCCATGACAGGAAACTGTTCAATGGCCGTTGTTGTTGCTGTGGCTCCCACTACTTTCGTTCTGCTGCTACTAGTGTCGACAGCCGTCCAGTAGAGCCGGGCGACGTTGTGCACGGAAGCAGTGACGTGAGACATTTCGCTTGAGGCAGGTAATTTGAAGTGTGCTAACCCGATGCAGACCATTAAAACCTGACTTTATTTCAAAATAAGCACTTCCTTGGCACATGAGCAACACTACGAGGTTTCTGAACCACTGTTTCACCAATCAATGACGACTTAAAAGTCGCTGAACCATTGAGGGCAATAAAATGGGTTTGTTGACATTTTTTTCCCTTTGTCAAAGTTCTTGCGATCATCTGCTTATGCTGTGAAAGTAGAAACGAATGTAGGCTGTCGCCACAGGCACGGCTGTCATGCACAGATACCTATGCGCGCACACCAGTCACATGAAAATGCCTGAAAAATCAACATACACATTTGTATAATAGACACCTGCAACATGTATGCCCCACTAGAGGGATGGTTTTGTTTTGTAGCACAATGAAGCTATAGGGAGAGTCAAAGCTGGTTTTTATTTTGGTTTTGTTTTTGCATGGAATATCGGAATTTAGTTTCTGTGTTCTAGACGTGTACTCTGTTAACACTGAAAATGTTATTTACGTACGTCGACAACTGCAGGCTGCGGTACCCACACTTACTTTTGTAAGGGCCTGTGATGCAGTGGTTTGTGTCGTCTTGAGTTGTAAAATAATGCCTGTACATCCTCGCAGGGCCAGTGGTTTAGCTGTACTCACATTACTCACATACTCAAGCAATTTCTGTTACAAATATATTCTCTAACTTTGCCAATTGTGTCATTGCTTATGTGAGCATGCATGAGGCACCACAGCAGAGTACGTCACATCACATAAGCTGCACAGACTGCAGTGAAACAAAACTATGGTGAACTAAGACAGTAAAATACATGCAATACCTAGAAAGGAGTGGTAGCGACACTCTATTAAAAACCTCAGCAGAACCAATCGCTTCACTGCACTTAGCAGCTTGGCATTTAATGCAATGTTTTTTCACATTGGTCGGGTATGCCAGGTAGGGAACTTTAACAGCACAGTGCCCCTTGACAATGTCCCCCTTTGCGGCATGTTCCTCAGGACGAGTTCATTGTAGTGTGTTGTTCATTTTTTGCACATGCATTTGAGCTCGAAATGTTTTTTGCAGGCAAAATCAGTTGAATGAAGGACCTGATTGTTCATGAGGACTGCTCACCTCCCCTTGTCCAGAAGATCACCATCTCTTGTTGCACAAAACAATGAAAACATTTTTCTCACATTTTATACCCCAGGGTGTATTGCAGCAGGGTACAAAACGTTTTCTCCCAATTATGAATTGTAGAATGCGACGCATTCTTACGAAACCATGCGTTAAATAACTGGGCAGCAACTGAGGCTACCTATCATTGAAACCCAACAATTACAGCGCGAGCGTGTCACACTCTCTTCATAGTGCTCCCGCGCAGTCTTCTTTACATTATCTTTTTGAATGTGGTGCCGCCTGCCTTGTTCTTGCATAGCAGACGCCCTTTCGTGGAGAGAGCGCTTGCTTGCCAGGCAGTGCTATGAGAGTTTGCACACCAGCTGTCAAACTCACCATAAATTTATCTGAACGAGTGTCACGTTGGCCGATGAGAGCTCTGTGAAGTGCTGCATAAGGTATACAACATATGCAGAGAGCACGCACAATGACTGTCAGTAGAAGCAACAGCTCGCATTGATGCCGCCGACGTACGACGGCGATGTTGCCGACGGCCAATATTAGTGTTTGGGGGAGGCATCTAAGGTTTTCACATTAATAATGCACCAGACGGCATACTTGATAGTTTTTTTGGTGCACATAATTTATAGCTGATACATTCGAACGACAGTAGTTATTTCGTTAAGTGGTTAGAGCCATATTTTGCAGGAACGCCTTGTGGAGGTGTCTGACATACAAACTATACCGCTGAAATAACTAGCTAGCAAATTAATGAACTAGCATGCCACCATAAGGGATTCCTTCACAAGAGCTCCAGTCGTGGATATAGATCTGCACATTTAATAACACGAAGACTGCCACGCGAAATTGCACGTCTATGTGAGGTTCCTAATCGATGAACGCACTCAACGACTCAGTAGATCATGTCTACAGTGTTAAAGGAGGCTTTAAATTAAGCAAGTCTTGACATAACCCATACTCATAGTGATAGACTTGCAACTTACATTGCAAAGTCGAGTGGAAAATGTCTCCCTGAAATTCTGATTTGATTTATTTGATTAATTGATATGTGAGGTTTAACGTCCCAAAACCATCATATGATTATGAGAGACGCTGTAGTGGAGGGCTCCGGAAATTTCTACCACCTGGGGTTCTTTAATGTGCACCCAAATCCGAGCACACGGGCCTACAACATTTCCGCCTCCATCATAAATACAGCCGCTGCAGCCAGGATTCGATCCCACGACCTGCGGGTCAGCAGTCGAGTACCTTAGCCACTAGACCACCGTGGCAGGGCTGCCTGAAATTCTTAATTCTAATTCTATGCAACCGTGTCTTTTGTCGCAACTCGTTACACTTAACAGATGGCATTATGAAATGCTTTCGGTCGACACGACTTTTTCTGGCATCAGAAGGTGCAAGAGGCACCGATGGCATCCAACAGCAAGGTCATTCTAGGGTGAAAGGTATTTCATAGCTCAACGAGCACTAAAGGACAAGTGCATATCCCAAAAACAGATGCGTTGTACACCATCGAATCCGTGCTTCTAAAGCAAAGTTGGTAATCGAGAGCGGCTGTAAACAAACGAGGGCTGTGAGCGGTCCCACGTGACAGCATCTAGTCAAAACCAACTCGGCACCAACCTCGGAGAGGTTCGAGGAGAGAGAAAGAGAGGAAGTGTGCTTTTAACCACATATATTGTGACTTAACGAAGTTGCAAAGGTGTTCGCACACCTCTCCTACTGGGCGCAAAGAAAAATAAGGATGACAACGAGAGTGATGAAAGCCGCAAAGCAAGTTTTGGTGAAGTTGTTGATGCTTTTAACAACGCTCGCACATTCTTTAGCACCCACGACTATGACGAAGCTATTCAAAGCATACTAAGCGGTCAGTCATCAAACTCCTTCAAAGCAATGTCATTATATGAAATAGAACAAGGTCACCAACAACCTTAAATTTTAATTGTGCTGTGTAACTACAAGATTTGCATATTTTTCAGTTCTTGCTGCAAAGAAATTCTGACAACGAACAGAGATTAAGGGGCTCGACTGTACAGCAGTTGCAATAGTTGAAAAAAAAAAAAAAAAAAAGCTCAGAAATTTCTGTGCACAGACATTTGTGGTGTCTCACATATTATGTTACTAAATTCATGTTTCTGTAGAGCTTGTGTGGGTTCTGGCTCACTCACAGGTAGCAGGCAACATCATCGCTGACTACCATGCCTCAGAAATGTTAACCTGGGCCGAGCAAGAACCGCAAGAGCTACTGCACCCTGTTACCGGCCTTCGGGACATTACACGGTTACACCAAGAGGAATGGTGCAAACTGCCAGAACCGCAGCACAAACTGGCCAGGCAAAAGCAGACGATCCCACATTGAGCGCAGGCAGGATCGCTTAAGCATCGCGTCCTATTTACTAATCTCATTTCCTTCCTCACATCAAACTCTTTATTTTGCTTCATTTCAGCATGGGTTTTGCAAGAACTACTCATGCGAAACAACACTAATATTGTTTAACCATAACATTTCCTCTACTTTTGACAAAGGCCGTATTATTCACTGTATTTTTTTTAATTTTGCTAAAGCTTCTGACAAGGTGTCTCATCACTTACTATTTCTCCAACTTAGCATTCTTAACATTGACCCTAGCATCTTGAACTGGATAACCATACTCAATTTGCAACTTGATGCTGCATCCCGTTGTTGTGATGTAAAGTAGGGCGTCCCTCAAGGCTCTGTCCTCGGCTCATTGTTATTTCTAATTTACATTAATAACTTACCTACAGTAATTAATAGTTGCACCAAACTATTTGCTGATGACTGTGTTTTATGCCATGAAATCACTAATTAGCATGATAACTATTTTCAATCTGACTTGGATAACATATAAAGCAACTGCTCACAACGGCTTATGTTCTTAAAGCCCACTATAAATGCTAAATCATGCATTTATGCATCGCCCTGACTCGACAAAATCTTTCGGATATGTCATCAATAACATCAACCTCGAGTAGGTAACATGATATAAATACCTCGGAATTCAGATAGCCAATAACCTTTCTTAGCATGCACACATTGAATACATCACTAACAATGCTAACAGATCTCTCTGCAGTGGCATACCAATTCTTTCGTGAGTGGGCGGGCAAGCCTACCTCACTCATCACCAGGGATATATATATATATATTGTGAGCGCGACAAGCGAATGACTCTTTATTCTCTTTGTAATCATCATCACCTGTACATCTTCTTCATCTAAAAAGATCATCACCAGCGTGATTTAGCTCGAGCCTGGCTGAATAAACCGGCTCTTCACAAGTGGTGGACTGTGCTTTTCGTTCCCTCAAGTCCTCTCGCCCGTTCTCGCTGGAGCTCTGCTCGGGTCGTCGCATACAACCCCCTGCCATGGCGGCCCAAGAAAACCCTGGCCCATCCAACGTCGCCGTCTTACTGCAGCCACCGCCACCCGCTCCGCCCAACAACACTCGCCTGCGTGATCCACCTGTGTTTTCCGGTCTCCGAGGAGATGATGTCGAAGACTGGATCAAGAACTACGACCTCGTCAGCGATTTGAACCGGTGGGACAATCCACATAAGTTGCGCAGCGTCCCATTTTACTTGTCCGATGTTGCGAAAACTTGGTTCTGGAACCACCACCCGGATCTTCCCGACTGGGACACTTTCGAGCAGCAAATTCGTCAGATATTTGGTGCCCCTGCAGTTCGCACTGAGGTAGCAAAGAAGAAACTCGCTCATTGCATGCAGCTGCCGGGTGAATCTTGCACCTCTTATATTGAGGATGTCCTTGCACTGTGCAAGCGCGTTAACACCGGCATGTCTCAGAACGACCAAATACGCCACATTATTAAAGGCATTAACACCGTCGCCTTTAACGCCCTCGCCACACAAAATCCTGCCACCACCCAGGACGTGATAACCATCTGTCAGCGACTTGACGAGCTTCAGTCTCTTCGCCTTTGCTACAATGCCACCGACGTTCGTTTGCCTGCACCCCTCGACTTGCGTGCGCTTATTCGTGACATCGTTCGTGAAGAGCTGCACGGGCGCTGCTCTTCCTGTGCTGCGGAAGTTACTTTACCTCCTGAAAAAGATAGCTTGCGAGACCTGATTAAACAAGAGATCGCCTCCGCATCGCATGCGACGTGTTCCAACAGTTCCTGCGTGCGCCAGACGCGTACGTACGCCGAAGTTGCCGCGCTCTCTGCCGCACCCATTGTTTCTGTGCCTACAACAGTAGACCATTAGCCTGTTGCTTCATTATCACCGCCAGTGCGTGCACCATCTTACTACGCACCTCAGCGCCCACCTCGACCAATCTGTTACTACTGCGGCTATCGAGGACATATCGCTCGGTTTTGTCGAAGGCGCCAACAAGACGAGCAACGCGGCTACGCTCCCGAAGAACATCGAAGCTTCCGTCCGACCATGAACTACTTACGGCCACCCTCCCGATCGTCCTATTACCGTTCGCCGTCACCTACTTATCATACGGACATGCCTGGGAATTCCCGTACGTCTCGCCGCAGGTCGCCTTCGCCTGGTCGCCGTTCAGTGTCGCCTCTACGGCCCGCCTCCCATTCCACTAACGCCCACGCGGAAAACTCCCCAATGCAGTTTTAGGAGGGGAAACTGCATCCCTTGGACAGCTAACAATTCCTCCAGGGCGGCCATCAAATTTGATAGTAGTGTTTGTAGAAGGTGTACGTGTTGAGGCTCTTGTAGACACTGGCGCTGCTGTTTCGATTATTCGTGCTGATTTTTGTTCCTGCCTTCGAAAAGTCACCACACCTTATGGCGGCCCACCTCTACGTGCGGCGACCAATTCTCTCATTCGTCCACTTGCACAGTGTACCGTTCGTGTCTGCATAGAAGGCATTCGTTATCACATTGTTTTCGCGGTATTTCGTGAGTGCACCCACGCTCTCATTCTTGGATGGGATTTCTTGTCTTCTGCGTCCACTTTCATATCATGTCATCAGCGCCTCCTGCATCTAAATGCCACTGACTCTTCTCCGCTTGAACAAGATGGACGCATCCGCCTTGTCACCAAGTCAGATTATTTACTTCGGCCATACATCGAAGAAATTATAAGTGTTAATTGCACCGACATTGTGGATGGCGACGTACTAATTCTCCCTTACGGTCATACCCTATGTAGGGGCATTGTGATCACACCGGGGCTTATTCGCTTCTTCGATGGGTGTATATACCTAACCGCCATAAATCAAACGCTCGAGTGTGTACTGCTCCCCTGTGGCTCAACAGTATCTTGCGCGGTCGACAGTGAGCCTGTTGCGATTGTTACTCTTCCGAACAACAACCACAACGATGTTCCGAAGTTGCAATCATTGCCATTCAATGCCTCTGCCACACCTGTGTCCACAACAATAAGCAATGACTTAACACCTGATCAAACTGAAGATTTGCTCGCCCTGTTAAACAGACACCGTTCTCTATTTGACGTGAACTCGCCCGCCCTCAGCATGACTACCACCGCCATTCACAGCATCCAGACTGACGGCTCTCGTATTGTGCATCGGCGTCCATATCGCGTGTCTCAGGCAGAACGCAAGATCATCGAGGAAAACGTCTCAGACATGCTACGACGCAACATCATACATCCTTCCTCAAGTCCCTGGTCATCCCCAGTTGTTCTCGTTCAAAAGAAAGATGGGACAGTGCGTTTCTGCGTCGATTACCGTGCGCTAAACAAAATAACGCGCAAGGATGTTTATCCCCTCCCTCGGATCGACGATGCACTGGATTCATTACAGGGCGCAGAGTATCTTTCCAGCCTCGACCTTAGGTCTGGCTACTGGCACATACCAATGTCGGAGTCTGATAAAGAGAAGACCGCCTTTTCAACGCCAGATGGGTTGTACGAGTTCAATGTGATGCCTTTTGGACTCTGTAATGCGCCCGCCACCTTCGAACGCATGATAGACGGCGTATGGCGTGGTTTGAAATGGAAAACATGTCTGTGCTATCTCGATGACATAGTAGTGTTTTCATCCACGTTCTCGCAGCATCTACAACGTCTTGACGAAATCCTCACATGCCTTGCAAAAGCCTGTCTACAGTTTAACACCAAGAAATGTACCTTTGCTAACAAGACAATCAAGGTTCTCGGCCACCTTGTCAGCAAAGAAGGAATTCGGCCCGACCCCGAGAAGCTTGCCGCTGTCCTCGATTTTCCTCATCCACTACGTCAAAAGGACCTGCGCAGCTTTCTTGGGTTATCTTCTTACTTCCGGCGCTTCATACGTGGTTTCGCGGAACTTGCGTCTCCGCTCCATCAACTCCTCGCAAAGAACGTCCCCTTCATTTGGTCCGAAGACTGCGAAAGCACTTTCATGGCATTGAAGCAAGCCCTCACGTCGGATCCGGTACTGTGCCACTTCGATTCCACCGCACCCACCATCCTTCACACCGACGCAAGTAGTCATGGTCTTGGTGCGGTACTCTTGCAGCGTGACAAAAACTCACGCGAACGCGTCGTTGCTTACGCAAGTCGTGCTCTTACCGCTCCAGAAAAGAACTACACTATCACCGAGCAGGAGTGCCTTGCTGTTGTTTGGGCAGTGCAAAGATTCCGACCATATCTTCACGGCCGTCATTTTACCGTCGTGACCGACCATAATGCCCTATGCTGAATT
Source organism: Rhipicephalus microplus (assembly GCF_043290135.1). Lineage (NCBI taxonomy): Eukaryota > Metazoa > Arthropoda > Arachnida > Ixodida > Ixodidae > Rhipicephalus > Rhipicephalus microplus. Next base: position 16,575,280 of record NW_027464587.1, on the reverse strand, counting down.
TCATCGCTGAAAAACTTATCGGGTCGCCTTGGTCGCTGGGCGCTTCGCTTGCAGGAGTATGATTTCGATGTCGCCTACAGATCTGGGAAGAAGCATAGAAATGCTGATGCTCTATTACGCTGTCCTTTGCCCAGCGGAAGCAATTCACCATCGATACTCCAAAACGACAGCACCTCTCCAATCGCCGCGCTAAGTTCATCACCTGCCACCCTATCCGTCCTTGTTTCACAACAACGTGTCGACTCATACTGCCGCACCATTGTTGACCGCTTGACCGGCTCTACTACTCCTCCAACCGCCAGACTCCGTCGACAACTTAAACAATTTAAGCTTGTCGGTGATGCTTTATGTCGCTACATTTACCACATCGATGGTAACAAGTGGGTACCTGTCATCCCACGTTCTCTGCAACGTGAAGTTCTGGAAGCCTTTCATGATGATCCAACCGCTGCTCATCTAGGCTACGACAAGACTTACGACAAAATACGAAGTTGTTGTTTTTGGCCTGCCCTCTCTTCAGCCGTCGCTAAGTACGTCGCCTCCTGTGTCTATTGCCAACGGCGAAAACGACCGACAACTGCTCCGGCTGGCTTAATGCAACCTCTTCCTTGTCCCGCCTCACCTTTTGAAGTCGTTGGAATCGACTTGTATGGCCCTCTTCCTATATATATATCATGGCCCTCTTCCTATATATATCATCCAACGGGAATCGCTGGATTGTCACGGCAGTCGACCACCTTACCCGCTACGCAGAAACAGCTTCTATACCATCTGGGACTGCCACTGAGATCGCCGATTTCTTTCTTCGCCACATCTTTTTGCGTCATGGAGCTCCACGCATTCTCCTCAGTGATCGTGGCAAAGTCTTCCTATCTTCCATTGTCGAGCAAGTTTTGCGTGCCTCGAACACTGTTCACAAGACCACTTCTAGCTACCACCCGTAGACCAACGGATTGACTGAACGGTTTCATCGGACCCTATCGGACATGATCGCCATGTACATTCACCTCAACCACACGAACTGGGATGCAATTCTACCTTTCGTGACATTCGCCTAAAATACGGCTGCTCAATGCACTACCGGCTTTTCTCCATTTTTTCTCGTCCATGGTCGCTCGCCGAGTTTCGCTCTGAATGTCTCTTTCCTTTCGGCCCCTGCACCCTCGACGGCTCCTTTCTCTGAAGAATTCCTATCTTGTCTCGCACACTGCCGTCACCAGGCCCGTGTTAACACCGGCCTCTCTCAAGACACTCGAAAATCTCGCTATGACTCGTCTCGCCGTGCTGTGAGTTTTTCCCCTGGTGACGAAGTTCTTCTATGGACTCTACTACGCGTCCCCGGCCTCTGCGACAAATTCATCAGTCGCTTCATTGAGCCATACACGGTGGTCGAACAGACATCTCCTGTCAATTACCGCGTTTCTCCTCTTAGCGCTAGTCCTGATCATCGTTGCCGAGGAACAGAGATAGTGCACGTATCTCGTTTAAAGCCTTATGCGCGACGCATTTCATAATACTGTCAAGCGACCAGGTGGCCGCTTTCACCGCGCGGGGGAATTAGTGTGAGCGCGACAAGCGAATGACTCTTTATTCTCTTTGTAATCATCATCACCTGTACATCTTCTTTATCTAAAAAGATCATCACCAGCGTGATTTAGCTCGAGCCTGGCCGAATAAACCGGTTCCTCACAATATGTATATAGTAAATGCTGTTGTGATAAATAATTACACCTTACTTGTTTGTTTCCCCAGCGTGCAGCCGAGAGTGACCACTGTCGAAAGTGGGGTGGCTCAGCCACCCAAGTTTTCTTAATTGGGTGGGGGGCTCGCGTCCCCCTAGCTCCCCCACCGGCTGGTACACCTACGTCTCTCTGGTACATTTGCAGAAGTTTTTCTAACGCTTCATGTCATTTGAAATTACAAGTCTACAAAACATTAATTAGACCCTAGCTGGAATATGCTGCTCATCTTTGGGATCTGTTCAAAAGGTATTAACAACTATAATTGAATCAGTTCAGAAACATTCAGCGCATTTCACACACTCAAATCATTCCCACTCAGCTATCATTTCACTGACGAAATCAGACCTTGGACTAACAAATTTGAAACTTCAAAGAAAAATGTCTCGTGCATTTCTTTTTCAAAAGATCAGCTACCATAAATGTTCACTTAAACAGGAAATCATCTCGGCATCTTCATACGTATTATTGCATCTTCATTCCTTTTTCATTCAAGGTTTTCATTCCTTTTTACTGCACTGATTTTTTTTCAGACTCCTTTTTAGCAAAAACGAGCACTGAGTGGAACCACCTTCCGCATTCTATTGCCTGCATGGAGGATGCGTCATCATTCAAGGCTGCACTAACAGATTATGTCTTCAGCCTATTGTAACTTAGTTTGTTTGAGCATGTATTTTTATTAATATATTGTATTGCTATGTTGTGTTTGTTGCCTTTTTTGTTTTTGTATAACCCTACCCCCTCTGTAAGGCCTTCATGCGCCTGAGGTTAAATCAATGAAATGAACCGCATGTGCCCTACAGAACATGCCAAGCTCAGTCCGTTTTGCAAAAGAGAAAAAGGCTTCCTGTCACATATCTTGGTAGATTGCTCAGAACTCAAGACCCCCCTTCCTTCCCTTTCCCCTAACACCCTCAATACCCAACCTCTTTGGTCTGGCAGACCTTGATATCCAGCCCCCTCCTACCAGCTCGGCTTGCATGACGAACAAGGGCCAGGATCTGCTGAGAACATATGGGTTCTCTAACCAGTGAACCACCTCGTCTGGTGCCCGTGTGCACCACCAACATAGTTGGGCTCAATGAAAGTTGATTCATCTCTCTGATTCTCATCATCTAATTTTGGGGCTATGTGGACTCCCCAGTTTTAGTTTCTTGTAATGTGTCACACAGCATCCCACAACAGCAATTTCTTGTAACCCATTCTTACACGCTTTCTCCAAATAAATAGCAGTCCCTTCCCTGTTCTTGGGCTAGCTTAACTTTCTCTTCAGCACATCAGCATTAATACATCTTTTGCCTCTACCAGATAATATATCGAGTGCCGAAACAATCAAAGAATTGCAATTGGGTCATTCTATGCCAAACGTCCCAGCCATTTGGCGACCATCTCAAGTGTATTCGAAAAAAACAATCGTGCTGATTCACTGCGATGAAAACAGTGAACTGCTAAAATTTTTCTGAGAAAAAAATGTTTGGTCATGTGGCTGCTTTCTGAGTTTCCTGAAAATGTCGTTTGGGTGTTGTTTGTGGAAAAGTTTATTTTAAAAGTACCGCTCCTGCTTTCTATACCAACATTGGTCCACATGTTAAGCAAAGGTGCTTGTGTAAGGTGTTTGAAGCTCAGTAATATTAGTGCAATTTTACTGGCGGTGCATACGCCTACAAGAATTTAGCCAAAACGTCTTATGTTCGCAGTTTTTTTATTGCAATACTGCAGTTTGTATGAATACCTGAGTAGTGAATACTTTCTCGACAAAATGTTTATTTTTAGGAAAAAATATTGTCAGGCCTCTTAAGCAGCTAAACTTTATGAGAAAAAATCACAAATTTTGCAAGTCGTCCTTTTTGTCCATATTGAAACTCGATTTGCACCTTCTGGTGATATAAGTCACCTTTATACCTAAATCAAAAGCAAATAAGCAGTTATTTTTATATGCAAATTCCATCATTACTTTTTTTGTTTCAGGGAAGAAAGTAATTTTTGAACTTTCCCATTGGAGCCCATCTTCCAATCTGGTCATACAACAGCTGCTGCTTCGAAATTCCACATTGCCGTCAATAGGAAAGTTTCAAAATTATTTTCTTCTTTAAAACAGAAAATTTGATGATGAGCTTTGCCATTTGAAAAGAAGTGCTGATTTGCTTTTGATTTAAATATTAAGGTGACTTTCAATTTGACCACCGCAGGGTGCAAATTGCATCTGAATATAGAGAAAAATTACAATTTTGTGAAATTCGTGTTTTTTTTTCTTTTAAATTTTATCTGCATGAGAGATCGAACAATATTTTTTCCTCAAAATACACCTTTTCTAGAGTAAGTATTCACTACACAGGTATTCATACAAACTGCTGTATTGCAATAAAAAAACTGCAAACATAACACATTTCGGCTAAATTCTTGGAGTCGTATGCATTAGTAAAATTGCACAAATATTACTAAGCTTCAAACACCATGCACAAGCACTTTTGCTTAACATGTGGACCAAATTTGGTAAAGAAAGAAGAAGCGGTGCTTTAAAAAAAAGTTTCCACAAACAACACCCAAATGACATTTTCAGGTAACTTAGAAGGCAGCCACGTGACCAAAAATTTTTTCTCTCAGAAAAATTCTACCAGTTCACAGTTTTGAACCCAGTGCTCCAGCAAGATGTTTTTGTGGTCGCCAAAATGGCTGGGACGTTCGATGTATAATGATCTAACTACATAGATGACTTTCAGAATTTTTACATTATATATCTGACATTACTGCCCTGTTTTGGAAACAAGTAAGGCATATCAGACATCTAATTTTCAGTATTTCAATTAAGAGAATAAAATAGGCTAAAACAGGTTTGATGAAATATGATCTGTGTTTATAACAATAAGAGTAACAGTAGTATTAATCTTTCCTGTGATGCACTAAAGGGAATTCGCATTTACACCAGATGCTTGTCAACTCATGGCAGAGATAATGCACATAAGGGAGGTAACCTCACTGGCCTCCTTAGTAGTTCTTGTCAGCTTGCTTATTCTGCACCAGTGAGCTTACCCGTTGGCGCCTCTCAAATATACTGTGGTAATGAACACACAGTAAAACCCACTTATAACATTTGTTGCTGAAGTTCCAAATAGTCCCACTGCGCGTGTCATTTCACTCTAATCAAATCATTTCGGAAGGCTCTACGTGTGCAAAACATGACCAACAGGCAGCCGCTCGATTCTGACGATCTAAGCATGCAGCTTATGTTCAAAGGTCGTCCCTGGACCTGCAGTGTCAACATAACGAGTTAACTTGGAAAAAAATGAAAAAGGCCGTAGCCGAATGCCGCTAACTAAATTTTCCAACGTCCACGTTTACGTGGCCTTCGCCGCGCGGTACCACACTGCGCAGAAATTATACGTAGGACGGCTATCACAGCTACACACGCCTAATTTCGCCTAATTTTATCTTCCGTGGGCACTTGCGATGAAGCACGTGCACTGTAGCGCTGCAAGCACGCCTGCGTTTTCTTGAAGGATTGAATTCGTCCCTTCTAAATTCAACAATTGCAATATGTGTCGTTGACTCGTCGCTAACACGTAACTTTGATCGTCCGCAGCTGCTACCGACTAGGCAGCTAGCCCCTATGTAACATCCACATTAATTGCTTACCTGGTTACCACGTTTCGTCGGGTTCACGCAGTCAGCCTTCTGCATCCCCATCAGCTCGCGTGTGCCGTCCACGAAACCGCAGTTGTTCTTGTGGCACAGCGCCTGCAAAATGGCATTCGTCTCCCCGGCATCCGTGTTGAACGCCTCCGATTCTCCGACAGACAGCGCCCACTGGCACTTGCGCAAACTCGCTTGTCTTGGCAGAATCGCAGACACTACCACACGGATTGACATTAAGAATTCTGGAGATCAGTGATCGGAACCTGGCAATCAGCACGAAGGCCGGGTTCTTCACCGACATTGTTAGTGCCAACGTGAAGAACGACCACGTGCACATCTGCCAGAGCATGAGCAATTAAAGACAACAATTTCTCGATCTGAATGATCGAACCTCGACATGTGTCCTGGAGCTCAATGTGAAAGACCCTGCGAGGTCCTTCAAGATTGAGTCTCCGGCAACGAGTGCACGGGTCATGTTAGGGTTGGCTTTTCAGCAGCCGCACACGAACACCTCAAGCACACTTAAACAAAGAAATACATGCGAACAAACAACAACGCGAAAAGTGCAACAAAATTGACAGGCACAACTGGAAGATCACATGAAATCTCCAATACGATACGGTAGCAGAATCCGCCGGCTGTCAACGGTTAGAATGGTCCGCTCAGTCAACCACACAACTGACCACCACTGAACAACGAGGGCACAGTTCTAGGCAGCAAAGTTCCGAAATGAGATCTTTTGCCGGTATGCTTTCTGCGCATGCGCCAAAGGCGGCGCAAGTCACTATGGGAAAGCGAAGCGCAAGCTGCTGCGGGGCTTCGGCCGCCGAAGTTTCATCTGCTCAACTTGCACCCTTGCTTGCAGCGCGTGGGAGCGTGTTGTGCTGTTGCAGCGCATGCATGCGAACACGTTGCTGCAAGACTAACGCGGGTTTGTGAGTACGCAACGTACACATATCGATAGCTCCACCGACAATAGACAGGATGCAGTATATTTGGTTCCTTATGAGTGTTCAAAAACTTCTTAAACAAAATGGCTGTGCAGCTGGGCTGGGTCGTCTGGTACTTCCTTGGTAATTTTTCATGGCAAATTCTGGTATCGATGCGTCGTCGTTATTAAAAAAAAGCAGCATTGGGTGTCAGTGAAAATTCGAGGTAAGAGCTAGCCCAAGGACGTTTGCACCTTTATGTTTTCCTTGCGGCACAGAGCCTTTGCAGGAGCGAAACCAATACAGAGTTTCAGTGCGGGGCGCCTCCAAGCGGCTTGTGTACGTGAGCCCTTGCGTTCTTTTGTATTCTCCACAGGTGCGGCGGTGAGTACAAAGAAACGCGATAGCGTGCGCGTGCACGCACGCGCCCGTGTGGATGCGGGTGCTGCTATCGGGTTTATACACACACACACACATATATATATATTGTAGGCATTCATTAAGCACATCTACTCTCTTTACACATATTCATCATCGTGAGTGGTCATCATCTTCATCTGCTGTGGGGACTTGGCTTGTCTGAGTTCTGTGTCTTGGGCGTGGTCGCTTCATCGTGTCTTACGGGCCCAATAAAGGTTGCCTTCACCGTTACATCACAAGTGGTGGAGTGGGCTCTACGATCTTCCGTCCTCTCCCAGCTTGATCTGCCTCCTGGAGCTCCGCTCAGGTCGTCGTTTGTGCCAGGTGTCCGGTAACATGCCTCAGGACGAGCCAACCGGCGCTTCTGCGTCTACCTACACGGCCCCGGCTACCGCGGCCTATCCATCGTGAATTATCACCGCGCACCAGCGTGAGCCGCCCACGTTCGCCGGACTTCGAGGTGAAGATGTGGAGAATTGGTTGGACCAGTTCAATCGAGCGAGTTCCACTAACAACTAGGATGATCCTACCAAGCTTCGCCGTGTTTCTTTCTATCTGACAAGCGTAGCGAAAACATGGTTTTTCAATCATGAAACGGACATTACGGACTGGACACGTTTAAAGCAACAGCTTCGCCAAATTTTCGGCACCCCGGGGGTTCGTTCAGCTCTCGCGAAGAAGACACTGGATGCTCGCAAGCAACAATGCGGTGAGTCTTACACATCCTACATAGAGGATGTGCTTGCTCTCTGTCACCGTTTCAACACGTCCATGTCTGAATCAGAGAGAGTTCGTCATCTTTTGAAAGGGATCGGCACGGTCGCGTTCAATGCCTTGGTCATTCAAAACCCGACTACAGTTGCTGACGTTGTTGCCACGTGCCAACGCCTAGAGGAACTCGAATCCCAACGGTTACCGCCGGACAGCGCTGAAAACACCGCCACGACTGATGCCTCATTGCGTGCCATCATCCAGGCGATTATACGGGAAGAGTTGCAATCGTTCGGCCTCTCAATGACACCGAGTCTGCCTCTCCCCTCCAACACTGTTTTGCGCGACGTTATCAAAGAGGAGTTGGCGTCCATGACTGGGCCAGCGTATGTAGACGCTCCAGTACCTCGACCCTAGCCGACGTACGCACAAGTCCTCGCTGGATCACCACCTGTCGTACAACCGATGCCCGCACACTCGACGCCTGTCCCACTGGCTTCGTTGACTCCAAGTGCGCCTAGCCAACCCTTTCACCCACCGTGGCGGCCACCTCGTCCAATCTGTTATTACTGCGGCTATCGGGGCCACATTGCACACGTCTGTCGGAAGCGTCAGCAGGACGAACGTCGTGGATTCGACACCTACGGACGGGATGATAGGACAAGCTGGTACGCTTTCCGACGTCGTCCTTTTGATCCGCCAATACGTCGCTCAACGTCTCCAACTGCGACATCTGAGCCAACCAGTTCGTACCGCTCTACTAGACGCCGCTCACCCTCACCCTTCCGCCGCTCCACGTCTCCATTGCGACCTGTCTCGCAATTCACCAACCAACGCCCGGAAAACTAACCGCTGCAGCTTTTGGAGGAAAAGCTGCATCGAAGGAAAAGACAGAAATTCCTCCAGTGCGTCCATATAATACGATATCTGTTTTGGTAGGTGTGTACGTGGACGCTTTAATAGACACTGGTGCTTGTTTATCTGTGATTGATCGTTCTTTGTGGTCACGTCTGCGAAAAGTCACCACCCCTTATGATGGACCTACACTGCATGCTGCTCAAGGGGACGCCATTAGACCTGCCGCTATGTGCACTGCTCGTGTTTTCATAGCTGGTCTTCTTCATTTTGTGCAATTTGCTGTGCTGAGTTCGTGTGCCCACCAGCTTATATTAGGCTGGGATTTTCTGTCTACGGCGAACACTTCAATCTGCTGTCGAGAAAATGTTGTCGAGAAAATGTTGTCGAGAAAGTGTTGATGGAAACTGACTATGCCCTGTATGCGGATGACAAGCCCGTTCACTTGCTCGCTGCTGAAGATACCGAGCTACCACCTGGTCATCAGCGGATAGTTGCCATAACTTCTAATGTGATCGACTCTGGTGACGTGTTTGTCCAATCATATGCACGCTGTCCCACAAGAGGTATAGCCCTTGCTTCAGGTCTAGCGCGGTTCCACAATGGCTCCGGACTTCTCTACGCTACGAACCAGACTTCTGAGAAAATTCTCATTCCCAAAGGCACCACAATGGCCTTCGTTTCTGAATCTCAACCTGTCTCTGTTGTCCCGCTTATGCCAGCGTGTTCTGACCTTCCTACTATTGGACGTTCATCAAGCGTTTCTGTTCTTGCTGCGACTATTAGTCCAGAACTGACCTCTTCACAGACAGATGAGTTGCTTGCCTTGCTACAAAAGCATAGGAGATTGTTCGATGCCCATTCCTCATCTCTGGGACAGACGTCCATTATTAGGCATCGTATCCAGACCGATGGCACTTCCATCGTACGCCGTCGACCATATCGCGTCTCTTCGTCCGAGCGTCAGATCATTCAAAAAAATGTAGCCGATATGCTGCAACAAAACATTATACGTCCCTCCGCGAGTCCTTGGTCATCCCCTGTTGTTTTAGTAAGGAAAAAAGATGGCTCCGTGCGATTTTGCGTGGACTACAGAGCACTTAATAAGATTACCCACAAGGATGTTTACCCCATGCCGCGCATAGACGATGCTTTGGATTCACTGCAAGGTGCTGAGTACTTCTCAAGCCTAGACCTGCGTTCAGGTTACTGGCAAATACCCATGCACGAGGATGACAAAGAACAGACAGCGTTTCCAACACCAGATGGGCTGTACGAATTCAACGTCATGCCATTCGGCCTTTGTAATGCTCCAGCAACATTCGAGCCGATGATCGACACTGTTTTACGAGGCTTGAAGTGGAAGACTTGCTTGTGCTATTTAGACGATATCGTTATTTTCTCGTCAACCTTTCCTCAGCACTTGCAACGACTGGACGAAGTTCTTACGTGCCTTGCAAACGCAGGCCTTCAGCTGAACACCATGAAGTGCCGTTTTGCGAGCAAGACGATTAAAGTGTAAGGCCACATCGTAAGCAAGGACAGTATTCGTCCCGATCCTGAAAGATTTCCGCTGTCCAACACTTCCCGCGTCCTGAAAAAGCCAAAGACTTGCGCAGTTTCCTCGGCTTCGCTTCTTATTTTCACCGATTCATTCGAGACTTCGCCTCAATAGCTTCACCATTGCACAAGTTGCTCGGATCAGGCGTCGCCTTTGTGTGGTCTCCTGAATGTGAAGCGGCGTTTGCTCAAATGAAGTGTGCACTCACATCCGAACCAGTCCTCTGCCATTTCGACGAAACCGCGCCTACGCTCCTGCATACAGACGCTAGTGGTCGAGGCATTGGTGGAATTCTCCTACAGCGAGACAAATCTTCACGTGAGAAAGTCGTCGCATACGCGAGCCGTGCACTGATCCCTGCCGAAAAGAATTATACCATCACCGAACAGGAGTGCCTCGCGGTCGTATGGTCGATACAAAAGTTTCAACCTTATCTCCATGGCCGCCACTTTACTGTGGTTACGGACCATCACGCCTTGTGCTGGCTCTCGACAATCAAGAACTTGTCCGGCCGCCTTGGTCGCTGGATTCTTCGCTTACAAGAATACGACTTCACGATCACATACAAGTCGGGAAACAAGCATCAAGACGCCGACGCACTTTCGCGTTGCCCGCTCTCTTCGGAGCCACTTAACAAACCCGCCACTGCCGCACTCGAGAAGCTTTCGGCCGTCTCTTCCCTACATGTTTCGTCATTAGCTACTGTGGACCCAACTTCTTCAAGCGGTTTGTTCTTATCTCGCCAACGTGCTGACCCTTACTGTCGCCGCATCATGGACCGTCTTGACGGGACTTGCCGGCCCCCTAATGCCCGTCTTCGCCGACAGCTGACGCAATTCAAGCTCAACAACCACGTTCTGTACCGTCATATCTACCACCCTGATGATCAACGCTGGGTGCCCGTTCTACCTCGCTCTCTTCGGGCTCAAGTCCTCAAGACATATCACGACGACGTGTCTGCTGGACACATGGGCTTCCAGAAAACTTATGACCGCATAAGATGTCACTACTACTGGCCGGGCTTGTCCACCTGTGTCGCGAAGTACGTTGCCTCATGCGCCCTTTGTCAGCGTCACAAGCTACCTACATCGACTCGAAGTGGACAATTACAACCGCTCCCGTGTCCCCTGCAACCATTCGAGGTAGTTGGCATTGACCTGTATGGTCCGCTTTCTATGACTGTCACGGGCAATCGATGGATAGTTACAGCTGTCGACCACCTGACCTGCTACGCCGAAACAGCTCCCGTGCCTTCTGCATCAGCTTCGGAAGTGGCCTGCTTCATCCTTCGAGCAATAATCCTTCGACACGGAGCTCCTCGTGTAATTCTGAGTGACCGTGGAAGAGTATTTCTTTCAGAACTCGTTGAAGAAGTGCTCAAGGCATCCAGCACTACACACAAAACAAGCTCCAGTTACCATCCTCAGACGAACGGCCTGACTGAGCGCTTTCATTGTACACTGTCAGATATGATAGCTATGTATATCGAACCCGACCACAGAAACTGGGACACTATTTTGCCATTTGTCACTTTTGCGTATAATACCTCTGTACAGCGTACGACCGGTTACTCGCCGTTTTACCTCGTCCACGGTCGCTTCCCTTCTTCTTTCCTCGATGTTTCGTTCTTCTCTGTGCCTGTCAAACCATGTTCATCTTCAAGTGAAGAATACGTGTCTCGTCTACTTCATTGCCGCCAGCTGGCTCGCGTCAACACTGAAGCCAAGCAACAGAATCGCAAGCTTGAATATGATGCCTCTCATCGTGCCGCATCTTTCAGCCCTGGCGACGAAGTCCTCCTTCTTACACCCATTCGCACTCCCGGACTGTGCGAGAAGTTTCAATTACGTTTTATTGGCCCCTACACTGTCTTGGAGCAAACGTCTCCTGTGAATTATCGCGTGGCACCCGTTCTTCTTCCGACGGACCGCCGCTACAGGGCAGCAGAAATAGTCCACGTATCCCGCATGAAGCCTTTTATACGGCGTTCATCTTCGCTTTAAACTGCAGCCAAGAACTGCGGTCAGGATGACCGCTTTCACGTGGGGGGGGAGTTAGTGTAGGCACTCATTAAGCACATCTGCTCTCTTTACACATATTCATCATCGTGAGTGGTCGTCATCTTCATCTGCTGTGGGGACTTGGCTTGTCTGAGTTCTGTGCCTTGGGCGTGGTCGCTTCATCGTGTCTTCCGGGCCTAATAAAGGTTGCCTTCACCGTTACATCACAATATATATATACTTTTTTTTCTGCATGGACTTTCACTGTGTTAAAACTTTGCGCACCGGCAAACGGATGTGAAGAATCATTGTGGCTGACAGCGCCAAAACCCATTCATAGAGTATAAGTGGACATGGCGCACTGCGCAGCGCTTTATAAGCGCTGTGCCATGTCCTATCGTGTAGCTCGACAAAAGAAATACTGAATGCTGCATGTAACAGCAACGCAAGCATACATGCAGTTCAGAGTACATAAATGGAACGAATTGATGCACATGTGAAGAGCAATATGAAAAGCTCTTTCACAGCATGCAGATTATCAACAAAAACGCGTCATACAAAAACAGCCTTCTAGTGACTGATTAAACCTAAGAAAGGTAATTCATATTTATTTTACCATTGCTGTTTTACAAATGTGAGTAAAGATATTACAGGTGAAGCATTTCTTCTATCTATCTATCTATCTAGCCGCTCACGTTTGGGTGCTCTCGTGATCACCTTCTTAACTTGGCGTGAACCAAAATTAGTATGGGAGGGTTCCATAGTTTGACGAATACGACATGCTGGTTAAGACATGAATAAGGTCACAATCCTGTCAAGCGCGTCGTCAAACGCTTCCTGCCAAGCAGTGACACATACCCGTGGGCAAGTATGTGCCACAAGTAATTGACACTTAATTTTTTGCATCTACCCAGGAATGACGAGAACACACGTGGAAAATTTTGACGCATGAGCATTGAGAAATTATGAACCATTTTCCTGAAGTGAACCCTGCTGGGATGCGAAGCAGCAGTGGTGCGCACGTCGTTGACCCAGTTGAAACGGGCGTCGATGCGGGTGCTGGAAGAACGGCTTGAAGCGAACTCGGTGTAACGTTTACTCGAGTGAACGTTTGTTTGAAACACAAAGACATGGGAAGCGGGTAGGGTTTCATGTAAGTTTCATCGCAGATAACGAGCTGAAAGAGTGTTTCCACTTGACGTGTGTCGAGCGTTGTGGGTGGTGGAGAGGGTGAGGCGGGAGAGATGTGTGTTATGAGCGGCTGGAGGAGCCGGCAGCTGCTGCGGGTGAGACATTAACGCGCAGCTGCGACTTGACCTACTTGGCACTGCTCCAATACCTGTGGCGAGAGAAACACGTCGCGTGCGTTTGCATGGACGTTTGTATGGCGTTACACATGTGAGTCAGAGATGCTTCGCATCGAAAAAGCCTTACATCGGCAGCGCTGACCCGACGAATGCAAAGAATAAATGTCGCGGTCCCAGCAGGAATCGAACCCAAGCATTCTGCGCGGCAATCAAGCATATTCTACAACAAAGGTACGCCAGATCTCGGACCTACTTTTCAAGTAGCTTAATACCTTAATATGGTCGTTAAACGTTAATAGTGGTTGCGGTGGTGGCAATCCAGCTTTATAAACATTACATATGTACTCCTATGATGCAGCCGTGATGTTGGGTTAACATCAATTGTTGCTAAGTGCCAAGCGCTGAAGTTGATTTATGCAGCAGAGTCCAGGGCTACCATCCTCACTAGCACCAGCACTTCATACCAGCTTATTGCTTCTGGTGTTCTAATGCTCAAGTTCATGTTTGCATCATTGCACAAGTGCAAACAACTGTTTATATAAACACTTGGAACTCTTCAATGTATGTCTGTGGGTGGAACATTTGGATGTATATTTGGCGTAATTTCATGACGTGACGCTATAAAAAAATTACAACATGGTCACGCTAAGCATGCCTCCGCATGCTTCGCATAACATCGGTTCCTAAGCTACGTGGAATCTGCTGAATTTTTCAGAAATATCCTTGGGCAAGACGTACTTTCAGCACGAATCTTGACATAGGCATGCGTCAGTTTTTCACAAGAAAATGTAACTTTTAGGAATGCCGATTACCATATTTTGAATCGTATAGTCAGTGTACTTAACATTTCAAGCAGTACTCTCTTTTATATTCATACAAAAGACAGCTGTAGTGTATGGCTCATAGTTGAAGAAAATGCTGTCAAAGCACAACTTGCACTTCTGCAGTTAACACGACATAACTTAAGGACCTCTTGAACGCTTGTGTTATGCATGGTGTACTACTAAGTTATTACCGTTACTTTGTGCGATCAGGCTGACATTATGATCTGTGCATGATCCAGCTCCTCAGCCGCACGATAGTGATTTGCATCGCAAAGCTGTTTTCTGGCACGACAGGTATGAGAATTTCGGGACAGGATGTGACAACGAGCAACTACGCTAAATCTGAGTGCGCCATCAATTCAGTCGATCTGTGTATAGGAGCGAAAATTTAGCCAGGTAATGGTAAAAAAGTGACGCATAGGTAAAAAACAAGGAGTCCTCAAAAATGGGGGCGAGAGAAGTTCGGTGTGCATGTGCCTCCTTCTTTCTCTCTTTCTCTTTGAGAGCTCGCCTTTTTTTTTTTTTGCTCTTTTCTCTGTTTTATCGTTCCTCTTTGTTTTCTTTTCTGCCTTTTGACGCATCACTTTCTACATTCTTTCCTTTCCAGGTGAAAATACTCCACGGTTTCAGTTCACTTTAACTGAAACCATGGCTGTATACAGCTGGGACTAAGTGGAAGCCAACAGGTTAGCAACATGTTCCAGTTGGTCCCAGCATGAACCACTTGAGACTGAAAATAAAACCAGCTGGCCTGGAAATGGAATCAGCTGGAATAATTTATTATAATGAAACCGGTTGGTGTGAATTATTATTATTATTATTATTATTATTATTATTATTATTATTATTATTATTATTATTATTATTATTATTATTATTTTCCTTATGGCCATTCTCTTCATCTCAGAATACCTGTAGTGCAAGGCAAATAAGTGATAACGGCTCACTGCCATCATGATGGGTTTTTTTTTGTACATCTAATGCTGACAACATTTACAGTTCATTGTATGCCAGTACAAGTTTCATTTCAAAAAGGCACTGGGTATTTCAAGCAGTGCAAACAACTAGAAAACAGTTTGTGTAAAGCACAGGACATATGCACAACCAAATATTGCTGTGTGCTGCATCGAAGTTTAAAGGGGCTGGCACTCCCTTACCTCCTATTGCCTTGCACGTCTGCCAGAGGAGGACATGGCACTTCAAATTAACAGAAAGGCATAAAGCTACTCTGAAAAGATCTAACTGTTTTTGCTCATACTGCCATCACCTGATCTTTTGGAGATAAGGTAAGGTTGCATGAAAAACAGGTAGCCGTGCATCAGTCATTCCATAATACGAACGCCCCGCCGTGGTGGTCTAGTGGCTAAGGTACTCGGCTGCTGACCCGCAGGTCACGGGTTCGTATCCCAGCTGCGGCAGCTGCATTTCCGATGGAGGTGGACATGTTGTAGGCCCGTGTGCTCAGATTTGGGTGCACGTTTAAGAACCCCAGGTGGTCGAAATTTCCAGAGCCCTCCACTACGGCGTCTCTCATAATCATATAGTGGTTTTGGGACGTTAAACCCCACATATCATATCAATCAATTCATAATACATACCTCGTTCAAAAATTCAAAACGTCCTCAGGATGTTCTGAAATGACGAAAATATTCTTGTCCTGTAGGGTGTGCCACAAGACTGGCTGATATATTTGAGTCTATTAAAATGCAGTTAAAACATGTATGTCTCTGTAAGGACATTATAAATACTGCCTTGAACAGTGGAGCACAGATTTAATGAGTAAACTGCAAATCAAGTGCAATGTTATCAATGCAATAATAATAATAATAACAACAACAATAATAAAAATAATAATAATAATAAATGAATTACTAACATGATTATAATAGTATTGTTTGGTTTCTGCATACAAAGTAACTAATTGCGAGGATTAAAAGAGGGTGCACAGGAAGGCAGTGAGGTATATTTATAACAAATGCAATCTAACGAATTCTCCGACTGAGTTGTAAACGAAAGCTGGTCTATTAACACTGCAAGGTAGGGCAAAAATAGCAAGACTAAAGATTTTGTTTCAATTAATTCATAGTGATATAAACATCGACACGTCAAAAGTAATTTTTTTTTTCAGTCATTCCAAGTTAACACGTTACAGGCACTCACAAACACTTAATAAATACACTTCCAAATCAAATTGCTATATATATTCATACTTTCCCTAAATCATAAAAGAATGCAAACTGAATAAGTCCTTTTGGTACTGATGCCTCATCTTTCACTGTGTCCTTAGATATGGTACAAGCGTCACGCATAACCGAGAGAAGAGACGAGAAAGAAAAGAAGGCAGTATTTGCCAAACAGTATAATAGATAGCGCATTCTTAAGAATTACATAGAAACTGCAGTTGGGTAAAGATAACTAGATGGCGCTGTACCCCTACTCTCCGATTGGCTGCATGGGGGACCTGTGCCTAGCTATGCATAGAACGAGTGGATCTCTCAGTCTCCTGGACAGTCACCATACGTAGTGGATCGTTGGTGGGACATGAACGAAGCAGAGTGGTGGGCACGTTAAAGATGCTTGCGCTCGGCTTCCTTGGCATGCGTCTCATCGGTGTTACCCATGCGCCATCTGCATTCTCAAACACAATCGGACGCATGCACGGACGGACCCTTCATCCCACTCATCATCAATCACTCCATGAATATGCTGCGATTTTTTTTAACTTTCTTTTTTTCTTCTGGGATTTAAAAAATTTATTATTATTTTTCCTCATTTTAACTTGCACAAATGTTGTATTACCACTACTATTATTATATTCTAACAAAGCTTATTCAGCAGTTCAGTACATCTACATCGCCCTACATTTCACACTACACTACGCAGTATAGATTTGAAAATACACTTCAAAGTTAGACTCCACTTATTTACTTATAAATTGTGCCATTCTCTTGATGCAGTGATTCATAGACTGAATTATTTTAGAATTTTCTAACACATTTGACAAGGTTAGTTGTAAATATTTACTTTAAAAGTAAGTCGTCTGGACCTTAGCACTAACAAAGCTTAGTACTTTGGATGCTTCGCATGAAATTGAACTCACTTTGTGCTCAGATAAGCACAGCTTATTTCTCATTTTAACTGTCAATGCCCCTTCCTTGCTATCATCTAAATTTCGTCATGATTTGCTGGTAATGGTGTTGTCATTTGTGAAATTACTAACAGAGACTGTTTGTACCACATGTTATAGATATATTGCTAAATAAAAGTAGGGTGAAATTAATCTGAAACTCCAGTACTAACCATAAATTAGCAATGCTAACCACATGCTTAGCTTGTGCCAGAAATGTCGCACCACTCCTTCTTTTCTTAATGTTAACATACAACCAAACCGAAACATATGCACGCATGTGCCCTTAACACGTCGTGTAAACAGATTTGTCCAGTGCCTATGAACAAGCCTTACAAATGCCTTTTGGCCTGTTTGACACTTTAGGGCCTTTGATACACTGTAAGGGCGCAAGAAAACTTATGCTTAAAAGTGACTTGTTTCAAGACTCTGCAATATGATGGTTGATTCAAAGTGATAAAATACCGAAGTTGATAAATGAGTTAGTTGTGGTGTCTTGTATAATAATATGCATACTCTGTGAAAAAGAAGCAAGCATGCAAATCAGTAAATTCATAATGAAAACATAATGACATCAGTGCAAGATTAGTTATTGTGGTAACTCACCTGCAGTTTGATGGTAATTATAGAAGATGAATGTTTAATTATCTTGAGTTTTGATAAATTGGCATTTATTTCATGAATAACAGTATGCTAAAGAGCATGCACATATTTTTGTTTGGTCGTAAAACGACAGCGTAAGGAAGTATTTTTAAAGAATGAGTGGTGTTGCCCCGCCGCGGTGGTCTAGTGGCTAAGGTACTCGGCTGCTGACCCGCATGTCGCGGGTTCGAATCCCGGCTGCGGCGGCTGCATTTCCGATGGAGGCGGAAATGTTGTAGGCCCGTGTGCTCAGATTTGGGTGCACGTTAAAGAACCCCAGGTGGTCGAAATTTCCGGAGCCCTTCACTACGGCGTCTCTCATAATCATATGGTGGTTTTGGGACGTTAAACCCCACATATCAAAGAATGAGTGGTAAAAAATTTGTGGCACAAGCCAAGAACATTATTAGCATTGCTCACTTTGCAGCCAGCCTGGACATTAGAGAATAATCTAACAGACATCTGCCCAGCCAAGTATTTAAGATTACCAAAGAATTTTCAAGGGACGACTACATAATAATTGCACCTGCATGCATGAGCTCGTGTCTCTGAGGTTTCATGCATGTGCTTCGTTATGGCAGAGCGTGGTGCAAATACACCCAATGGTTGTTGGCCACTGTTTGGTACACATGTTGTGCAGCAAAATGAATTTGAAATAAATTTTAATACAAAATGTTTCATTGCTATTTCCAAGTTGATGTACTATTTCCATTGCAATATAAAAACAAGTACATTAAATACTGGCTGTATCTTCCTTTGCAGTTATGATAAAAACTTCTAGCAATTTTAAAAGTAGGAATCGAGTATCTGGCGAAAGCATCAAGCCCTTAAAATCTACAGAAGTGTTAAGAAAAATCTACAGAAGTGTACAAGTATAACACTTGCTCCTAGAGCGATGCAGCCAGCTTCGCTCTAGGAGGAAGTGTTATACTTGTACATCATTTGTTTTTTGCAAAGCAGTTGTAGGGTTCACGTATCTCTATTTTCAAGAAATATGAAGTGAATGAATGAAAGTATAGTTGGGCAGCTAACTGAATTATATAATGACCCGTATGGACTATGACCACTGGGAGGGTGGAGCGGGTCTTGTTACACGTGGACTTACAGGCTGTTAAGGGTAGATAGACAAATCTGGCTGATTTGTTGTGCAAGTATTATTTATTTATTTATTTATTTATTGGTACTCCAATCCCCTGGAGGGATTTTAGCAGGTGGGTACAAAAGACTTAAACATCAGCATATAACACCACGCAAACAGATAGAACAGCCTATCACATTTCACATAGTAGGTAGCCATATAACACAAAGCAAACAAATAACTATCACTTGCGTTTTACAACGTAAACAAACGTAACAAAATTTTACTGATGACACATCACTCTCATTTTGAGAAAAGAAAACAGAACTAGCACACAAGTAAAATTATTTTCTCTGTTGTTCCAGACCAGCGGCAAAGGATGTTAAAGACTGTGTTGTGACGATGGTTATTTAAACTATCCCAATCCAGCACAGTTCTGGGGAAAAAAGAATATTTGAAGCAGTTATTGCGGGTACGAAAAGGAGTTATTGTACGGTCATGGCATTGTCTGGTGGCGTAACCTGAAGAAAGTGAAATAATTTTTCCAATATCTATCTTGTAATGCCCATTAATTATTTGATATAAATATTTTAATTGGGATATGCGGTTTCCTTCTGAACGTGAAAGTAAGTTAGCTCTTACTAACAGTTCACTTACCGAGGTTCGTCCATAACTGTTATATATGAAGCGAGCGGCTCTTCTTTGTACTTTTTCGACTTTATGAATGTTAGTTTGGGTAAATGGATCCCAGATCACTGCAGCATAATCATGTATGGGGAGGACTATCAATTTGTAAGCAAGAACACAGACAAATGGAGGGGAGAGTTTCAAGGTCCTTCGTAAAAAGAACCGTTTATGATTAGCCTTGGAAGTTACTATGTCAATGTGTTTTGTCCAGTTAAGATCATTTGTTATCCATAACCTAAGATACTTGTAGGATTGAACCTCGGAAAGAATGGCATTGTTTGTAAAGTATTGAAAATTTAATTTGTTTTTCTTATGAGAAATGGACATGTACACTGTTTTTTCAAAATTTATGGACATTTGCCAAGCCTCGCACCAGGAAACAACCCTGTTAAACGACTCGTTTAACAAAACTTGGTCCTTTGAGGATTCTATTTCAGAATGAATAACGCAATCGTCCGCGTAGAGCCTTATATTTACAGGTATACCATTTACTATGTCGTTAATATATAAAATAAATAGAAGGGGACCCAGAACCGATCCTTGGGGGACGCCAGAGTCAACGGAAACCCTGTGAGAGGAATGATTGTTAAAACTTACAAACTGTTCTCTGTTTTTCAAGTAGGCCGATATCCATTTAATAAGTTGATCATTCCCGAGAATTTTTTCTAATTTGTATACTAACTTATTGTGCGAAACCTTGTCAAAAGCTTTTGAAAAATCCATAAAAATTGCATCTGTTTGTTTTCCATTATTAATTGAAGTAGCGAAGTTGTGTATTGTTGATACCAATTGTGTCGTTGTTGAAAATCCCTTCCTGAATCCATGCTGATGTTGGTTTAAGATACTATGTTCGTCCAAAAAACATGATATACTATTGTGTGTAATGTGTTCCAAAAGTTTACTAACGGTTGAAGTTAGCGAGATGGGGCGATAATTTTTGACACTCTGCTTGTTGCCCGATTTATGAATAGGCTTGACTCTAGCTGTTTTCCAGTCCTCTGGAACCTGGTCCTCACGCAGCGATCTTGTAAAGAAAACATGGAAGTATTTCGACATCCATTCAGCGTATCTCTTTAAGAATGCGTTAGGGATATTGTCCAGTCCAGAGGACTTTCTGATATTAAGGTTCACAAGCATGTTCAATATGCCCTGTTCACTAACAACAATATCGGGCATTCACGGCGAAACAGTTTCAAAGATCGGTAATACAGAGTTGTCACAAGAAAAAACCGATTTGAAGTGATCGCTGAAAGCTTTTGCAATTCGAGCAATATCGTGCGTAAAAATACCATCAACATTAAAAACGTCACACTCTTTCGAAGCCGCCCCGCCGCGGTGGTCTAGTGGCTAAGGTACTCGGCTGCTGACCCGCAGGTCGCGGGTTCGATTCCCGGCTGCGGCGGCTGCATTTCCGATGGAGGCGGAAATGTTGTAGGCCCGTGTGCTCAGATTTGGGCGCACGTTAAAGAACCCCAGGTGGTCAAAATTTCCGGAGCCCTCCACTACGGCGTCTCTCATAATCATATGGTGGTTTTGGGACGTTAAACCCCACAAATCAATCAATCAATCTTTCGAAGCGGGCGAAATGCTCCTCCAAGATTTCTCGGGACACGAGGTCAAGTAATGCGGCAAGGATTCCCCAAAATAACGCTGCTTATCTGTTTGAATTTGATTTTCAGTTTTACTGAAAGCTTAGCTATTTGTTCTGAATACGCTACGTTCAGACTTCGTTTTTTCTTTAGACGCTTTATTTGCCTTCTTAACCTCAGTGTTATCCGAGAAATCCACGGATTTTTTCGCTTCGATTTTTTCGCTTCGATTAATTACCAGTGGCACAAAATTTTCAATGCATTCTTTGACAATGTCCTTAAACCAGTTCCATAAATTATGTATATCAGTTTCATTATTCGCAAAGTTATCAAAGTTGAATGAAAGGAGATCTATAATAGCAGTATCATCTTCACGATCGAAATTAGGGAAAGATAAACAGGGCAATGTCTTATCGAACACTGTGTCACTTAGAGTAAATAGCACTGCATGATGATCGGAAATTCCCGAATATATCTCAGTCGTTGCTTTAGGTGTAATTGCCTGGTTAACGAAGAAAAGGTCTAGGGTTGACTGAGTGGTCCCTTGAATTTTTGTGTAGCCTTCAACTAGCTGAAGGAGGTCAAAAATGTAGCAAATATCAAGCAAAGCTTCACCCGAAGGGTCGCACTGCTTCAGGACAAATTTTTTCCAATCTACATTAGGTAAATTATAATCACCTGTCATTATAATCCAGTCATCATGCTTAATATTCAGTTTCAAATAGTTTTTCAATTCCTTCGGTACGTCAACAGGAGCGTTTGGGGGCCTATAAACACCTCCTATAATGTAACGGACATCGTTGTGATAAGCCTTACAATAAATTCCTTCTACTCCTGGCACATCAGCCATTCTACATATTTTAAGGTTATCCTTGAAAAGTACACAAACGCCGCCGCCTTTACTAGCCCGGTCATTTCTGTATGCGCTGTAGCCAGACGGAACAAATTCACTATCAAAAACTGAGTCGCTTAGCCACGTTTCCATCAAGACAGCAATAGCAGGATCATGAGAAAGTATTAATGCCTCTATTTCAGTGGCCTTATTAACGCTCCTACAATTTACATTTAGTATTTTTAGTGCGCCATAGTGCTTGTTTTTGTGTCAATTAGATTTTTTCTTCAGCCGATACCGTGACCCCTTTCCTTCGTCCCATGCAAACAAGACGTCATCGACCTTAAGCTTATCATAAACTAGCTTTGTTTCACAGCCACGCAGCCTTTCTTCCTCTGAACTTTTCCACAGTTGCTTCCGTATTTCTCGAACTCGTTTGGAAAAGTCTTCAGACAGGGACAATGTGCTTCCCTTTAATTTAAATGCACTCGACAAAACGTTAGTTTTTTCCCGGTAATCAAAAAATTTTATGATCACAGGTCGTGGCCCGACCTTTGTTTTTTTGCCAAACCTGTGACATCTTTCAATGCCTGTTACCGTTATTTCCAACTTCTGCTGGAAAATATCTTCCTCTATTTTAGCTTTCAGGTCCTCATACTTCTCGTCAGGGGGCTCCTCTAACCCGTAAATGATTAAGTTATATCTGCGGCTTCTATTCTCAAGGTCATCTACTTTGTCAATAAGTGTTGATACCTGCTCTTCAAGCTTTGATGTTGACACCTTCATATCCTTAACATCAGTAGACAAACTGCTAAGTTCACTCAATTTCTGTTTGAGGCTGTCTATACGATCTGCTAAACCTGAAATTCTTTTTTCAATCTTTACTTACGATTTCTGAACGCGTTCAACGACACAAGTCAGCTTCTTTTGTCCTTCCAACAGTTCCTTCAACATATCTTCATTAGGAGGCCCTGGGTTTGATTCAATATCCCCACATGCCAAAAGATCCCTTGATAACAGAACAACACTGTTAAGAAAGCAATGAACACACAGTGGGCAGGGCAGCAGCACTAAAAATCGGTCATCACTACGTATACAAAAAGCAAGATGGTGATGACTAACCTGAAGCACAAAGCAAAAAGGATTGCTCAGCATGTTGCTCGTTGTGCTATAGCCATGCCCACTGGCGAACGACGGAACCGAGGGAGCTTTTATAGCCCTTGAATACGGCACGTGATGTGACGTCACAGTCGTAGATAGCCACGCTGGCACGATGAAGCGATGTTCAGCCGTGTCACATGTGTTGTTCTTGACATCCGTCGTCCATTGCAGAGCAGGCCCCGGTCCGTGTTGTGCGCATGTCCTTTGGAGATAGTCTGGTGCCAGATGGATACCCAGAAAAACCTGAAGCACAAAGCAAAAAGGATTGCTCAGCATGTTGCCCGTTGTGCTGCAGCCATGCCCCCATTAGCCATGCCATTAGGGCATGTCTGTTCATATTAAATACCAGACAAATATTACAGGCAGCAGTCGTGATAGATGTGAACTGTTGGAAGCAGTTCAAGCTGGAAAAGAAGTATCGTATTTATCAGTGACACATTTGTTGAAACTTTGAAAACCAGGAAAGTTTCTCGAGCAGGCAGTGTTATGTGATGTTTTTGATAAATGTGACATTGCACACTGTCACTCTGCACATGTTTCTGTTTCCTTATATATTTTCTACCAAAGCCACAAACAAAGATAGATGGCAGTCAACTCGCGTCCTATGTTTCCCGTCTTATGCAAGTGTCATTCTGCACCTTATTACCTTAGAAGTACTTGTTGCTGGGCAGGTTGGTATAACATTATTAGGGAAAATTCTAGACGACGCGAATGTGTGGTGCAGTGTAAATATTTTCTGTAGTTCAGCTGTGAGTGACGCTCTTTCCCTGTGCTTTTTCATTTTTCCAGTGGTGCTCAGGCATCTAGAATTTTCCCCCTGAGCCTAACTACCTCCCTGAAGCTATGCACCCTCTCGCCCATTAACAAACATTGTTAAACTATTGTATGCGGCATCGTTGATGCAAAATGACCTTAGAGTATATGCTAGAGCTCCTGCAGGATCACCGGCTGAATGTGACAACCAGTTCACCATTTATAGGACACGAAGTATTGACATATTCAATATATCTGTTTGCACAGTGCTTCATTGGAGTCATGCAAGCTTCACATATGGTGCTTCCACAAAGAAATTGTTCTTCCTGTGCTGTGACCAACGGGAAAACTATGAAGACAATAACGAAAAGAGATCACAATTAGGCTTAGCAGTGCGATGTCTGCCTCAATAAATTAATGTAATAAATTAATGCAAGTGTGCTTATGTCACCATGGTGTTGCCAGTTTATTATTACATTTGATATGAACCTCTGCTCGCTCCACCATGGTGTTCCTGGGGGTGTACACAGTATTACCTCTGAGACAGCATTGGCAGAACTAATTTCACTGTCACAATCTTGAACAGGTATGCGACAAGCATGCGCCAGTGCAGAGAACACAAGAGAAGTGGTCACTGCTTACATGTTCAAGGTCGTATGCACGCACACCGGACTATGATTTTGCAGTGTCTTACATTTTGAATGGAGTATACATCGTGATGGCTAGAGCCATCTGTGTGGTCACCAGCTAGACTGTCACAGTGTGCATATTGTTGCTTGAGACAACTGTTTAGGACAAAAAAAGGGCACTGTAGAAAAAATATTTTTAGGCTAATGTAAGGGCTTGTGGTGAGGAGACTCTCAAAAGGTATATGGTGTGTCATCTTGCAATAGAGAAATAACATTTATACCTAGTTTATGTTAGTAGGAGTCTGCTAAACATTGGTCATACAAGCTTGTGGCTAGAGATTAAGGATGATGTCCAGAAGATACCCTCCCGAAATGTTAACCTGCACCGTCCTCCCTTGCCCTTCTTGGTGCACTGGAATTTTCGCCCTATAGGTACTAATTCCTTCAGTGGGTACTCTTGAAGGGCTTCTGAATAAGCTCACTCTTACCACCTGCTTTACCCAAGGGCAAATCCTACTGTTGGAACTTGTTTGCTTGGCAGAAATTTTTAACAGGAAAAGAAGCTTCACTCGTTACACAAATAAAGCTATAAATTACAAAAAAGCTATATAAAGCTATATAATTAAATAAATTACTATGATGTTATGTACACAGACCTCCCACATAAAACTCACCAAAATGTCACCATTTACCTCTATGATGAGCTTGATTAAGCCTTAAGAAAGCATGTAAGTTTCTTTATCCTATACTTTTTAATCAGTACATGAACCTTGAAAAAACAAGATCGTCACGTGCTTATAAAACCAGTGCTTATGAAGTGCAATGATGCCATCGGAAGCAGCAGCAAAGTAAATTTACCCTGCTAGAAAGCAAATTCTACATGAAGCCTGTAAATGTACCGTTAACAAAGTCTTCTCAACAACTTCATTACTTCTACTTCTGCAATTCGCATAATCCTGTTTCATGCATACCTTGCTGTCAGCCCAAAAATTATTGACCTCTGAGGTGTTACTCATGTGACCATGCTCATTTAACATACCTGCAAGCCTCAGTGCTAACCTAATAAAATTGGAGACGTTAATAAAGTAATGCTCTCTAATGCTCACCCATTCAAAAAAAATTTTTAGCATCCCCTTAAAACCCATTCTTTAAAAACTTGATGATCAGAGATGCGATGTATCTCCACACCTGATGGCAGGCATTTGTCCAATTACAGCCACATTATAACAAGAAGCAGCCTTTGTAAGATGCTTGAACACATGCCATCATCTCAGGTCAACATGTTTTCTGAAACCACCTTGCTCTTGGTTCTGGGACAGAATGGTTTTCATAAATCATTTTCTTGCTAAGCTCAACTTGCCCCTTGACAAACTGTGCGTTTAGTTTTAGACCATTCTTGGGGAGCTATTTTTCTTGATAACTCAAGAAAAGGCCGATAAAGTGAACCATGAGCTTTTAAAAAGAAATTTGCGAAATATGCACAATCATTTCCAATACATAGCCTGAGTATATCTTTCAATAATAATGATCATTTTCATTTTAGAGCACATATCTGATGGCACAAAATCTGGTGTACCAAGGAATCTGTCACAGGTATTTTTCACTTGATTATTCGGGGCCCCTGCAACAATTTTAAATTATTCATGCGATATACTAGAAGCTTACTGCAGTGTGAATCACTTGCCACAATTAAAAAAAAATTATGGGGGGAACATTTGGACTCTTTACAAAGGTTGAAGTTGGTGCCGATGCCGTCTACCGCATGACCAGTAATGAGACAAAGCACGGCGCATCACATTAGGCCTAATAGCAGTGCTACGCTTCCATTTTACACACACACGCGCGCGTTGTGTATACTTTACTGCAATACACTGCAAGCACTTCACCCCATGACACTGCTGTATTGCGGCAATGTTAACCTTTAAAAAGACCTTTAAAGTTTAGCAATTTAAGCTCGACATTGCTACCAGCAATGAAATTTCTATTTTATTCCTTTTTTTTTTCATTTATATACACTTGCCTAAACTAGTGTTACCAGCCGTCCCGAATTTTGCTGGACTGTCCAAGACTTTGCCCGCGCTGTCCCAGTCGGGACAGATGTTCCCGATTTTTTCCGGATCGTTCAGTAAATAAAAAAAAAACGTTTTGTGTTATCAAAGGCACGCCAAATAACGTGCGTCCAACTGACCACACAGACAAAGAAATGTTGCTGTGGATAGTTGCAAGAAACTTGAAACACTTCAGCTGAACTTTCGCGTCAACTTTTACTACAGCATTCTACAGCGAGAGGAAGTGTCACAAAGAGCACATAGCAAAATTTAGTGCCACATCAAGAGACCGACAAAAAGAAGAAACAACGGATTTGTTTGGAAGGCACCGCAACAAAGAAAACTAATTTCCCCACCCACACACAACTACCTTCACTGTTGGTTACCACAATCTAAACACACACTGCTAAGCAAACAAATGCATCTGCGACCGTTCAATAAAGCCACCCGGACAGGAACGTTCTCTAATTCCAACTTGTGCTTTCCGTATCTATCTCGCGCACTTACGCAAGAACAAGCTTGAACGAAAGCTTTGACACAAGTTTATACTTCCTCCCAAGTGACACCAGCTGTTTGATCGGTCCTCAAGCAACACGCATACACCTACCATACATCCGCGTAGTAGTACATGCGTCAGACCAACATTCACAAATCGCATTCCACACGGCTTTTATTTCATGCTCGTTATCATTGCTTGTAGATTTGGTGGCAAACACTTCGGGCGAATGCCGTTAACTACTCGATAAGCACGGATGAGAAGCTCCTGAACACGGCAACATCACAGGAATTAACAAAAGCGGCAGCGACTTGCGTATGAATCACTTTCTAACAACAGAAAGCAACCACGTCCCTACGGACAGAGGCGGTTCTCGCCATTTCAAACAGATTGCAGTCCAATCCAACACCAACATCGGCGAAAAAAAAACATCACGATTAGAATACGATCAACGCCTTTTAGATTTTCCGTGCCTGCCGGATTATCGGCGGTTACTTGGAAAGCGGAGGTCGTCGGAACTACGGTGGTGGCGTCACTCGAGTAGGGGTGTCTTCAAATAAGTTTTTACGTTTTTGGAGCTTATATGCAACAAAAAACATAAAAAAAGTTTTAAAAGGCCTAAATAATATGTTATTTACCATACGTAAGTGACGCTGTCATTCAACAAGCAACTTTTTCAATACAAGGCATCCTCTAAAATGAGTAACAAACGCTAAACTGCCAATCTTAAAGGCCAAGTACAAAACCCTTACTCTTACGTAGGCAGCGCTGCCAGAAATGACCGGCGTTTCGTGCTCATCCGGCAGGCACAGAAAATCTAGGAGGTGTTGATACGATTACACCTTCTAGTTCACTGTAATACGATGAACCCGCCACATTCTGTGTGTCACAAGTTAGTGAGAAACTCTACCTGAACCACAGAATAAAGAACGCCTAAATCGCCTGAAAAACGTTTTCCAACACAGCGATTCTAACGTCGTCTATTCATACACTTTAAGCCAAACAAGCCGATTTTAGGCAACTATTGGGTGAACCGAGCGTTTTCGCCCTCAAAAGGCTCGTGCCACTAGAGTGTACTAGAACAAGGAGAGCGCCCGGAAGCGCATTTGTAATCTGCTGCAGATTCTGCTGTAATCTACTACAGATTACAAATGCGCTGCCCGGAACGGCCGCAGCACCAATGCATTAAAAGTGAAACTCAAAGAGGGTGAATCCGCTTGTGGCGCTGCAATCGGTAGTGTGTGTCATTATTTTAAGAGCCACGCGCAGTTCCCCCGAAGTGGTCGAGGGGTAGAATGCTCTACAAAAAACAAAAGTAGACGGTGAGTAGGAGACCCGGGGCATGGTGCTGAGGTTTACGGCGCGTTACTACGGAATTGTAAGTTAAGCAATAGGCACGTCTGCAGGCTGTGTTTTGTTCATTAAAAAGTTACCGGGTCTGGTAGTGCAAGATACCTTCTCTTGCCCGTCTGGTAGATTGCTTTCCTGTGATTTTGTATTCAATGAATATCAGTGGCGTATAGTGTGTATTTATGCACCAACCATTTGCGAGGAGCGATCACTTTTTTTTTTTTCAAGCCTAAAGCAGCACTTCACTTTGGAAAGGAAATATGTATTACTTGCTGATTTTAACTGCGTCCTCAACGGGCGAGATCGAGCAAACGAACGCGCCATTTAAGCCCAAACTCCATAAGCGCGAAAATGCACGCGACAGCGACGAGCGACGCTATGAGCGACGAAACAGGGCGTTCGCGCGACGTGTCGCCTGCTCGTTTTCGCGCGATCGCTCGGTTCTCCAGATTTGGAAACCGATCGCTCGGTTCTCCAGATTTTGATGAGCGACATCACCCGGAAGTGCTGGGCTCAAGCAGCCAATAGCGAAAAACCGGAAAAGACAAAGACTACATAGGTGCACGTGACCCTGCCCGAGTCACGTATGCGCAACAAAAAATAACGCAATGTTTATTACGCATGCGCTTATAAAAAATGCTGCAAGGCAATAATAAACACTTTCCGTTCCATTACACAACAATATATCTTATTTTTTAATTGGAAACCGCTCGCTACGCGGTTTTCTTGGTGCGAGTTGACGGCCTCATGCCAGCAACAGTGGAATTCGCTCGCCGAAGCCGTCGCGTGAATGAGGTTTGCCTGCGCTAGCGACTGATCGCGCGAAGCCGATCTACGTCGCGTCGCTCGTCGCTGTCGCGTGCATTTTCGCGCTTATGGAGTTTGGGCTTTACGATAAAAGTAGTAGGACGCTAGTGGACGTAATTACTGAATTCGAGTTAGAAGACGTGGGCAGCTGTATGGAGGGAACGTGGGATGTGCGTTTCACACATTTTCAGGGGAATAGCCATGCGCGCCTTGATCGCATTTACGTGTCGCTTGAATAGCCTACTGTAAGACATATGCTGTCTACCCTATACACTTCAGTGATCATTGTTTAGTTGAATGTGATATGGGAGAGAAAACAAAAGGTGGAACTTTCTCATGGGAGCTGTGGAAGATGAATTCCACTTTGATCACTGACGAATATTTCTTAGATCAGGTAATGAACTGTATCAATGAAATAAAAATGGACGGTGAAGTTAAACTTGCAGAACAATGGGAAGAGTTCAAGCAGCGAATAAAAATAAAAGCTATTGATCGTTCTTGCGCATTGAGTTACGAAAGAAAAAAGACAGAAAAAGAACTCCGAAAGACTTTGGAAAGACTAATAGACTTGGAGTGCAAACAACCGGGAGAGCATAGAGAAATAAAAAAAGGTGAAGAGTGGACACTCCCGTAGACCCCAGCGGCCCAATCGACTCTAGCACACCTAGTGGTTGATGAGAGCAAGTGGCTTGCGCTTCCGGTTTCGGTTTCACTGGCGCAACTTTTGAATTACTTTGCATAACCGGCGTTTGGCTATGTCGTAAGTTCATAATTTCAGACCACTATTCATCGCCCAAATGGATAGTTTTTGTAGGTCGTTTTGATTTAGCGATTCCCTGTTTTGTTTTGTTCAGTGGTTCGTGCGAATCGGTCGTGACGTAATTTTTATTTTGATTAAGTTATAATAAAAAGAGATGCAGGTAATGATAATTCACTATCGTTTTATTCATCGCGCTTGTGTTTTTCTTTTGGAACAAGTGATCAATGTATATATCAGTCAAAGAAACAGAGCATCCGCAATGTTTTATTCAAAGGCAAGGTAGAGTATGAGAATATAAAAAGCACAATATGACAAAGGTAGACAACAAATGCATCTCGCCTTACAAATAAATTGTAACAAATATTGTAACAAATACATAGAGAACACAGACAACGCACACATCGCTAGAGTTGGCAGAAGCCGAGAAACTGGTGAAGTATGACACACCGGGCCAGTGGGTAGCTAAGGATCTATGGCAAAAACATAGCGCACAATGCTGATGAAGAAGGAAGAAGTGACATATACACAGCAATGAAGTCGCGAATCACGCCTGGGCTAAACTGAAATAATGCATAGAAAAAAAGAGCGCACAGAAACCACACGACACAATATAGCAGAAAGGCAAAGGTGCAGTGTGCTGGCTGTGCTTAAGAACAGCTAGTCCAAAATGAAAAAAAGCAGACTTGATGCCTGCTTGTCCTCAGAAAGGTAGGGCTTTGCAGCTTGCTCACTACGTGAAAGACAAACTTTATGCTACAACACTGACAGGTCTTGTGGCTTTTGTTATGCGTCGCCTTCATCAAAAACTTAAGATCCCAAGTGATTTGCGTCTGGGTGTTGCTGTGACGCTTGCGAGCTAAAATAGATTGTAGTCATCACTTTATCCAGAATTGTGGACCTTAATTGGTGCTACGAGAGCGGTATTACAGGGCTAATAAATAGCAGAAGGAAACCACTTTGGCTCATTATTTTTCACAAAGGCTCTACATCGTACGTTATCACTCACAAGCTATATAAAAATAAAATGGCAGCGTCCGCAGCCCCATCAAACGCTACAAGTTTGGGTATTCTTTTGAAAATTTTGATGGGCAAGATGAGGAGGTTGATGAGAAGCTAAAATACGAAAAGCGTGATAACATGAACCGTGCCCACTTCATACTGTGTTCCTTACCCGCTCGAAGACATTTCAACAAGCGGTTTTGTTATCGATATATTACTTGAGCTGGAGAGATAAAGCATACACAGTGACCAAGCGACCCACAGTAAAGTGTACAGTTCGCCCGTATTTGCTACAAAAAATACAGACAGGATGCCCAACATTCTTTTTAAGGTTATGCAAATCACTTCGAGCGAATACACAGTGTTTGTACTCCTCATAGCGGGTAACCAAAACAATGAATGCAACAAAGGAGTGGTTAGTCCAGTTGAACTGAATATAAGCATATAAGACCATAATGAAGTCTGCTGTAACGAAGTAATAACATAACAAAGCTATTGCAGGATTCGGCTCAACTCCAATACTTTAGTGTAAACCCGCCGCTAATTGCTAACCTTTGAACTTGTCAAGCTGCATGCCCGAGACTGAAGACTGGAACCTAACCCTGTCTAAGTTTCGGTTCACAAAACGCACATGCCAACATAAACGAACCCGGCAAAACATTTTCAGAAACTTAGCGCGACACCCAGCAGAGCAGAAATGAAAATCGCCAACACTTGACAGATGGTGATACAAAACATCGCACACTTTCAGGTGATGTGCAGTGGCCTCAATTATGGCAAGAAAGTGAGATTCAAGTTGTTGTACGTATGCAAAAGCTGCTTCTGATGGCACAGTGAGATTCCCAAAAAGTTTGCTGGGGACGTGGTATGCTTTGAGCATTGTGAAATACTGGTGGGTACCCTTGAGCGTCTCACTGTCGTCTTTCAGTAACTGTGGGCAACTGCAACCGTCACATGCATTCCGAAGGAAGTGTTTGATGAGAAAACCAGCTACATAATATGCAGCGGAGTCATCGATAATATGGGAGTGAATGTTTGTCGCAAGTTCAGAGAGATCGTCTAGAGCGGGAAAGTCGTCAGGCTGTGGCTGTGCACACTCCTCATTATCCACAAGAGACGCACTGGTGAGGGAGAATGGCGACAGCTGTTCCTGGAGGAGGTCACATTCATCATCCTCGACATTTCCGTATTCTGACAGCTTGAAGAGTTTTCTTATGCAGATGTGCTTCAGGCCACAAATAAATTGTGCTACATTGGGGTTGGTGTTGCAACCCTGTTTTTGCCTAATGTGGCCAAATATGTTCTCCAGAGGATCCTGTTGAAGCCTGCGTGTTAACAGGTATTCAAAATTGTAATTTTTGGAGAGGTCGTCCCATAGTTGACAAATTGCCTGAATTGTAATTTGCCA
This sequence comes from Rhipicephalus microplus, assembly GCF_043290135.1. Classification (NCBI taxonomy): domain Eukaryota; kingdom Metazoa; phylum Arthropoda; class Arachnida; order Ixodida; family Ixodidae; genus Rhipicephalus; species Rhipicephalus microplus. The sequence goes on along the minus strand of NW_027464587.1, from coordinate 16,542,935 downwards.
ACCTACGATGGTTTGTGGTTGACGTCTGCCAACAAACTGCCATGATGCAATCCAGGGAAGCTGACCTCGGAGGAAGTCAATCAGCTCTGAATCATTTTTCATGATTGCATGCCGCAGCTTTTGCGAAGTTCTTTTTTTACTCGAGCTGTTCAAGGCATCGAAAATCCTGTCCATACGATCACAAAATTGAGCTGTAGGGATGGCCGAGGCAGGCAGCACCTTCGCATACACCATTGCCGTGATAGCAATCGAAACTGATGCACTGAGGACCTGAGTTGCTCTGCTGACCTTCATATTAGAAAAAGGTTTCTGATGAACGTGCCGTTCAGTCAACTTTGGAGCCAATCGCAACCGCAACTCATGTGAGGATTGGTAAAGGCTTACAATGTGCGACCAGTTAACGATGTCATCCCCAATGTATAACTTGTGTGCTTGGACATTATTGCGCGTTGTTTTAATTAAATGCGGAACATCAAAAATGTAATATACCCGCTCACCATTAACTTCAAAAAAAGGCTTTGCTACAGTCACTTTTAGTTGGTTAGAGAGACTTACATTTGAACTGCCCTGGTCACAAATGACTGCTTTCACTGCAATATTAATGCTCCTAAGCTCCAAAATGAGTGACACCAGCAAGTTATGCATAACAGATGATGGTGTTGATGTGTGCCCTATAGTAAAAGCAACCGGTTGAACCCACTTTCTCGAAACACCAACAAGAAGAAAAACCAGTGCTCGATCAGCGATGGTTGAAGTGCGATGAGTGCCATCATCTGTAAAACCCTGGACAACGTCTCTTGAAGCATCATAGTACAAATTCTTTTTAAGTGCTATTTCGTCGAAAACTAAAGCGCACACTCGGTCCCGTTCATTCCAAGCTTGAGTATTTGTTGCAATGGAAGAAAGGATTCCTGGAATTATGCCTGGAGTCATCTTTACATTAGCTAGCCACCTCCTTAATGAACGCCGGGAGGGCAAAGAAAAATACGGAGCCAGAAATCGGTATGCTCGCGGACCTCGGAAGTTTAAGTGAAGAGCGAATTTCTTGAACCACACGGGAAACCGCTTGCCCTTGCGTTTGGGCCTCAAGCGAACATGTGCAGAAAGAAGTTTAAAAACCTCCTCGGTGACGTGCGGTCGGATAACTTCAAGGGCCTTCGTAGTCGATGACGGTGCTTGGTGAGGCTGTCTCTGCAGTCTTTTGATAGTTTTCCGCTGTGCTGCTACTTTGGCTTGCAGATGTTTAATGGTTTGCTTGTACTTCATTGATGGAGACATTGTCGCTGGCACACAGGAACGCACTGCAATAAACAAAAAAATTGATGTAAAAGCGAAGAACAACTAATCCCATACGAGCACTTTCCTCGCTCTTTCAGACCCAAGGTGCACAACTTTCTGTGGTACAAAGTTTTCGATTCCACTACCTAAAAACAAACCATTCACAATGTTGACAATGCACAAAAAAAATGAAAATCACTGAGAGCCCACCCTTACATTTTGTAAGTGCACACGTAGTGTCCTTTTGAGGATAGTTTCCTCAGAATGTCCTAAACATAAAATAGCACATTAAAAACTGCTGCAATAAAAGCATAGTCACCATTTTCTCTAAGGCACTCAGGCGTGGAGCTGTTGGCGGAGACGTCTTCTGGAGGGTCTTGTGAAACTTGTTCAGTGCCTCGGACAATGCTGTCGGAACAATCTTGCGAGCGGCCTGCGGAAGTCTCTATATCAATCCACTCTGGTGTTGAAGTGAACATACAACTTACCGGCCACACAAGTTCCTTTTGTGACAGCTGAACGACTGGTTAAGGTTTTCTCCGGCAAGACGAAATCATCAGAAATTCTTTCACCAGCTACAAGGGAGCTGCCACCTGCAGAGGTTTGGTCAACAGTCAATTTGGGTAAAAAAAAAAGAAATCGCGACACTGAACGCACCCTGTTCATCGGGGCACCTCAATGTGTGGGAGCCGCTTTTTGAAGCCTCTACCGCAGGTCCTGAAGAGATGAAATTACGACAATGTGTCAGTAAGAGGCTTAAAATAACACAAACTGAAGCTCATCCGCACCTTGCAGTGCAGCTTCTGCAGCCATGTCACAGTCACTACTTGAAGCGACGCTCAGAGAACCTGCATATATGTGCAGTTGGTACAAGTTACAAAGCTTGTAGCATGGGGAAACTTAAACAGCTCTTTCAAACGCATAAATTGGTCGAACGTGGAAGAAAAGAGACAGCACCTACTAGGAAACAAGTAATTTGTGATTTTTGGAATTATCAACAGTGGCAGCTTTCACTGATGAAAGGTATGCGTACATGTGCACTCAGGCTTGAAGATAACGTGAAATAGCCCTTTAAAGTCTTTCAAAACAAGTTGCGCAGGTCCAGAGCATCAAAAAATGACAGAAATGTAAAGCTGCCGTTAGGAAGGTAATAGCCCACAATTCACAGAATTTAAGACTTTCCAAGTGTTACTTCTGTAGTGAGGTTTCTCTATCGGCTACAAAGATCTTCACGGTTAACTGTCGCCACTGATTCAATACAAGTGGCTGCTATTGCACATATTTGAGTTTCAGTCAATCACTTACATGGTGCAGCTGGTTGCACACTGGGAACAGCCATTCTTGTAAGCCTTGTGTGCCCAGGGTCCATGAAACTTTGAGCAGTAAAATGGTCGCTACAAACCCTGTACGTTGCGTACAATAGGCTGGCCGGCTTACTCAGGAGATCATCGCGTCCAGCATACTGCATCCATGCTTTCATCCTGCATTGGCAATGAACTATCAGCTGAAAGGGGAAGTGCTTGAATAGTGATTTTTTATTGTCACCCTCACTTAGCAAGTACGAACAGTAAGCCTACAGACATGCAAACCATACAAAAGCTTTAACACACCTGCCGTCCCGTGGTACGCGGAAGAAACTCGTCCCAGGCTTCTTGTGGGTTCTGCCATTGTTGAAGCACCACGATACACAGCAGTAGCTGCCGTAGCTTGGACCGCCGGACGGCATGGCGTCAGCGCGGTCTGAAAATGTTAGTAAGTGGATGCTTCGCTGTCAAATTACAAAAAAGATATGTGCACGTCATAAGTGTACCAGCAAACCCCTTTGAATGATTAGCTAATCGATGCACAATACAAAACCAGTGATACATCTCTGACCCATAAAACTCTGACTTACAAAGATATACGTCAAGACCACGAACAAAGATCTTCAGAAGTTTCCAGGCCGCTATCCCTTGTAATGCAATGGTATCGCGGCCTGGGAACATTAGAACACCTTCGTGCGTACGCAGTATCAGCAGTACATTGGGAAGAAAAATCGTAGTTGAAATTTGTGCGGTAAAATTATATTGGAAACGTCAAAAAAATTTGTGGGCAGCTTGCACTAGTGGCACAAGGCTAGCGAAGAAACGAAGATGATGGCCACTTGGCTAGTCCAGATTTGCCTCCGGCACACCAAGAATTATTCGTGTTCCGAGCCTTCGGGAAATGCGTCGTGAAGCATGCGAGGCCCAACAAACGCTTCTCAATATTTTGCACCGAGCCTACGACCTAGCTGCCCAGCTATGCTCAGCGCACAGACGCTCGCGTCCGTGGCAGACGCAGCACGCGTCGCCTCGGCTTGACGCCGTGCCGCCTTTTCTATACTGCATACGTTGCACAATGTTCCCGTCTAACCGCCGCATAGAGCCACAAACTTTCTTTTTAGCGAACCTCTCAGTCCTTACAAGCTTCAGAAAAAGGTTACAACTGCGTGAATGACACGCCACGTAAGAAACAAACTCGCACACACGAAGCGCAACGTGTGTGTGTGCATCTTTCTATGTTTGTTGCATGGTGTCTTTTTCGCGCAGGCGTAACCGTTTTCTGAAAAAATGACCCAACAAGACCAACAACATGTCATTCAACAAGCTTCGCTTGAAAACGTGACTCACCTGTTATCTCACGCTTGAAAACGCCGACGCAGCCGGCGTTGACGAAAGCGACGAAAGCTTCTCGCTGTCAGTCATGCATGGGCTTGTCGCTGGGTAGATGGTGTTTATGACAGTACGGCTGAAGAAAAATAATCGCGTAAGGTGTGTTGAATAAATCGTTCTTATGTATAAAGAACATACCAAATTTGGGCGTGTAATTATTAATTTGTGAAAACAATTCTGTTGCATTGATTATAACTGTGTTTTTTTTTGCGCTTGCGCCCTCTGACGTGTGGTGGGAGCACTAGTTCGTTACGTAGTCGTGACGCACTTCCTGAGGCCAGGTTTCGCGGAGTGTCCGCTCTTGTCTTCTTCTTTCTCTATGGGGAGAGTATGAAATTGACATACGCAATATTAAGCAGAAACTTGCACTGCATGACGAGGAACGCTACCGCGGTGCACTCGTCCGTGCTAGGGCTGAGACATTAGCGGCTGGAGAGACGCCAACCAAAAGAGCGTTAGGGGTGGAGAAAACGAACGCTCGACAGAATCATATCGAAAAAATAGAGAAGGATGGTCACGAAGTAACTGATACGGACAGCATTTTATCCGTATTTTCAAGTCATTTCGAAAACCTTTTTGCGTGTAGACAGGTAAACCTAGAAAGATTTAAAGAAGAATATTTAGGACGCATGCCGAAAGTGAGTGAGGAAGTGAAAAACGCTTTGGAATTATCTATATCTGCATCTGAAGTGGAACGGGCGATTGATAAGTTAAATCCCGGAAAATCTCCAGGACCAGATGGTCTTTGTGCCAAGTGGAACAAATGTTTTAAAAGTGAACTGTCTCCTATACTTGCAGGTGTTTTTAATGAGGAATATCAGGAAAAGAAATTACCACCATCCTTTGGGGAATCGCGTACCGTTCTCATTCCGAAAACAGACGAGGCTGAAAAGCTCAGTCACGTCACAGCGTACAGGTCAATCGCACTGACAAACGTAGACTACAAAATATTGATGAAAATTTTGGCGGCTAGACTTCAGTCAGTAATAAAAGATATCGTCGGTCCACACCAAACGTGTGGAATCAAAGGTCGGTCCATAGTTACAAACGTTCATAAAATGCGATCCGTGCTCGAATGTGTTGACACCAGTTAAGCTCGTGTGGCCATACTTCAGCTGAATCTGGAGAAAGCGTTTGATTGCGTTGCCCACGCTCTTTTGTATGCAGTATTGAAGCACATTAATGTTGGTAAGATAATTATTGACGGAGTAGCCACGGCATATCGGAATGGTAGTACGAGACTAATTATCAACAAGACAGTGCCCCCCCCCCCCCCCCCATTAGAATAGAGCGCTCAGTGCGTCAAGGTTGGCCTGTTAGTCCACTGTTTTGCATCTATATTGAAACTTTATGTCGGTCGATATTGCAGAATGACATCATTAATGGGTTTAAAGTACAATCTTCAGAGGTCAAACTACTCGCATACGCTGATGATGTTGCGATTTGTAGCACTTCCTATGTCGGTATTGAAGAATCAATCAGAGTTTCTAAATCTTTCGCCGAAGTTACAGGAAGCCACATAAACTGGGGTAAATGCCTCGGCTTCTGGCATGGATATTGGCCTTCAACACCAGAATTTTTTGCAGCCATTAAATGGACAAGAACGCCAGTTAAATATCTCGGAGTACCACTCGAGTCATACAAAAGTATTGACGAATATTGGACACATCAAACGAAATAAATTAAAGAAAAAGCGAATAGATAGAATGCAACTTATCTGTCCATGTTTGCTAGGGCTACTGCATGCAACTGGTTTTTTGTGTCTAAGCTGTGGTATGTGATGCAAGTGCTGTACTAGTCCCGGGTCAATGTGCAAAAACTACATCGGGTGTTTGCAATATTTGTGTGGAGGTCTAACTGGGAAAGGTGCAGTCGCACGAATTTGTTTAGACGGGTGAAGTGTGGAGGCCTTGGGCTAGGACATTTGTTTATCAAGCAGTTAGTAAATAGATTTTTCTTTTTTCGTGAGACAATAGATCATTTCCTTCTAACAGTGTGTCAAACAAGACTAAGTAGATTGTTGCCCGAGTTTGTTGTTGTTACGTCGCGAGTGAACGGCTCAGTAACCAAGCAAGAACAAGGAAGGTTTATTTTGCGTGTCTCGCTTTTATGTGCTCGGCGATGGCGATGACGTCATGACATGATTGGCGACACGCTTGCATGACGTAGCACATCTCCCCCTTTTACCAGTTGAACCTTTGAGGTGGTTGCCGTAGCCTGTTGGACCGGCGAAGCGGCGGTGGTGCCTCAGGTTGGCTAGAGGGCGGCGACCCCGCCGGCGTGGGGTCAGCCATGCCGGCTGGCATCGGCGAGGTTTCGTTAGCGGTGGTGGTGGATGTTGTAGCGCCCCCTGGCTGCATCGTGTTCGAGTCCTTCGGAGTGCGCAGCCACAGTTGGTCCGCATGACGACGTTGCTCGCCGTCCGGCGTAGACACAGTTGCCATGCGAGCCCCTTGGGTACTGGTGACCACTCCCGGCAACCATTTTGGCCGGCTGTGGAAACTTCTCAGCCACACCGGCTGTCCTGCACAGAACGGCATGGTGGAGGAGCTCTCTTCAAGACGCGGTTCCCCGCCTGCACTCGGGAGGCAACAGTCTAGCCTGGTCCGTAGCTGTTAACCCAACAGTAGTTCGGACGGAGACTTCCCAGCCTTTACCGGTGTCCGTCGGTATCGGCATAAAAACTGACTGAGACGTTTAATGAATATGCCACCCCCTTGGTTTTTTCGAAGGCCTTCCTTGATCGTGCGAACCGCGCGTTCCGCTAGGCCATTTGACTGCGGGTGGTAAGGCGCCGTCGTCACGTGGTTGATCCCGTTCATTCTTACAAACTTCTGAAACTCGGCTGAGACGAACTGTGGCCCATTATCAGAAACAAGGGTAGGTGGCAGTCCGAACCTGGTAAATATGGGCCTCAACGCTTCCACGGTGGCTTCTGATGTCGTACTCCGCCTCGATATGGCCTGAAGCTACTTTGTTTCAGCATCTACGACCACCAGTAGCATGTGTCCTTCGACGGGGCCTGCGTAGTCGATGTGCACTCGAGACTATTTCCGGCCCGTTTCTGGCCATGGCGCCGGAACCTGCGCAGGAGGCATTGCACTGGTTTGAGCACACCTCTCACATTCGCGTACCATCCTTTCGATGTCGGAATCCAGCCCTGGATACCAAAAAATGGTTCGAGCAAGGTTTTTCATTGCCGCCATCCCTGGATGTGTTTCATGTAGGAGCCTCAAAAGACTCCCAGCAGCCGCTGATGGCACTACTATTCTATGTCCCCAATAAATGAGGTCCTGATTCACCGTCAGCTCATCCCTTTTCTGGAATAACGGCCGGAATCGCTCCTCGGACTCTGTCAGGTACTGCGGCCAGCCCTGCAGGATCCACTTTCGCACCTGCTGTAACATAGCATCACGGATGGTTAGAACCGCCAACTCTTTGGCACTGATGGGTGCCGCGTTCACAGCTTCAGCGTATAATACATACTCGGGATCGTCGTCTTTTACGTTATCGGGCTGCCCCCGAGGAATAGGGAGTCGGCTGAAGGCATCTGCGTTTACGTTTTCAGATCCTTTACGATAGGTTAGGCTGTACCGATATCCGCCCAACAGCAGGGCCCAACGCTGAATGCGGGCAGCGGCCATCGGCGGAATTCCCTTGTCTGGACTGAACAGTCCGGTTAACGGTTTGTGGTCGGTTACTAGTTCGAAGTGGGTCCCATACAGATAGTCTCTGAACCTGGTCACGCCAAATACGAGGGCAAGGGCCTCCTTTTCCAACTGGGAATAATTTTTCTCGGCTTTTGTTAATGTTCGTGACCTGAAATCCGATAGGGTAGTCAATTCCTCCGACTCGATGCGACAACACTGCTCCCAGGCCTACTGTTGACGCGTTGCACTCTAGGCGAATGGGCTTGCTTGGGTCAAAATGCACCAAAAGTTTTGCATTCTTCACTGCTTGTTTAGCTGCCTCGAAAGCATTCTGCTGTTGTCTGCCCCAGACCCATTTTACGCCCTTCGCCAACAATGCGTATAAGGGCGCTAGTAAGGTCGACACATTGGACAAAAACTTACCGTAGTAATTTAACAGACCTAAAAAAGCTTTCAGTTCTCTTACCGAAGTGGGCTGGGGGGCGTCGAGCAGTGCCGTGATGTTGTCGCTTTTGGGGCGTAGGCCGTGTCTGTCGATGCAGTGTCCGAGAAAGGTGACTTGCTCTTGCCTGAACTTGCATTTCTCCCGTCGTAGGCGCAGGCCGTATTCCCTCAGGCGCTGTAGCACTTGCTCCAGGATCCTGCAGTCGTTTGCCTTTTCCGATACAATTATGTCGTCCAGATAAACCTGCACGCCGGGGATCCCGCTGAGCACGGCCTCCATGCGCCGCTGGAAGATTGCTGGCGCTGACGACACTCCGAACGGCAGCCTGTTGAAACAGTAGAGACCCTTGTGCGTGTTAAAAACGACTAGCCTCTTCGAGTCCTCGTCAAGGGGCAGCTGATTATAGGCGTTTCTCAAGTCCAATGTGCTGAAAACTTCTCCGCCGTTGAGGTTCGCAAAGATATCGTCAACCCGCGGCAGCGGATATTGCTCCATTATGGTAGCTGCGTTCACCGTAAGCCGGAAGTCGCCGCATAATCGCACCTGTCCATCTTTCTTGACTACGGGCACCACGGGTGTGGCCCATTCGGCCGATGTTACCGGTGATAACACCCCTTCGTTTACCAGCCGATCTAACTCGGCCGATACCATTTGTTTGAGCGCATGCGGCACCGTCCGCGCCTTACAAAACCTGGGTCTTGCGCCTTCTTTGACTGTCAGGTGTACCGGTGGCCCTCGGAGCATACCCAACCCCGGAGCAAAGACATCACTGTACTTTGATAGCATGGTTTCCACCATTCTGTCCGCATTTTCCGCCTGCACACACCCATGTGTGTGCAGGCGGAAAATGTGTGTGCAGCACCCATGTTACCACAGGGGCTGTGCAAGGATACATGAAAGAAGTAGTGGCCAGCGTGCGGTTTTTGTGTGTTCGTTTTTCAACTGATTACCTGTGGTCTGTTGGAAAGAAAAAACTGTACAAAGATTTATGTGACATTATGCTCCCCGTCCCACTGTACAGAGCGCTATATACAGCACGCAAGGGTCAGAACGTACTGAAACGAGTTTAAAAAATGCCAGCAGCTCCAAGTGCGAAAACGTTCTTTTTCAAATTACACACCGGAACACTTCCTGTAAGAACCTTCCTAGAGGAGCATGGGTTTTATATGCCTTGGGGATCTCACTGTCTAATCTGTAAGAAACCGGAAACTATCGACCATGTTTTCCTGCACTGTTGGGAAGGAGTTTATTTTTGGGACGTATTACAAAGGACAATCAAAAAAGAGTTTCCGTTAGACCCTCATGGGATCAGGTATTTGGCAATAGAGAATGAGGATGGATTACCTTTCGATTTTATCATGATGACTGCCTTGCACAGTATATGGCGCTCTAGAATGGCTGGATTTCATTGTGACCCAGACAGAAGACCAGCAAGAGAGTATTTTAAGGAAAGCGTCTCAAGATTACTTGAGGTAGTAAGAACAGACGAATGTGTACCTTTATGGGTAGAAAGTGTAGCAGCCCTACTGACCATGAAGGAATTCTAGGACGTGATGTGTTATAGTTATGCTTGACGGGCTTAGTTATTTTTATGTTTTTCATATTGTTCGTAGTGAATTGTAATCTTAGTAACCCGTTTGTGAAGTTTACCGGAAATAAAGAAAAAAAAGAGGGGTAGAATGCTCGTTTTCCATTTTTTTAATTTTATTTGCAAAGGTGTTTTGGTTGGCTTATATTTTTCTAAATCTAGCTTCAGTTGCTACATAATGCTACAAAAAATCTCACGAAATATGAAGTAAAAAAAACTTGACAGCGAGCGCATTTTATATTTAGAGCTTCCACACGAGATTCAACGAAAATTTAAAAGCATGGCTTCAGAGATTTTAGCGTATAAGAGAGACTGTGTGCTGCCACTCACCAGCGGTCGTCGCCCACTGGCTCGCTTAAAAAAAAAACAACTTAAAGTAAACGATATTCGGTCAGCGGGAAATTGCGAAGGTTTGAATACTGGTTAAGCAGCGGTGGTCTGTCTGAGTTTTCAGTGTTCCTTCTGACACAAAAGACGAAAGCTACTGGCGTGTAACATTAATTACAGTGATCACGAGTTGTGCGGGAACAGACAGGTGAACGTGTCCATCTGGAGGTTGACGGCATCGTCAGAGAACAAAGGTCTCGTCTTCCTTCATTTGTGTTGCCACCTTGTGTCTCCAAATTGCAGTCCATCACGGGGTGCGCTGCCGACTTCCCACACTTTGCATGTGCCTCTGTCAAGCTCGCAGCGCTAGAGGACCTTTTTTTCTCTTCGCAGTTGGACGTTGATGGCCCGGGGGCATCTTGTTTGCCATGCTGAGGATTTGTCGTATTATTGGTCTCTTGTTCCCCCCGTCGGGACGTTGTTGTCCGCTGAGTATAGCAGGCACTGCTCCGACTGCAAGCTTTGGCCGCTCACGGGGCAACCTGACCTCTCTACCGCCTATAATGTGCACGAAGTCTCGAAGTACATGATGCGGCTCGAAATGTTCATCGCAGACCACACTTAAAATTTTCATATGCCCTCAAGGCAAGCGTAAGCTGAATTCCCATTTCTCCCTCTGGGTCGGACATGTTGGAACCGCGAATAGTGAACACTTAGTGCTTTCAGTCGATCCTCTGTATAGGTAACCCTGCAGCCGGGCACACAGCAGTGGTCCTCCCGCGTCGGTTTCATTTGCGAAAAAGTGTAACAGGGCGTGAGACTCTCACTTGTACAGAGGGATCCACATTTGAAAGGGAACACGCGTGTCGTCTGCTCGGCTCCACCGTCGGCCCGCTGCGGCAACTATGAAGTTTCGCGCACGAGTGCTGTGGACGGCGCTTTTTTATCGTCTGCTACAAAAGTATCAACACGTTCACCTTTCTGTTCCCGCACACCTCGTGATCGATTTAAGTAATGTTACACGCCAATATAAAATCTAAGAAAATACAAGAAAGATAGTTGAGCGAGAAGATCAGGTCAGTTGGCAGGGATTCAGCCAGCACTATTATCTCGAGTTGCCATGGTGTGAAAGAGTTGCGTCTGGTCATACACTCAGGGGTGGAACAAGGTATATGGGTTTGGGAACAGCCCTGGGAGCAGGCAAAAGTGCTTTTTGTAGCAAGCTTGGAGCAACCAGAAAAATGTTTTAGAGGGGGCTTGCAGCAGTCAGAAAGACGCCTTGGAGCAAGCTTGGACTAGCGAAAAGGGCCTGTTCGAACAAGTTTAGAGCAGTAAGAACATTCAGAGCAGATTTATCCCTGTTCAAAGCGCTTGTGAAGCAACATTTGAGCATGCTACATTTATCGAACACTCAACTAAATTGTGCAATAACCTCATTACTGCAATAGAAATTATACGGACACTGTCGACGAGTTTTTGCCTGTTGCGTAACATTCCAAATAAATTCCAAATTAATAACGTCGCTTTACGCATAGTACGTTCTATGCACAGGTAAAATAACGTGAGCGGGGGCGACGAACGGGGTTGAAGCTGAGATAAAATGATCTGGCTCATTTCCGCCACTCGGAGGGCACATGCGATGCCATCCGATGCCCCCAACCGGGGGGCCTGTAGTCGAAGCAGACAGGAAGCACTCCGCCCGACAGGAAGCACTCCGCCCGACAAGAAGCACTCCGCCCAATTGTGTTGCCACAGGAACACAATTGTATAAACGGTGTGGCACTCAGGTCTGGTGGCAGAAGACGACTCCGGATGGGATGGCTTACACTTTTCTTGACGATATGCCGGTATCTGCAAAGAGTGCAGACAGTAGGTTAGCGTGCGTCCTTTCGCCGTCGCCGCTGCTGCCTGAGTGAAGCCAGTTGCAAAGAGACAACGCCCCCAGCACAAACTTGATAACAGCTTGAAACTGCAGCAGGCTGAGGTAGACGGCGGTTTCGGTAGCGCTGTCCAGGTCACTTTTCTTGACGATATGCTGGTATCTGCAAAGAGTGCAGACAGTAGGTTAGCGTGCGTCCTTTCGCCGTCGCCGCTGCTGCCTGAGTCTGAGTGCTGCCTGAGTGATAGCGTCTTCTTCTCTCCAACATGTCCAAATTGTTGATGTGCGTTCTTAAGAATGATTGGTCGTAGTTCATGGGCACATAGATGTTCCTAAGTTCGCTTCTTTTGGCGATGACTGCGTTGTTTTTCAATCAATACGCTCCTTTTGAGCACTCACTGTTGCATCGTTGAAGTTCATTGTGGGACAAAGGTTGAATTTTGGGGCTCTGGAAAGGGCATCTGCTTCGACGTTGCTTATGTACTTTTGATGTTTTTGATGTTTACTTCGTACATCGATAGTTTCAACGATCACCAGAAGAGAGGACCTTGAGGATTCTTAATATTCTTCAGCTATTTTAGTGCAGATAGATCCGTTACAACAGTGAATGGCTTTCCATGAAGGTAGCGATGTGATTCATCAATGGCATCTATAATGGCAAGGCATTCCCTCTTTTGTACTGCCATAATTGACCTTGTGCTTTAGCAGTTTGTGAGAATAATAGGCAAGGGATGTTTTTTGCCTTTGTCGTCAGGTTGCTTCAGCACTGCGCCAACGCCTTGGCCAGGTTAAAGCTGTGCGCCGCCACGCCGTGCGCGCCACCGTCGAAATATTAAGAGCTGGCACGCTTTCACCACCGCCACGCCATAAAGGCAACGTGGTACCTGCGCGCCACAATTCGTTGTTTCTTTTTTTGGGTGATGCTCTTTAAGCCGTGAGCTGTGCGTCCGCGGTGTATGTAGTGGCAGTAGTCGTCATCGTAGTAGTAGGTAGCCACCTTTGTGGTTGGACTAGAGGACCGGCACGCGCGCCCTTTTTTGAATCGACGAAGAAATCTGCGCACGTTAATCATAAATAAAAAGATTATTGTTTCTGATGAAATAACCTACAGAGACAAATATCGGTGACTTAATTTCCAACAAAATTTGCCTTGAATTTGATGCTTACTGAACAAAACTAGTATCAGAAGGACGCATTTTAAGCACTATCTAACCAGAAAAGTTTGCCACGTTAAACTCGCTGGGCGTTACCTCCTTGGTTTTAACAAGGTTTAGCTAGGGTTGGGCTGCAGTGTCATGAACTAGAGGCGGTGAAAGGTGGGAACTAGACACAAAGCGCAGGCTGTAAGAAAGTGCGCGCGTCCCGCTTCCCTAGTCTAGTCCAGTCCGGCAGTGCCACCTCTCATTTAGTCTTTCGAATGTCCGCTGGATGGCGGTACTTCTATATGATGAATGTTGATTTTTAAATGACGACGCTGCGGCGAATGCGCTAACCCCGTGCGGTAAACTCTCACAACGCTGTACAATCTTGAAGCCTCTTGCCACATGGGTCGTCCCCGCTTTTACCAAAAGGACAAAAGTCAGCTGTTTTGTAGTGCTTGCTACACTGGCCTCACTGAGCCAATTTCGCGTGGCACTGGTCTGCGCATGCGCAATGATACTCCGCCGCCGCGCGCGACTCGCCGCCGGTGTGCGCGCAATTCGGTGCGCGTCACAGACAATCAGTGGTGTCATGCACCAGAGCCGGCACCTCCCTCACACTCGGCCGCGGCCGCGCGCGACTCGCCGCCGCCGGTGCGCGCTTTCCAGAGGAGTGCCGTCATAGCCTTGGTAGACATATGGACGCCGAGGCGCGCGCCTTCCCTGTGCAGTCGCCATCTGACACTGCGCTGGAGCCGCTTGATAGCGCCTCTGACTGGTGTTTGCCACTGTGGTATAGCCATGAAGAAGGAGAGTGCAAATGCTGCTCAACAGTGCAGTAGAGCAGAGAAGCTTAACTCATCGGATCCCGAAGTAGTTGCCCGCCAAAATAAATATACATGTGCCACATAATACGTATACCGTGTGTGTGTCATTCGAACAGCTGTAAGCATGATATCTGGAAAGCTAAGAATAATCAGCTGAACCTTTGCTAACGCTACGTATATATCCTGGCATAGCTGAGCTAAGCCACTGCCATTTTTTTACACCACAGTGTCCTCGGTGATTGGCAAGAGCACTGCTGATGCTGATTGGTAAGGCCACAGTTTCAGTGTAAAATTTCATACCACAAGACCTATAGTGGAATCTAGCGTGAGTGTCTACGCAAGTAGAAAAACTTGTTGTTGGGCTAGTTGGTAAATCATTGTAAAAAACTAATTTGAGCGCAGACATACGACAGATTCACGTACACTCGCACACACACACAGTGCCATGCGTGTTTGATGTCTGGGTGTGTGTCTGCGTGAATGTGTCATGTGTTTGCGATGAAATTAATTTTTTGAAATGTCTAGGTGGGGTGTGTGAGGCCCATAGACCGGTGCTTCAAACACCATGGCTTTGAATCAAGAAACCCAGCCTCCAAAAAACACATGACAACCACAAGCCTCAGGGTGTGTGGTTGTCGTATTTGTCTTATTTGTCTCCTAGATTCCAAGCTATGTACCAACAGGCCACCAGACTCGCGAACCACAATGGGATTGATAGAAATTTAAGTAGAAGCTTCGTATCTGCTTCCAGTGGATTTCGTTCTTCCCATTCGCGGCGCTCGTAAACCGGGAATAAAACAAAGTGACATAAACCTATTCTCAAAAAATACTTGCATCATTCTTCCAAATATAAAGCTGATTGCAGGAACTCTGCTTGACCTCGATATTGACGCAGAACTGGGACAAGACCAAGCTGGGGTATTATACTCTGCTAGGAACTATTCTCAAGATTTGGTGCTAGCAAATATGAAGAAATTTTTTGAAATGCTGAAAATAAACATGTTGTTTGAACTCGGAATATGCATAACCGAATTCGTGGAAATAAAAATACGGTGTAGAACAACAAACAGTAAACAAATTTTTTTATACCAATGACAGGCACGTGTGCTGATGTGCAAAAAGATCGTGAAAGCAGTGGTTCGTATAGAACGGATCTCTGACTCCCCTGTAAAAACCATTCAGTGCAGAGCAGAAGAGATATTTTTATTGGCAAGGGGTTCAGCGGAACATGGAAGGGCGTTTATGTAACTTCGTCGTCGTTTTGAGGCACGTTGAGGGAAGACGTAATTATACAGACTATAAGTGAAGTTTATGCAGTTTCCTTGGTAAATTACAGATTTTATATTAATGGGGATCGGTACATGAACGAAACTTTGCCAGAACTATCAAATACTAACCGTAAATATGCAACATTGCCTAAACCAGGAAAGCTAGTGTGCTCCCACCACTTTCAACAAAATATCGTTCATTGTGCCGCTCCCTACACACACATATACGCACGCCTGTGAACACTGTAGGCCGGGGGAAGCTGCTGCGCACAGAACCAAATTGAAAATGTGAACACTCGTAGGCAGTTAGTTAATTACCACAATTCGATCCTAACTGTGTACTTCTCATCATTCACACAATAGCTGAACCATCGCACCTCCTGAATTTCCTCAAGGTTATAGTGCGAAGTTGTATGAGCTTCAGCAAGCGACAGGAGCAAGAAAAAATCACCGCCCAAGCATTGCGTACAAATGATTAACTAGCGAAAGCTGAAATGTGCCGTCGCAGTGTTCGGCAGTGGGTTGAACCTGATCCTGCACTGAAGCATTTTGAAATTATTGGTTACATGTTTGTGCTTCTTAATGAGGTTAGACACACGTGTCGCTCGGTTCACTACAATCTTTATTTCACATACTTCACGTTGTGCCTCAAACGATCACGGTCATGAAAGAGTGAAATTACCAGTAAATGCTTTCAGATTGCGCTATTCGCATTTGTTCTCGGAGCACAAGTGGTGTAGAGTTGTAAATAGATTTTAATTTATTTAAGCGCTATTTTTCGCATATTATGATATTTTTTTAAACGACATTGTTTTCTCTACTGCTCATATATGAGTCTTTCATCTCTTGCTTAGGCAGATAAATATAAGTGTGAGTGTGTATGCTTTATTCGCTTGGCATTTACTCATGTAAATAAATGGGTGCATAACTCAAACAAACCAAGAGACATTTTGTATGATTCCTTGAGCAAACGAAATCGTCATATAGGTGTTGCAATGCAGCTCTCTGCCACTCCCCCTCCCCCTGCGAAAAAAAAACTGATGCCCTGATGCCTTCCTGAAGTCGATTGAGTAATGTATGCAGATCAGATCGTGCAATACAATACAATATATATATATATATATATATATATATATATATATATATATATATATATATATATATATATATATATATATATATATATATATATATATATATATATATATATATATATATATATATATATATATATATATATATATATATATATATATATATATATATAGGAGGTGCGACGATGGCGTAGTGGTTAGAGCATCCGCCTCGCATGCAAGATGTCCGTAGCTCAAATTCCGGTTCCGCGCAGTTCCCAACCAGATTAAAAAAAATCCGCGTGTTGATGGAACTGCATTAAGAGGCCTGGAGTGCGGCCTCACAGGTAACCACCGCCGGGAACGCACTCCCTCACCAGAGAAGAATTGGCCACCCTGGTGCAGTATCTGGCCACTACCTCCCACATGCATACGTCAAATAACTCACGGCCCTCAGTCCCCAGCAGCTGCGAAGCAACTGACCACAGCGGCGGTCAGATCTGCAACACAGCAGAGGGTGCTAAGAATCTCTGGATCCAGACAGGTTGCCATTGGAACCTGAACTTGGCAACTTTTAACGCCAGAACCTTATCTAGTGAGGGAAGTCTAGCTGTACTATTCGAGGAGCTAGAGGGTGTTAAATGGGATATAATAGGGCTCAGTGAGGTTAGGAGGACAGATGAGGCCTATACGGTGTTACAGAATGGGCACGTCCTTTGCTATCGGGGCTTGGCAGACAGAAGAGAACTGGGAGTGGGGTTCCTAATTCACAGAAACATAGCTGGCAACATAGAGGAATACTATAGCATTAATGAAAGGGTGGTAGGTATTGTAATTAAACTGAATAAAAGATACAAGATGAAGGTAGTACAGGCTTACGCGCCTACATCCAGCCATGATGACGCTTCAGTTGAAAGCTTCTATGAAGACGTGGAATCGGCAATGAGTAAGGTAAAGACACAGTATACTATAGTGATGGGCGACTTTAATGCAAAGGTAGGAAAGAAGCAGGCTGGAGACCAGGCAATAGGAGATTATGGCATCGGTACTAGAAACGCCAGAGGAGAGCTACTAGTAGAATTCGCAGAACGCAATAATTTACGAATTTTGAATACCTTCTACCGAAAACGAGAAAACCGCAAGTGGACATGGAGGAGCCCTAATGGCGAAAATAAGAACGAAATAGACTTTATAATGAGTGCACACCCAGGAATCGTGCAGGATGTGGAAGTGGTTGGCAAGGTACGATGCAGTGACCATTGAATGGTACGGTCTCGAATTCGCCTAGACTTGAAGAACGAACGACAGAAACTGATACGCAAGAAGCCAATCAATGAGCTAGCACTGAGAGGGAAAGTACAGGAATTCAGAGTGTCGCTGCAGAAGAGGTACTCAGCTCTTAGTGAGGAAACCAACCTTAGCGTAGATACAATGAATGATAATCTGACGAGTATAATTACGGAGTGTGCAGTGAAAGTTGAAGGCAGGGTAGTTAGACAGGACACTGGCAAGCTTTCCCAGGAAACGAAGAACCTAATTAAGAAGCGTCAAATCATGAAAGTATTAAGTACAACAGACAAAATAGAACTGGCAGAGATTTCGAAGTTGATTAATAGACGTAAAGTATGCGATGTAAGAAGGTATAACATGGAGAGAATTAAACACGCTCTGAAAAACGGAGGAAGCGTCAAAGCAGTGAAGAGGTAACTTGGGATAGTCAAAAGTCGGATGTATGCACTAAGGGACAAACAAGGCAAAATAACTACCAATATGGATAGGATAGTTAAAATAGCGGAGGAGTTTTACAGAGATCTGTACAGTAGCCGAGACAACCACGACCTTAATACTATAAGAACTAGCAGTAACCCAGATGACACCCCACCGGTAATGATAGAAGTCAGAAAAGCTCTGCAGAACATGCAAAGAGGCAAAGCTGCTGGTGAGGATCAGGTAACATCAGATCTGCTGAAAGATGGAGGACAGATTGTGTTAGAAAAACTAGCCACCCTGTTTACGAGGTGTCTCCTGACAGGAAAAGTACCAGAGTCTTGGAAGAACGCTAACATCATCTTAATACATAAGAAAGGAGATGACAAGGACTTGAAGAATTACAGGCCGATCAGCTGGCTCTCTGTAGCATACAAGCTATTTACAAAGGTAATTGCTAACAGAGTAAAGAAAACATTAATTTTCGATCAACCAAAGGAAAAAGCAGGATTTCGAACAAGCTACTCAACAATTGACCACATTCATACTATCAATCAGGTAATAGAGAAATGCTCAGAGTATAACCAACCACTATACATAGCCTTCATAGATTACGAGAAGGCGTTTGATTAAGTAGAAATATCAGCCGTCATGCAGACACTGCGGAATCAGGGCATAGATGAAGTATATATAAACATTCTGGAAGAAATCTACAGGGGATCAACTGCTACCATAGTGCTTCATAACGAAAGCAACAGAATACCAATCAGGAAGGGTGTAAGGCAGGGGGACACTATCTCCCCAATGCTATTTACCGCATCCTTACAGGAGGTTTTCAGAAGCCTAGAATGGGAACAGTTAGGGATAAGAGTTAATGGAAAATACCTTAGTAACCTGCGCTTCGCCGATGACATTGCATTGCTGAGTAACACAGGGGACGAATTGCAACTCATGATTACGGAGTTAGACAAGGAGAGCAGAAAGGTGGGTCTTAAAATTAATCTGCAAAAAACGAAAGTAATGTATAACAACCTCAGAAAGGAGCAGCGTTTCGAGATAGGTAATAGTACACTTGAAGTTGTAAAAGACTATGTCTACTTAGGGCAGGTAATAACCGCAGAGCCGAACCTCGAGATTGAAGTAACTAGAAGAATAAAAATGCGGTGGAACACATTCGGCAAGCACTCTCAAATTATGACAGGTAGATTACCACTATCCCTCAAGAGGAAAGTATATAACAGCTGTATCTTGCCGGTACTTAGCTACGGAGCAGAAACCTGGAGACTTACAAAGAGGGTTCAGCTTGAATTGAGGACGACGCAGCGAGCAATGGAAACAAAAATGGTAGGTGTAACCTTAAGGGACAAGAAGAGAGCAGAGTGGATTAGGCGACAAACGGGAGTTAAGGATATCATAGTTGAAATAAAGAAGAGGAAATGGGCATGGGCCGGGAATGTAGCGCGTAGACAGGATAACCGCTGGTCATTAAGGGTAACTAACTGGATTCCCAGAGAAGGGAAGCGGGTTAGGGGGAGACAAAAGGTTAGGTGGGCAGATGAGATTAAGAAGTTTGCGGGTATAAATTGGCAGCAGCGAGCACAGGACCGGGTTAACTGGCGGAGCATGGGAGAGACCTTTGTCCTGCAGTGGACGTAGTCAGACTGAGGATGATGATGATGATGACGATGATGACACGCCAATAGCTTTCGTCTTTTGTGTCAGAAGGAACACTGAAAACTCAGACAGGCCATCACTGCTTTACCAGTATTCAAACCTTCGCGATTTCCCGCCGACCAAAGACTTTCAGTTCTTTTTTTTGCGAGCCAGTGGGCGATGACCGCGACATTACAATCCAGCACCGTTGCAGACAATGACTGCAGCGCCACGGCGAGTCATGGCACGAACTAATATGAGTGGCCGTGCCCTAGGTGCTTTTTTGGTGACCCCGTGCTGCCGAGGCCACGAACTCCTCTAGAGATTAGTGACCTGCCCGTGCTGCGGCGCTCATGCGTGCCAAGTTTGTTTTTGCTTGTTTATTAGTTTTTAGTTCTTTATTCTGCCATGGCAAAGCGTGGCGCTACCACTTACCCCCATCTCTCGGATCGGTTCGGACGGTTTCGGGATCGGTTCGGACTGTCACAGTGGATGAACGTGTTTTTTGAGCGCTCCCGATCTTCTGTGCAGGTGTTTTTGCATGTTTCGAGCTTGTATTTATAATTGTAAGGCAGCAGTTGAAATCTTCATAGCACTTATTTTATGGTGCGACTTTTTCGGGGGCCAGTCACCAGATATTTATTAGTTAGTGCGTGTGTGTGTGTGTGTGTTAGAATTTTTGTTGTTTTTTCTTTTGCCATACCCTTGGGGGAGATGCGCGTACATTGAAAACGCAAATTTTTGTAGTAGAGCTTAGACTTTCTTTTTTTCTTCGTAGGGCAGGGCTCGAGTTTAGTAATTATCGAGTGCAGGAACAATTGGTGTCAGAAAGACATGGTTAAAAAGACTGTAAAGTGTTCAGGATGTGGAGTGGGTTTGAAAGTGGACCCAAGCGTAGAAGCGGATAGAGAAGAGGCTGACGCGAAGTGTAGGCAATGTGAGGTCGAGGAAAAAATGAAGAAAATGATGGTTGTCGAGGAAAAAATTGAGAAAATGATGGTTGTCGAGGAAAAAATTGAGAAAATGATGGTTGCCCAGAGTGAACTGCTGATGAGAATCACCGAGCTCGAGTCTGCGTTGGCGACAGAG
This sequence comes from Rhipicephalus microplus, assembly GCF_043290135.1. Classification (NCBI taxonomy): domain Eukaryota; kingdom Metazoa; phylum Arthropoda; class Arachnida; order Ixodida; family Ixodidae; genus Rhipicephalus; species Rhipicephalus microplus. The sequence goes on along the minus strand of NW_027464587.1, from coordinate 16,522,319 downwards.
CAAGAGAAAACGAGGGCAATGGGAGAAAGGCTGAAGTCCGCTGAGGAAGCACAAGCCAAGGTGAACAGAGGAGTGGCCTACGCAGAGAACAGTAGAGAACCGGCAACCAGAATGGCGGAGAAGAAAGAGCAAGCAAGTTTGGAAAAAACAGGTTCAGCCGGTTCAATTGTCGCAAGGCCCAGCTTCAGCGAAGTGGTGGTGGGGCTGGGAGGGGACAAAGCAGCCGGCGTCACAGGTGCAAGTAGCCCCCACGTGCAGGACGCTCCAGCTGAAAAGTCACAGCATGTGATAATCGCCGGCAACTCGAATTTAAATCGACGCACAGAAGCCATCAAAGAGAGGGTAAGAGGTGACAAGAGGGATGCATTAGGGGCGTCCCACGCAAGCTGGAAGCAGTCATGAGGCAAGCGAGCGCAAAACTCAAAATTACCGCTGATAGACGAAACCTCGTGATGATTTCAGGCGGTTTAAACGATGCCTTAAATGAAGATACGGCAGGACTAGCAACTACACTGGCGAAAGGCGTCGACGATATGCGCGCCGCTTCTCCTCAGGTACAGGTAGTGATATGCACGATACCGGAGGTACCGGTGCGTGATAGCAACCTGAAAAGAGCGGTTGTCAACGCAAACCAAGAGATATGGCGGATGAGTCGAGAGAAGGGCTTTGAGGTGGTGGAACTAAACAGAGATGTGCATAGGTGGGGTGGTTTTCAACGAGACAGAATTCACTTTGATGGGCGGCTAAGTCATGAGGTGAGTTGGCGACTTGCAGGACGTGCAGTAGCTTTTTTTTGGAGGGCAAGCGGGCCCTTCGGGGTGCAGGATAGATAGTAACGAGGAAAACAACCAGGGAGACTCTTTGACAAAAAAAAATATGGTGAGGCAGTGATAAAAGAACATAAAATAATGTGCCTCTGCCCGTGCCACCGTGGTATAACAGGCTAAGACTCTTTGACAGTGGGTATGGACAGATACGATTCCAAAGTGGCACCAGTATCTAAGATAGGTAGGGTCCGGGGCATAAATAGACGCTGCTACGAGCGCCGAGCTAATTCAGACATAGGGCATATTAACATGCAGGGTGGTAGGAACAGGCTGAAGTGGGAAGAAATAAAAGAACAGCCAACGGAAGAGAGGCCGATGGTATACGGTTTAGTAGAAACACATTTCAGGGACATGAAACAACCTCCGAAAAATCTGGACTACGCGTGGGAATATTGTGATAGAACAGAAGGCAGCAGAAACGGGGGTGGTATTGGGACATAAAAGTTCAGACTGGCAAAGGGTCAAGCAGGACTGCAAGGAACATTTATGGCTAAAAGGGAAAGTGGCAGGAAAGGAAAGTGGCAAATGACACTTCTTGGTTTTGTGTGCTTGTGGACGGGAGCAAAGGCCAGAGAGGAAAACCAGGCGATGGTAGAATGTATATCAAAGGACATTCAGGAGTTAGGAGGAGAGTGCGAGATAATTATACTAGAAGATATGAATGCACACATAGAAGATATAGACGGGTATACCGACCCGACAGGCAAAATGATTGTGGATATGTGTGAAAGGCTTGATTTGATCATTTGCAACAGTACCGAGAAGTGTGAAGGGCAAATAACATGGGAGCTAGGAAGGCTACAGTCGACGATAGATTACGCACTGATGTCACACAGGATGTATGATACGCTCAGGGGAATGCACATAGATGAAGGTGGCTCCAGAAGTCTGGGTGGTGATCACAAACGTATACACCTAAGTTTTGGAAGAGCAGTGAAAGTGGGAAGGAGACAAGATGAGCAACTACAGGAAAATTTTTATCCAGAAAGGCAAATTTAAATAGCCACTAAACAAATTGAGAAAGTAATCACGGAGGGCAATAAGACAGTGTGGACATACACGAATCTAATTAGACTCTTTGAGCTAGAGCTTGCTAAAGCACGTGACAAGTCACCCCGGAAAAAAGTCACAAACTCAAAAGTTGGTGGGATGAGGAAGTTAAGAGAGCCATAGCAAAACGTCAGGAAGCTTCTAGGGAGCACAGTCATGCTAAGTATCGGGGTGAACGAACAGATGATGTTGAAAGAAAATGTGAAATTTTCCCAAGCTGTAGAAGGGATGCATCCCTTCTGATCAATGAAAAGATTAGAAGAAAGGGAACTCAGTGGCTGGCAGAAGTACATAAAAAAGATAGAAAGGCAGCTGCGAAATTTTGGAACCATCTAAACTCCCAAAGGAATGAGACGAGACGAGAGCAGAGTTTTATAACTACAGCCCAAGGTGCCAGGCTAGAAGAGGACGAAGCTATTGAATATATAAGAACAAGGGTGACAGAAAAATTTCAACAAAGAAGTGCTTTATGCACCACAATAGACAAGAATGAATCAGGTGGCGCAATGGCTCCATTTTCACAACAAGAGTTGGAAAGGGCTGAGAAAAGGGTTCCTAGTAGTACATCAACAGGCCCAGATGGCATTCCAATTATGCTGATAAAGACATTAGGTCCGAAGTCTAAGCAGGCTTATAGAGAGGCAGTGAGTACAATAATAATCGATGATGAAGTTCCCGATGGACGGAAACTTAGCAGGATGAGCATGATCTATAAAGGAAAGGGGGACAAAGCTGACATAAACAACTACCGTCCTATAACAGTGACATCAGTGGTCTACAGGCTGGCGATAGATTATAAAGAAAAAACTGCAGGCATGAATAGAGGATGAAGGGGTGCTGGGGGAACTAGAGAATGGGTTTCGAAAACACAGGAGGCTGGAAGACAATCTGTTCTCACTGACGCAGTGCATGGAAATAGCAGAAAAGGAACACAGGCCCCTGTGGCTAGCATTTTTGGATATCAAGGGAGCATACGATAGCGTGGTTCAAGAGGAATTGTGGGGAATACTGGACACACTATGCGTGGAAGATGTAGTCACTAATCTTTTAAAGGATATCTATAAAGGTAACAAGGTAGTAAAAAGTGGGGAAAACAGGTATCCAAGCCCACAGTGGTGAAACGTGGACTTAGGCAGGCGTGCCCACTGTCACCCTTCTTATTCATGATGTACCTACAAGGATTAGAGGCCAAACTACAGGCAAGGGGACTTGGCTTCAACCTCTCTTTAGTCAAACAAGGAAAACTCATTGATGAGGCACTACCAGCATTAATCTACGCAGATGATATAGTGCTGATGGCCGACAACAAGGAAGATTTGCAGAGGTTGATGGACATCTGCGGTAATGAGGGAGATAGGTTAGATTTTAGATTCAGTTAGGAAAAATCAGTAGTCATCATTTTTAATGATAACAAAGGTAGTGAGCTTAGAATACAGGAAGTCACGCTAGAGATAACAGATAAATACAAATAACTGGGCGTATGGATAAGCAATGGGGCCGAGTACCTGAGGGAACACGAAATATGCGTGACGACTAAAGATAACAGGAATGCAGCAGTGATGAAAAATAGGGCACTGTGGAATACAATAGGTATGCTGTTGTGAGAGGAATATGAAAAGGGGTCATGGTTCCTGGTCTGACGTTCGGCAGTGCGGTCTTGTGCATGAGATCAGAAGTTCAAGCAAGATTAGAAATTAAGCAATGTGAAATAGGTAGGCTTGCTTTAGGAGCTCATGGGAATACACCAAATCAGGGAGTACAAGGTGATATGAGATTGACATCATTTGAGGGCAGGGAAGCTAGCAGCAAGATAAAACTTGAGAAGCGATTAAGAGAAATGGGGGAGGAGTGTCGGGCTAGCAAGATAGTCAGCTACTGGTACATGAAGAATGTCGATACAAAATGGCGGAAGCGAACCAGAAAATTGACTGGTAGATACTTGGAAAACAGCAGGGGGCCAAACCAAAAAGAATTATCGGTTAAGAAGAAGGTGAAGGAGGCCGAGACCGATATGTGGAGAATCGGCATGATTAAGAAGTCCGCACAAGAGATCTATCGAACTTTTAAGCAGGAAATTGCCAAGGAAAGGATCTATGATAATACTCGGGATAGTTGTCTACTGTTTGAGACCAGGGCGGGAGTATTGTGAACCAAGACATATCGAGCCAAATACGAAGGGGTAGAAACGGTATGCAGTGCGTTTGGAGAGGAAGAAGAAACTGCCGAACACTTGATAATGTTCTGTAAAGGACTTCACCCTATAGTTCAGGATGATGGCGCAGAGTTTTTCAAAGCACCGGGGTTTAGGAACAGGGAGGGCAAAATAGACTTTAAGCGGGTTGACTTAACTAGAAGGAGGTTATCTGATTGGTGGCTAAAGTCAAGGCACGAGTGAAAATTAAACCCTTCACTGCCAAGTACGAATCCTCAACCTCACTATTTAAGGGAAAAAAATAAATCTAGTTTTTGTTTCATTAAGCATTACGACTTGGTAGCGCTAGCCACCGCCCGATCTAAAGGGCACAGCCATATACATTCAACCATCCATCCATCTGTCGTAGACGGACGAAGGCTGCGTATGAAGAATGCATCATGAAGCTTAAATCGCCGAAGTCGTACTCGACGAAAACTGCCATAATTGCAGGCATTGATTGAAGTGGACTGTCGTACCCGAGCATAGCATTTGTTGAATTTGTTAGCCTGCTTGAATATGCTGCCTCACGAGCGGCACCTTTGCTGATCAAATGACCACAGCCACTGCAGAAGTTCACGTGTTCCGTGCTTCTATTGTCATTAAGAACCCCCTGTTCAAATGTGAAAGGAATGACAGTGTAGCCCATACAACTGCACTTGTTAAGCTCATAATCATGAAGTTTCTGCGACCCTTTCTGGCAAGTTTTTCCAGCAACGTAACCGAGACTCATGCGAAAAAAAAAAAGTTGCTGCACGCCAAGCCACAGTCACGAAAGGTGCTCAAGGTTTGAGCTTGACAAACAAATAAAATGTACTGGAATTTCACAGTGCATGCAGTGTGTTACTTCTGCATGAGAAGTTTCTTTAGTATAACATAGACGAGTTTCTGAAATAATGGGCTTAAGCAATTAATTAGTGGGTTAATCAGGGGCACAGAAGTTAAGAGGCTCTGCTAAGGGAAGTGCAGCAAAATATATTTTCAGAAAGATTCGAGTCAATTGCAGTTACAGAGAATGCATTTGAATTTTGCCTTTGTAAGTAACATAAGTGTGCTGGTTTCAATGGGACAAATGATTAAGTGCCGCTGCTTGTAGCAGGCTAAATGTATGGTAAGTTCAGCAACTTGGTCCACGTAATGCATTAAAACGGTGTGTTAAGTATGGTCATGGTTATACGTAGCTTACGCTGCTTTATAAAAAGCCTGGAGCAGCTAATCGTACTCCATGTAATGCGTGATCTCGTAGTAATACGTGCGCTAAAAAGCTTCCAACTCTGAAACTGAGGCTCGGATGATTCAATGTGCTACAAGAAACGAAAATGCGAGCATTGCAGTTTCGGCACTTCTTTTCGTTCAAATGGGCGGAATAAATTGCACAGCTACAATAGTCCTTAGAGGTTTCTACTTCAATGAAGAATGACAGACTCCTTGACCATGAAGACGTTTATATGTCATGTCTGAAGAACCAAGTGCCATAAATGTTTTTATTTAAACGGCGGCACTTTGTGAGAACCGCTATTCGCGCACGGCAGGGCTCCCATTGACATTCCCATTACATTGCAGACTTCATTAACAATGGTGTCGTGATGAAGGACGCGTGAATGTTCACCACACAGCGGCGCAGAAAGGTTTTCACAGAGCACACACACAGCAGCCACGTTGAGTAATTGTTGGGACCACTGCAATGAGCTGTGGCATGCCGTAAATGCGCCTACTTCACGTTCTCGGCCTCGTCTCTGCGCACTAGTCAAACAGAAAATTCTAAGATCATCACGCAAGTTACTAAAGAAAGAAAAAAATATATCTGCCGCGGCACATTAGAAACCATTCCGACAGTAAAAGAAAAAAAAATACCTGCCGCGGAACACTCGAAATGCGGGAACCGTTCCGACGGAGCTACGCACTTTTCAAGTTGTCGCGTGGGCTGCTATGAATGGATGGATGGATATGGCTGTACCCTTTCGATCGGGCGGTGGCTAGTGCCACCAAGCCGTAATACCTAATGAACCAAAAACTATATTTATTTTTTTTCCTTAAAAAGTGAGTTTGAGGATTCGTACTTTGCAGTGAAGAGTTTAATTTTCACTCGTGCCTTGACTTAAGCCACCAATCAGATAACCTCCTTCTAGTTAAGTCTACCCGCTTAAAGTTTATTTTGCCCTCCCGGTCCCTAAACCCCAGTGCTTTGAAAAACCCTGCGCCATCATCCTGAACTATAGGGTGAAGCCCTTTACAGAACGTTATCAAGTGTTCGGCAGTTTCTTCTTCCTCTCCACACGCACTGCATACTGTGTCTACCCCTTCGTATTTGGCCCGATATGTCTTAGTTCGCAGTACTCCCGTCCTGGCCTCAAACAGTAGAGAACTACCCCGAGTATTATCATAGATTTTTTCCATGGCAATTTCCTGCTTAAAAGTTCGATAGATCTCTAGTGCGGACTTCTTAATCATGCCCATTCTCCACATGGCAGTCTCCGTTTCCTTCACTTTCTTCTTAACCGATAGTTCTTTTTGGTTTGGCCACCTGCTGTTTTCTAAGTATTTACCAGTCAACTTCCTGGTTCACTTCCTCCATTTTGTATCGACATTCTTCATATACAAGTAGCTGAAAACCTTCCTAGCCCAGCGCTCTTCCCCCAGTTCTCTCAATCGCTTCTCAAATTTTATCTTGCTGCTAGCTTCCCTGCCCTCAAATGATGTCCATCCCATATCACCTTGTACTCCCTGATTTGGTGTATTCCCGTGAGCTCCTAAAGCAAGCCTACCTATTCCACGTTGCTTAATTTCTAATCTTGCTTGAACTTCTGATCTCATGCACAAGACCGCACTGCCGAACGTCAGGCCAGGAACCATGACCCCTTTTCATATTCCTCTCACAACAGCATACCTATTGTATTCCACAGTGCCCTGTTTTTCATTACCGCTGCATTCCTGTTACCTTTAGTCGTCACGTATATTTCGTGTTCCCTGAGATACTCGGTCCCATTGCTTATCCATACGCCCAGATATTTGTATTTATCTGTTATCTCTAGCGTGACCTCCTGTATTCTAAGCTCACTACCTTCGTTGTCATTGAAAATCATGACTGCTGGTTTTTCCTTACTGAATCTAAAATCTAACCTATCTCCCTCATTACCGCAGATGTCCATCAATCTCTGCAAAGCTTGCTTGTTGTTGGCCATTAGCACTATATCATCTGCGTACATTAATGCTGGTAGTGCCTGATCAATAAGTTTTCCTTGTTTGACTAAAGAGAGGTTGAAGCCCAGTCCACTTCCCTCTAATTTGGCCTCTAATCCTTGTAGGTACATCATGAATAATAAGGGTGACAAGGGGCACCCCTGCCTAAGCCCCCGTTTTACCTCTGCAGGCTTGGATACCTGTTTTTCCCACTTTGTAACTACCTTGTTACCTTTATAGATACCCTTTAAAAGATTAGTGACTACATGTTCCACGCCTAGTGTGTCCAGCATTTCCCACAATTCCTCTTGAACCACGCTATCGTACGCTCCCTTGATATCCAAAAATGCTAGCCACAGGGGCCTGTGTTCCTTTTCTGCTATTTCGATGCACTGCGTCAGTGAGAACAGATTGTCTTCCAACCTCCTGTGTTTCCGAAACCCATTCTGCAGTTCCCCCAGCACCCCCTCATCCTCTATCCACGCCTCCCCGCAGGGGCGCCTGCGCAAGTAGGCGTTTGGTGTGTAGCGACACCACGGACCCGAGCTAACGGGGGAGTTTCTACTCCCTCCCACGCCTAGCCGTGCGTGGCTTTGCCGTGTCCGGGGAAAAGGGGATCCTGGGGGTTGAGCCGACGCTGGGTGATTGGACCGTTAAGGCCCCCCGGCAGAGGCAACACACCCCTTTGGCCCCGGCTTCACGTAGACGGCCCCCCTGGGCTGACCCACCCAGGGGAAATCGGCAGTCGCCTTTTCCTATCTCTCTCTCCCTACATCTTCGTCTTTATCTCTTACTATTTATCTGTCCTGTCTTCTACTCTCTTCCGTTTACTTCCGATATTCATGGCGGCAAGGGTTAACCTTGTGTAGGTATCCCACCTTGGATAATTACATTGGGTTATAGTGACAGCGTACGGCTGGCGTCGGGAGGGCTTGTTTCAACAAGTCCAACCGCGTCCCCTTGTTGGGCTCCGTGGTGGGTGGTCGCCGCTGTTACCGAACACATTCATACTTGTATGGCTTTACAAGCATCCGCCGACCTTGATCGGTATCGCAAGAGAGGCCGCACCGAAGCAAGTTATCACGTCTCGAAAGAAACGAAATTTACTTTTGCGAAGTACCACATTATCCACAGTGACAGCACACCTCTAAGGAAATTATCCCCATTTTTGGTGGCCAAGTGCCTAAAAGAAAAAATAGGACCCACATACAAAGCATCCAAAATGTCAAGCGGTGACCTCCTTTTGGAGCTAACCGAAAAAGACCAAGTACCTAAGCTGTCCCAACTAACCAGCATTGGAGAAACAGCTGTCACCGTTTCGGTCCATCGCTCTCTAAACACCAGCAGGGGAGTAATCTCTGAGGAAGACTTCTTAGGCCTTAGTGACGAAGAGCTCCTCGAAGGTTTCCAAGACCAAAACGTCATCAAAGTCCAAAGAATTGTAATGCGTCGCAATAATCAGGAAGTACCCACCAAACACGTAATACTAACCTTTGGAACATGTGAAATGCCCACCTCTCTTAAGGCTGGGTACTTAAAAATAAATGTCAGACCCTACATTCCCAACCCCAGACGCTGTTTCAAATGTCAGAGATTCGGACACGCCTCGCACTCTTGCAGAGGCAAAGAAACATGCGCAAAATGCAGCGCAAACGACCACAAATCAGAAAACTGCTCATCCTCACCCCACTGTGTTAACTGTGACGGGGAACACCCAGCGTATTCCCGGTCATGCCCATGTTGGAAAAAAGAAAAAGAAGTGATCGCTCTGACCGTCAAAGAAAAAATATCATTCAGCGAAGCGCGAACACGGCTATCATACCTTTTCCACAGAAGTTACGCCGATGTGACGCAGTCGGGGGCAGCGTCACAAAGGCCTCAGGAGTCGACCGCTACCACACCCAGTGGTTCTATGGTGACTCAAACCGCCCCCGTAAAAGAAGCAGCGCCAGCTGCTCCATGCACATCAAAGGGCCCGCAGACTCCGGTCTCCCTGGGCCCTAAACTCAATAGAGTGCCAAGGCCTGAGATTCGTTTCTCAGCGCCTCACTCTCGATCTTCCAGCGCCTCAGACAAGGCAATGGAGATCGACCACAAAACTCCGGTGTCATCGACACCGAAGGACAAGCGCTCTCTCGAGCGTACCAAACAGGACAAGGACAAAGTCCCTGTAACCACAATAAGTAAGCGATAACCGTAATGGTTATCGTATTTCTTTCTATTTCTATTTCTTAATATTGTCACCTATCATCTTTTATACCAATCAATCCCCAGAAGTATATTTACTTAATTTTATTCTGCCATGGCTTTTATCGTACATTGGAACTGTAGAGGCTTAATTCATAACTTAGGTGACATAAAGGACATCATTAACAAATTCTCACCAGTAGATTTTTGCCTCCAAGAGACAAATCTTGGTACAAAACACAGCCACTTCCTAAAAGGCTTCAAAGTTGCCCGAAAGGACCGCGAACATTGCAACCGTCTTTCAGGAGGAGTAGCCATAGTGGTGCAGGGCAGCACTCCTACGCGGGATGTCCAAATAAACACATCTTTCGAGGCCGTAGCCGTCACCATCCTATCATACAAGACCATCACCATCTGCTCACTGTATATCCCACCTCACACCCTTTTCACCACCAAAAACTTAGAAAATCTAGTGGAACAGTTGCCAAAACCATTTATCTTAGTTGGGGATTTCAATGCTCATTCAACCCTTTGGGATAGCGACAAAACTGACGCAAGAGGGCAAGCCGTGGAAGATTTCATTTTATCAAATGACATCTGCCTTCTTAATTCCGGTGCTTTTACCTACTTTTCACCAACCTCGCGCACTTTTAGTTGCTTAGATCTCGCCATGTGTTCATCGTGTATTTTTAATGATTTTAAATGGGACGTCCTCAACACGTCTTATGGTAGTGATCATCAACCCGGCATCGTAAAACTCATACCATCTTACCCAACTCTAACAAGCAGGCCACGCCGGTGGAAACTACAGCTCGCGAACTGGCCAGTTTTCACAGAAAACGCTAAGCTCGATGAAGTTTTCTCATCGGAGCTTTCTGTTGAAGAACTAAACGAAGAGTTCGTCAAAGTGTTAATCTTAGCAGCAGAAAAAGCAATACCGCAATCATCCGGCATCGTACGCAAGAAATTCAACCCTTGGTGGACAAACGAGTGTACTGATGCCAAAAAACTACAAAATAAGGCCTGGGGAATTCTACGAAGATACCCCACGTACACCAACCTCATCAACTTCAAACAGGCAAAAGCCAGAGCCCGATTTATTCGAAGACAGGCAGAAAAGGATTCATGGCAAAAATACATATCATCAATTAACAGTTCAGTCACATCTAAACACATCTGGGACCAGGTGAGGAAGTTCAAAGGAGAGTACTCCTCCTACACAATACCACTGCTCACAAGTCCAGACACACAATCAACACTAGAAGACCAGGCTAACCTATTAGGAGAACACTTTTATAAGGTATCATGCTCAGCAAATTACACCAATACATTCCTGAAATATAAATAAAATGCAGAAAGACAAAGATTGCCTACTAGCAGTACCTCAAATGAAAGTTATAACCTTCCGCTTACGCTGCACGAATTGAACAGGGTACTCTCTGCCGGTAAAAAAACGGCAACAGGGTCTGACCAGATACACTACGCAATGTTGGCACACCTATCCCAAGCATCCGCACGGGCACTTCTCCAATTCTTCAACAAAATATGGGACTCTGGCATAATGCCTGAAGATTGGAAAAAAGCCATAGTCATACCATTCCTAAAACCTGGTAAACCCCCAACAACCCCAAGTAGCTACAGGCCCATTGCATTAACAAGTTGCCTTGCAAAAACTTACGAAAGCATCATAAATATTAGACTTACCTTCACTCTGGAATCGGAGCACCTAATAGACGCACACCAGTGCGGATACAAAAAGGGCTGTTCCACCACTGATCACATTGTTAGGCTGGAACAAGAAATACGACAAGCATTTCTACACAAACAGTTCTGTCTCTCGGTCTTCTTTGACCTAGAGAAAGCATATGACACAACTTGGAGATACGGAATTCTCAGAGATCTAGCTAACTTAGGGATTCGCGGAAGAATGCTGAACTGCTTACACGATTTTTTATCGAATAGAACTTTTCAAGTACGTTTGGGTACGGCACTGTCACGGACATTTGTCCAAGAAAATGGTGTACCACAGGGCTGCGTTTTGAGCACCACCCTGTTTATAGTAAAAATGAACTCCATCAACAGGGCTATACCTCGTACAGTCATGCACTCCATCTATGTTGATGATCTACAAATTGCATGCCGAGCCTCCAGCCTATCATCCTGCGAAAGGCAACTCCAAATTACAATAAATCGGCTTACGAAATGGGCTGACCAAAATGGTTTCCGCTTTTCAGCCCAAAAAACCACAGCTGTTCTCTTTACACAAAAGAGAGGACTGTTCCCTGAACCCGCGCTCAAACTATACAACATCAACATGCCGGTAAAACAAGAACACAAATTTCTAGGAATCACATTCGACCGAAAACTAAACTTTCTGCCACACATAAATGCACTGAAAACTAAGACAAACAGAGCACTCAATGTGCTCAAAGTACTCTCCCATAAACACTGGGGTTCCGATCGATTCTGCCTTATACGTATTTACCGATCCCTTGTACGCAGCATTTTAAACTACGGATGCATAGTCTACGGCTCGGCGCGAAACTCGTACATCCGCCGTCTTGACCCTATACACAACCTCGGTCTCCGTCTGTCAAGTGGTGCTTACAGAACATCACCTGTGCAAAGTCTATACGTAGAATGCAATGAGCCCCCTCTATGTGATCGAAGAGCATTACTAACCTTGTCATATGTTTTAAGAATAAGGTCGTCACCTGAACACATCTGCTATGAAATTGCCGCAAAATGTGACTCGCGCTCACACTATCTTAACAAACCGAACCTAATCAAACCACTTGTCCTACGTTTCGAGGAATACTGCCGCTTTTATACCATCCCTGTTGAATCACTAGATGTCGCTATTAAACCACCAAGACTGCCGCCATGGTTTGACCTGTCACAGCTATGCGAATTTTCACTTAGCCGTTTCAACAAAAAAAGCACCCCACCAGAACACATAATCCAAGAATTTTATACACTTCAGCACGAATATAGGGATTACGAAGAAGTTTACACAGATGGCTCAAAAACGGAGGACCACTTGGGTATTGGGATTGTGACGACGAAAAGCGCAATTTCTGTGAAAGTGCCTCGTAGTTTTTCCATTTTTTCAGCTGAAGCTTATGCCTTGAGTGAAGCAGTTCGGAAAATCATCGCTGAAAAATACAAGAAAGCAATCATATACACCGACTCACTAAGCACACTAAAAGCACTACATATAAAATCCGAATGTGAGCCTATAGTAGGCGACATTCTAAACATGATATACTTAAACAGCCAGGCAACCTGCATCCGTTTCTGCTGGGTCCCAAGTCATGTTGGGATACCTGGAAACGAAAAAGCAGATAAGTATGCTTCCCAGGCAGCCCATAAAACAGTAACAAAAGTAAAAATTCCCCTTAAAGATATCCAGAGAACAATTCGCCTGGCCCTACTAGCAAAATGGCAAAAGCAATGGGACACCTGCACGAACAATAAGCTCCACCTGGTGAAACCCACACTCGGGGAATGGAAGACCTGCCGTCACCAGCAACGGTTTATTGAAGTTGTATTATGCCGACTTCGCATTGGACACACACACTTCACACACAACTTCTTACTCGCAAAGGAAGAACAACCAACGTGTGAAAAATGCCAAGAAGCGTTAACACTTATGCACATCCTAATCACATGTCCTACCATTGAAACACAGAGACAAAAATATTTCAGCAAGCTATACAAACAACACGTACCTTTACACCCTGCTTTGTTCCTAGGAGATGACCCTCTAGTACCTCTGCCTGACTTGCTAAACTTTCTGAAAGAAAGTAACCTGTTAAATAAGCTTTAAAATCTCATCTTTTTAGCGTCCATTCCTGAAAGTCTTGTGTCTGGCGCAGCATAGCCTTAGCTGCTTTTGCGCCATAAAAAACCAAATTAACCTAATCTATCCACGCCTGCAGTCTTTCCTTTATAATCTGCATCGCCAGCCTGTAGACCACTGATGTCACTGTTATAGGACGGTAGTTGTTTATGTCAGCTTTGTCCCCCTTTCCTTTATAGATCATGCTCATCCTGCTAAGTTTCCATCCATCGGGAACTTCACCATCGATTATTATTGTACTCACTGCCTCTCTATAAGCCTGCTTAGACTTCGGACCTAATGTCTTTATCAGCCTAATATGAATGCCATCTGGGCCTGTTGATGTACTACTAGGAACCCTTTTCTCAGCCCTTTCCCACTCTTGTTGTGAAAATGGAGCCATTGCACCACTTGATTCGTCCTTGTCTATTGTGGTGCATAAAGTACTTCTTTGTTGAAATTTTTCTGTCACCCTTGTTCTTATATATTCAATAGCTTCGTCCCCTTCTAGCCTAGCACCTCGGGCTGTAGTTATAAAACTCTGCTCTAGGCTCGTCTCATTTCTTAAGGAGTTTAGATGGTTGCAAAATTTCGCAGCTGCCTTTCTATCTTTTTTATGTACTTCTGCCAGCCACTGAGCTCCCTTCCTTCTAATCTTTTCATTGATCAGAAGGGATGCATCCCTTCTACAGCTTAGAAAGGTTGCCCATTTTCTTTCAACATCATCTGTCGGTTCACCCCGCTGCTTAGCATGTCTGTGTTCCCTAGAGGCTTCCTGACGTTTTGCTACGGCTCTCTTAACTTCCTCATCCCACCAACTTTTGGGTTTGTGTCTTCTTTTTCGAGGTGACTTGTCACGCGTTTTAGCAAGCTCTAGCTCAAAGAGTCTAATTAGATTCGTGTATGTCCACACTGTCTTATTATCCTCCGTGATTATTTTCTCAATTTGTTTAGTGGCTATTTAAATTTGCCTTTCTGGATAAAAATTTTCCTGTAGTTGCTCATCTTGTCTCTTTCCCACTTTCACTGCTCTTCCGAAACTTAGTTTGATACGTTTGTGATCGCTACCCAGACTTCTGGAGCCACCTTCATCTATGTGCATTCCAAGATCATCACGGGGTTAAGTGTCACGGGGCTATGGGGTTAAGTTGAGGCGGCCTCTCGTGACACTTTTGTAACTAGACAAACACGTGACCCTCCAAAGTTGGAGTCAAGCGAGGCCGTATAGAGAACCGGTATGAGCAGGTCGCCAATCTATAGAGGAGGTCGTGGCCGAGGCACCTAAATTGCGCGAACATCCTAAGGCGCTTTAGTCCCTAGTGGTGCACCGACGTCGAATGTCAGCGCTTCCTCTAGTTTGGTCGAGGTCGATTTTGGTGTTGTGCGGCGGTGTGTATGGATTGCGGTATTATTCTTTGTCAACATGGTGATGTGGCAGTGATTCTTGGCCGACCGATCCTTCAGAGGGGGGAGATTGAGCGCCATGGGTGTTTCGTGCAAGCGGTAGCGTTGAATGACCAACATCCCGCGTCGATGTGATATGTTCAAGTGCTGGCTGTCTTGTGTGTGCTGTGTGGTGGTTGGTTTGACAAATTTAGTTCCCTGCACATTTGATGATACCATAGTGTTGGCTGGTTCATGCCAGCCGTAGCGTTGAATTACACCCGCGTAAGCGTGATCATGTTTGTGCAGACATAGTTCCGAATGAGATTTAGGGTCTGACACACTGTACTGACAACACCACTGTCACACGGGTTCTTGTTTGCTATGTCGTACTCTTTTATATCGCAGTTAGATGACGGCTGCACCGTATTTGATCCGATTAGTTTGGGCAGTTAGCAATGACTACTGGTGTCACTCGATACATTTAATCGAGATCGACAGGTCTGTCGCTGCTGCACCGGGTCGAGTTTGGCGCAGACGCCCTAGCTGATTGCAATTAAATGTGCCCGTGTGACACCGGTATGATCGCACGTGCGAATGCTCAAACCCTTTCTGTACGCTCTTGTGGTCTCTAGCTTCTTGGCTGCTGCTTGCGTCAGTAGAGGAGCATGCAACAAAAACAGTTTACTACATATACAAAGCTATCCTATCAAAATTATGCAGAAAAGGTGCATCATACTGGGTAGCTAGTTCTGTAATGATGGGACGTCCGCAAATAAGCACATGTACACTGAAGGACTGAAAGCTGGACCAGTTGGTGACAGCATATACTTAAACATATTTTAACACAGCGCACGACTATGCGGGCACAAGAGCGATTTGTCCCTTCTCTAGTGTCCGTGTAGTCCTGCCCTGTGTTACAATACATAGTGTGCCCGTGCGTCACGCAGCGCCAATTCGTCACTTTCGAAATGCGCCACCGACATGCCTGGGTACCTACTGACTCCGTGGCCGACCGCTGCCGTGTTGTTTCCTCATGCATGCGCCCGTTCAGTTTTGCCTAACGATGCAAGTTGGAGCAATTATCAGCTGCTGGTGAGGCAAGTTCATAGAACAGTCCACGAAGAGCGAGCAGAGCGTCAGGGTGTTCTCTTTGCCGAAAGTTATTACCTAAAATTACCTGACAGGGCACGGCGGCATCGAAAACATGCGGATCACTCAAAACCCGCTTGTCTTGATTGCGCAGATCCTTAGCCTTCTGCAAGAACCAGTGTCATGGTGCTCGGAACCGCTCATGGCTGCTACCGGGATGCTTCACCTCGATGGACAGCCTCGGTGCGTGCTTCACGATCTCAACTGGCCGCCGTGGGAACGACTGAATCATCGCTCTACGTCACCGCGCGTGGAGCGCTGCGCAGCACCACCACAGGCGGCGACACTGTGCTGGCCGGCTATAAAAGGGCTGCCAGCTTACTTCACGGCCACAGGGCACGGCGGCATCGAAAACATGCGGATCACTCAAAACCCGCTTGTCTTGATTGCGCAGATCCTTAGCCTTCTGCAAGAACCAGTGTCATGGTGCTCGGAACCGCTCATGGCTGCTACCGGGATGCTTCACCTCGATGGACAGCCTCGGTGCGTGCTTCACGATCTCAACTGGCCGCCGTGGGAACGACTGAATCATCGCTCTACGTCACCGCGCGTGGAGCGCTGCGCAGCACCACCACAGGCGGCGACACTGTGCTGGCCGGCTATAAAAGGGCTGCCAGCTTACTTCACGGCCACAGGGCACGGCGGCATCGAAAACATGCGGATCACTCAAAACCCGCTTGTCTTGATTGCGCAGGTAAGAGGGCATTATGATAAATGCTTTCGCTCCGATAACCGTTTTCTTTTGATGCTGCCGTGCCCCCGGCTGTGTGATATGTTAAATGTACTCACTTACTCGGCCAGGAAATTGCTGTTGCTTGGAGGCGACATAGAAGAAAATCCGGGCCCAGACACAGCGCAAATTGCTAAACAGCTTAAGGAAATTGCTTCGGACATTAAAGAAATCAAGGAATCTCGTCTTCGAGACATTGAAAGAAAATTAGATTCAATTTCCGCTCTCGAACAAAGGGTAGCATTGTTTCAAGAGCAAATTAACTGCATGCAAAACACTATAAAAGTACTTGAATCAAAAATAGACGACATGGAAAACTATAGCAGACGCTCTAACTTGATCGTTTATGGACTTCCAGAAAAAGAAGATGAAACTAACACCGCACTTGAAACTGCCGTAAATAAAGGCATTTTTCAGGATATTCTTGAAATTGAGAGCGTACAAATCGAGCGTATACACAGACTAGGCAAACAACGAGATGACTCGACCAGACCTGTCATTCTTAAACTGTTAGATTCAAGAAGTAAATATGCAATACTAAAAAAAGGCTTTAAACTCAAGGGCACGGACTATTCCATTGGTGAAGATTTTTCCCAAAGAATTCGCGACATCCGAAGGAAATTGTGGGCTAGTGCAAAGCAGAACCGTGACAAAAGAGAGAAGGTTTCACTAGCGTTCGATAAACTGTACATAAACAACGTGCCTTACGTCTGGGATCATGATTTGAATGATAAAGTTCCGTTGGGAAAAAACGGCAATGCGGGCATGAACCGCCCGAATACCAGAGGCTACACGCAGAAGCAAAACAAGAATTGAGAGTGAGGGGTGATCACGAGGGCCCTTCAACATCCGTTAAACGCGTTCATTTATCTCGTCAAGTAGATCAGAATACCCGCAAATCTACGAAACCGAAGGAAAAGAACTTGCGAATCCTAAATATAAACGCACGAAGCATTGTAAACAAAAAAGATTCTATTGAGGCCACACTACTCGAATACGACCCACACATTACTGTATTCACCGAAACCTGGTTACGAAATGAAATAAGTGATGATTTAGTTTTTCCTCCGAGTTACAGTGTCTTTCGTAAGGACCGGACAAATAAGGGCGGAGGTGTTGCTATCCTTGTCAAGCCTTCAATACAAGCGATTGTTTTAGCGGATGTCACTGACCTCGAGTGCTTGTGTATCAAAATAACTTTTTGGAATCAATGCTTTGTGCTATACGCGTGTTACAGACCACCAGACGCTGCTCCTGAATATTTGCTGAAATTGCAAGAACATATGATCCAATTTCGCAGTAAAAGAATTTTTGTTATCGGGGATTTCAACTTACCGAATGTCGATTGGGAACTCCTTCAGGCAAGCCGCAAATCGAACAAGAATGCTAACATAGTCTTTGACATCATGCTTACTCACGACCTAGTTCAAGTGGTTAGGCAGCCTACTCGAGAACAAGGTTCGTCTAGTGCAATACTGGACTTAGCGTTCCTAAGCCGCGATTTTTATGAATATACAGTTCTAATTGAAAGTGGCCTGTCTGACCATCATCTTGTAAGTGTCACCATTCCTTTATTAAGCTCAGTCGGTCACAAACGCACAGCCACTCGAAGCTTCAAGGATTATGCAAGATCCGATGACGCGTCTATTGTGCAGTACATGAGAAGTTGTTATGATGACTTTATTGAAAATGAGGGTGATGTTGACGCCCTATGGAACCATTTTACTAGAATGTGCCATCACTGTATAAGCTCATTCGTACCAACCAAATCTAAAAAGATTGCTAAAAACACCCCATGGATTACGCGTAAAATCATTCATCTAAAACGCAAATTAAAACGGCTGAAAAAGAGTAATCCCCAGTCAGCTGTTATTCATGAACTTAAAATAAATTTGGCACGTGCTTTGCGCGAGTCAAAGGATTTTTACTTTAAAACAACACTGCCAAACTTTTTAAAAAACGATCCTACGAAGTTTTGGAAATTCCTGAGCGATAGTAAGAAGCAGGTATCACATATATTAGTCGATGGAAATACAGTTACAGATCTGAAGCTCATTGCAGAGCATTTTAACAATTTTTTTCATAGCGTGTTTGCTAAGGCGAGTCTTAATACGCCTCAGAAAAGAGTGTTTCAGCCTAATGAAGTGGACTTTATCTCATATTCTGGTGTTTTTGCAATGATCTTGAAGTTGAACACTAAATCATCTTGTGGTCCAGACAATATCCCTAATGTTTTTCTTCGCCGTTATGCAGAAAGTATTGCTCATTTTGTCACTGTGCTCTTTCGATGTTCGCTGTCGAGTGCAAAACTACCCAGTGACTGGAAGAGGGCTCGTGTTGTTCCTGTGTTTAAGAAAGGCAACCATTTACTCGTAGAGAACTACCGTCCCATCTCGTTAACATCACCAATATGTAAAATGCTTGAACATGTAATATCCAAGCGCGTTGTGGAATTCCTCGAACAAAACTCTATATTAACTAATTTTCAGCATGGCTTTAGAAAAAGTTATTCAACCGTAACTCAGTTAGTCTCAGTGGTTCATTCATTTGCAGAAACTCTGGATAAAAATGGTCAAATGGACGTCATATTCCTTGATTTTAGTAAGGCATTTGATAAAGTTATTCATCACAAACTGCTTGCAAAACTCAGGGACATCAATCTACCCGACATATTCATTGCCTGGATCCAACACTATTTAACAGAACGTTCACAGTTTGTTTCAGTAGATGGGAACAATTCGAGCTCTCTTCCTGTAACATCAGGCGTGCCACAGGGTAGTGTTCTGGGGCCGCTATTATTTTTAATTTATGTAAATGACATTGTAAACACAGTACTACCAGGAACTCAAATCAGACTGTTCGCGGATGATTGTGTGCTATTTCGTCAAATTACCTGTTCTAATGATCAACAGAACTTGAACTTAAGTCTTAATAACATACTAAACTGGTGTAATGACAATGGTATGGCACTCAACGCACAAAAAACTGTTTACCTTTGTGTAACTCGTTCAAAAACACCTCTTCATTTTACTTATAATCTCGGCTCATCATCACTACAACAGGTTAACAACTACAAATATCTAGGCGTAACAATAACTAATGACCTCTCTTGGAACTTACACATAGACAACGTATGTTCTGCTGCCTTCCGTAAACTGTGTTTCCTAAAACATAAGCTTAGAAATTCTCCTTCTAACATAAAACTACTTAGTTACTTTACGTACATAAGACCAAAACTAGAATACTCTTGTGTTGTATGGGACCCCTTTACTAAATCTAACATTAAAAAACTGGAAGCAGTGCAAAGAAAAGCTGTTAGGTTTGCTTATTCAAAGTTTAAAATTACGGACTCGCCGACTGAACTTATGACTGCTAACAACATTGAAACACTTGAATTACGGCGAAAAAGGAACCGCCTTAACCTTCTGTATCTTCTTGTCAATCATAAGTTAGCCCTTGACCCGCGTGCATATGTATCTCCTCTGTCCACTAGGCATACACGTCATCATCACACCCATTCTTTAACCCCGTATTTTGCTAAAACCAACGCGTTTCAGTTTTCCTTTTTTCCGCGTACTGTATCAGAGTGGAACTGTCTAACTGATCTTAGCCAATTTTCTGTTGCTTAGAGCTAAAATATGCACTGTTAACTTGTGTTATGTATCCATTAAATGTAATATTTTGCCATGTTATCTTTTATGCGCTCTGTTAGTAGGTGTTTCGATTCCATTTCTCGTGATATATTCTTGTTATCACATGTGTTTTTGTTTATATCCTGCTTCTTGTACCTGTCCTGCTTGGACCATTTCTTGGTCTGCAGTATTGAATAAATAAATAAATAAATAAAATTCAGAACGCACACTGCGATTTTCCGAAAAGCACCGGCATGTTTGGCTGGCACAGATTAACAAAAACAACTTGAAGAACGTGATATTTGAGTCTTCAGGTGTAACTTCATTACGGGTAAGTGCTATATCCAAGCACGTACCTGCAAACAGAGATAGGTACTGTATATACTAACATGTCCGCGACCGCTGCATGCACAATCAGCGTGTCAGGAAGGCGGTTAAAATTGTGAAGGCGATCACAGGAATTTGGGTATTGCATTCAAAGAAACTGAATTTGGATGGGAAGAGCTATTCGTTCACTCGCGATTTTAAGTATAGCTGATCGGTTCCAGTTGGGGGGTCAGTTTTTTTAAAAATTGGTCGATTGATTCCCTAAAACGGTCTGCATCATTTTCAGAGACAATACTCTATATTAGCGCACAACAACAAAAGTAATATACAAGGTAAAAAATGAGTCATAACAAACGCGAAATAAGTGACCGGCATCAGCACGGCACGCACCACGCGAAGTCTTATACTTGCATAGTATATTCCTTGGTTGGTTCCACAAATCCAATCAAAGATACTTAACATCAGCAATGTTTAAAGCACTTAGGGAGCCGTACTGCCGCTTTGGTGGTGTGGGCCGTAGCAATATATTAAAATTGTTATTAATAATATATCTTTTCAGTAGGGTTGAGTAGCGAGTGTCGTGTTTTCTTGTCCTCTTCGTCCACGTGAATTTGCGCTACTACACCATATGGTAAAATGAATATATCTTTTGTAAACTTGCCTAGCTCTGCACGATGACTCGTTTTCAGTGGGAGCTGTGCGCTTTGCTCATCCATTTTTAAAATTGAGGCTCGAGAGACTTTGAGCTTTCACTTGTTCTTAGGCCACGCAATTTGCAGTGAAAGTGAGATAATGGGACCTCTTAGATCGTGGCGGGCAGCCGGTGTACGCGGAGGCTGGTATACGTGTCACACGTTTTGATTTTCCGGTCTTGTATCGAGTGAACAAGCGAGGCATTCCTGACCCGATAATCTTGTTAAAGCATGACAATGAAAAACCGCACGGCTTCTCTTCAAACATCGCGCACAGCAACAGATGACGAGCCCTCAACAAACCGCGCTGCAGCACGCTAACTGCTGTAGGTACCCAGCGACGTACCCGGGCATGGCGGGAGATGGCAACATCGGTGGAAATGGCATCACATGAACACTATGTATACATCCAAGCACCTGTATGTGTTCGGTCTTGCTAAATCAAGTATCACATGGAAAATTTAAGGACATTTCATTCTTTAGGAAGTACAATGTCATTTTGGGTCTTATTACTAGAATGAAGTCTTGGTTTAGATTACCTTTTATTAGGCCCGAGGAACCGGCAGCCGACAGCTACGATGAATGAGCCAAGATGATGAAGCTACGCGACAACAATGAGGATGCATGAGCCACACATGATAATGATGATAATGTACCGGTGAAGAGGATGCGTATACTAAATGCCCACATCAATTCCCCCCACGTGAAAGCGGCCAGCCTGGCCGCGGCAAGTCAAGGGGACAAAGAACGCCGCATGAAGGGCTTCATACGGGAGACATGGACGACCTCAGTAGTTCGATAACGGCGATCTGCTGGGGCTACAAGTGGCGTCACGCAATAATTCACTGGTGAAGTCTCTTCAAGAACTGTGCACGGCCCGATAAACCGAGGCTGAAATTTGTCACACAAACCAGGTGTGCGAACAGGTGTCAAAAGGAGCACTTCGTCTCAAGGTTGGAAGAATACAGCACGATGCAATTCATCATAAACTAGCTTTCTGTCTTGCTGGCGGGCTTCACTGTTTATACGAGCTCGTTGGCGGCACTATGCGAGTCGTGAAACGTATTCCTCTGAAGAGAATGGAGATGAATTCGCTTGGCAGGTAAAGAAAGAGACGTCCAAAAAAGAAGTAGGGGAGCGTCCATAAACTAGGTAAAATGGCGAGTAGCCGGTTGTTCGCTGAATGGCCGTATTGTAGGCGAAAGTGACGAATGGTAGAACAACGTCCCAGTTTTTGTGGTCTGGTTGAATATAGGCGGCGATCATGTCAGCAAGAGTGCGGTGGAATCGCTCAGTGAGGCCGTTAGTCTGGGGATGATAACTAGAGGCAGTCTTGTGAGTTGTGCCGGAGGCGTGAAGAAGTTCGTTCACTAGTTGTGAAAGAAAGGCCCTTCCACGGTCACTGAGCAACACACGTGGAGCACCATGACGCAGTATAATGGCTCGGAGGATGAAATCGGCAATCTCAGAAGCTGAACCAGTAGTAACGGATGCCGTCTCGGCGTAGCGCGTCAAATGGTCAATGGCTGTTACTATCCGCCGGTTTCCAGCAGCACTGACTGGGAGGGGGCCATAAAGATCGACGCCTCCGACTTTGAATGATGTGGCTGGGCACGGAAGAGGCTGTATTGTACCGGTGGGAGCAGATGTTGGTAGTTTTCGACATTGGCAGGTAGTGCAGGACCCGACGTACCGAGCTACACTATTGGTAATGCCTGGCCAATAAAACCGACTTCTAAGGCGATCTTAGGTTTTATGGTAACCAAGGTGACCAGCAGTCGGATGGTCATGAAGTGCCCTGAGGACTTCGGACCGAAGCGATCGGGGTAGAACGGGAACCCAGCGCTGACCGTCAGGATGGTAAATTTTACGGTACAGCACCGAGTTGTCCAGCTTAAATTGCGAGAGTTGGCGACGGAGCCTTGCATTAGGTGGACGGGAACTGCCAGTGAGGTAGCCTATAATACGTCGACAGTATGGGTCAGCCAACTGTCGAGAAGGAAAATCGTGTGGGTCGTCCGAAGGCAGCTGGTCCATAGAGGCGATAGAGGAAACTGCCGTAGACGTGGACTCTAAGGGCGTGTTGTGCAAATTGATGGCGGAAACCCCGAGTGGAGTCGCTGGTAGTGGGCAGCGAGAAAGAGCATCGGCGTCACTATGCTTCCTGCCACACTTGTACACGATCTCAAAATCATATTCTTGGAGGCGTAGAATCCAGTGTCCGAGGCGTCCCGACAAGTTCTTGAGTGTCGAAAGCCAACATAAAGCATGGTGGTCGGTCACAATGGTGAAATGGCAGCCATGCAGATATGGACGAAATTTCTGTACTGACCAAACGATGGCGAGGCACTCCTGCTCGGTGATCGTGTAGTTCCTCTCGGCTGCGGAGAGGACGCGGCTGGCGTATGCAATGACTCGCTCTCGCGAAGAGTTGTCACGTTGCAGGAGCACGGCTCCTAAACCGCGGCCGCTAGCGTCTGTGTGCAGGAAGGTCGGTGCATCATCGTGAAAATGAGCAAGTACAGGGTCGGTCGTGAGGGCACTCTTCAACCTGTCAAAAGCCGATTCACATTCCTGAGACCACTGAAAGGGCATACCGGAAGCAAGTAGCTTATGAAGTGGTGCAGCTATGGAGGCAAAGTTTCGTATGAATCGCCGAAGGTAAGAGGCGAGACCAAGGAGACTTCGTGAATCTTTTGGTTTGTCAGGGCGAGGGAAGCGAAGCACTGCAGCAGTTTTATCAGGGTCTGGACAAATTTCGTCCTTGCTCACAACATGACCGAGTACCTTGATAGATCTGCTGGCGAAATGGCACTTTTTGGTGTTAATTTGAAGACCAGCGCCCACAAGACAAGTCAGGACCTCGTCCAAGCGTTGCAGATGTTGAGGAAACGTCGATGAAAAGACAACAATGTCATCGAGGTAACATAGGCAAGTCTTTCATTTCAGCCCACGCAGCACGGTGTCAATCATGCGCTCAAAAGTTGCGGGCGCATTGCATAGACCGAACGGCATAACATCGAATTCATATAGGCCGTCCGGGGTTGCAAACGCAGTTTTTTCTTTATCATCTTTGTGCATGGGGATTTGCCAATAGCCGGAACGCAAGTCGAGGCTCGAAAACTATTCAGCACCCTATAAGGAATCTAGGGCGTCGTCGATGCGTGGCATGGGGTATACGTCCTTCCTAGTGATCTTATTGAGTGCTCGGTAATGGACACAAAATCGTACGGAACCGTCTTTTTACGTACCAGAACGATGGGCGACGACCAAGGACTGGTTGAGGGTCGGATTATCTCCTGTTGGAGCATATCGTCTACGTTTTCTTCAATGATTTTTCGTTCGGCTAGAGAGACGCGGTACAGACGGCGGTGCACAATGGATGTTTGTAGCAGTTGTCTGGCCCAGGGTGGATGAATGAACGTCAAAGGAGTTTGCATGCTTTTCCAACAAATCAAGCAGCTGCTGCTACTGTGAGTCATTCAAGTCTTTGTTGATGGCTGCTGTAAAGGCCGAGGAAGCAGCATGATCTGCAGGATGGCCTTTAGAGGAGACAGGGGTAAGAGGCACAACGCACACAGGCTGCATATCGGCAACGCAGGCGACAGTAGTGCCCCGTGGCAGTAAAATTTTATCTTGTGTGGTGTTGGTAGCAGCGAGGACAGTTGATCCATTGTTGAAGCGAGCCACACCTGATGCCAGAGCTATGCCTTTATTAAGGCAACACGGTGACGGAGTGACCAAAATGTCACCAGAGTCGATGTCGTTGGACAAAACTGTAACTAATTGATGTTCGTTTGGTGGTAACTCGATGTCTACTGCAGCGATGAGTTGAAGTGGCCTGTAGGTTTTGTCGTTGAGCAAGTGGTCCGTGTCAGTAAGATGGACGACACGTGCACAACAAATAGCCGCAGAAGCAGAGGAAAGAAAGTCCCAGCCTAAAATGAGTTCATGGGAGCACGGGGATAGCACAGCAAATTCTATATGATGAAGAATTTCGTCGATTAGTACACGGGCAGTACAGAGAGCGGAAGGGCAAATCATTGTTCCCTGGGCTGTAACCAGTGTCGGTCCATCATAAGGCGTCGTGACTTTTCGAAGACGGGCACACAAATCAGCACGAATAACAGAAAACGCAGCCCCAGTGTCCACCAAAGCATCAACGTCCACTCCCTCAACTGTGACCGCAATCATATTGTAGAGGCGCGCTGGAGGAATTGGAGTCCTGTGTTGGAATGCAGTTTGTCCTCCAAAAACTGCATCGCTTAGTTTTCCGGACGCCGATCAGAAGTAAGGGAAGCAGGCTGAAGAGGAGAAGAAGAGCGCCGGTAAGGCGACGGTGAACGGCGTCGGGTTGATCGGTGACTACTGCGCAGTTCACCCGATGCTGGCGGAGATGGAGACCGACGCGGCGGTGACGAATAACGGCTGCCCTGGTACAAGGCTCCTGCAGTATAGTCCCGTTCGCGTATGTCATACCCTCGGCGCTCGTCTTGCTGGCGCTTGCGGCAAAAGCGTGCAATGTGACCACGATAGCCGCAATAATAGCACGTAGGCCGAGTCCATCGATGAGGAGGGTAGTAGCTTGCGCTAACTGCACCAGGAGAGAGAGAAGTCAGAGGGACAGGTGACGGCTCACGCGGTGGTGATGAAAAGCTCGTGGGAAAGCTTGTGGGAGGTGCAGCAGCAACCGACGCGTACGTTTGTGGCGGGGACGTCGAGCTGACGGTGCCTGGTGGTGCGGCGGCGGTGTGCGAGAACGATGGTAGAGTACGAGAGACAACGGGCTGCAGGTTGGCCATGTGGGTCATGGGCGTGAGCTCTTCCCTGATGACATCCCGCAATGACGTTAAAGAAGACTGAATGGGACACACTGAAGGTAGTGTGAATCCCATTGATTCTAATTCTTCACGTATAATCGCCCTTATCGTGTCTCGCAGGTTTGGATCAGTAGTAATACGGGCCGCGTCACTGTCTGGTTGTAGGCGCATAGACTAAAGTTCTTCGAGGCGCTGACAGGTTGTCGCAACGTCAGCAATGGTAGCCGGATTCTGGATTGCAAGGGCATTGAATGCGACGGGTGCAATCCCCTTAAGAAGCTGGCGCACCTTGTCTGATTCTGTCATTGGTGTGTCAACCCGGCGGCAAAGTGAAAGAACATCCTCGATGTAGGATGTGTACGACTCCTCGATGTGCTGTTTCCGAGTCGCGAGAGCTTTCTTTGCGAGAGCCGAACGAACAGCCGGTGTGCCAAAGACATGGCGAAGCTGATCTTTGAAGGCTGACCAGTCGGGGATGTCGATGAAGTGGTTGAGGAACCACGTCATCGCGACACCCGTGAGGTAGAATGACACGTGAGCGAGTTTTTAGGTGTTATCCCACCGGTTAGCAGCGCCGACACGTTCGAAATCGCCCAGCCATTCTTCCACATCTTCCCCGCGCATACCAGCGAAGGGATGGGGCTCACGCTGGAGGCTGTTGATGACGTGAGAAGGTGAGGCACGCGGCGGTTGAGTGGGAACGGCTGCAGCACCGGCCTCATCTTGGTGCGACATATTTCCGGACACCTGGCCCAAGCGGCGACCTGAACGTAGCTCCAGGGGGTAGAGTGGTCGAGAATATGGCGGGGGATCTAACAGCACACTCCACCACGTATGAAGTCTTGGTTTGGATTACCTTTTATTAGGCCCGAAAAACCGGCAGCCGACTGCTACGATGAATGAGCCAAGATGATGATGCTACGCGACAACGATGAGGATGCATGAGCCACACATGATAATGATGATAATGTACCGGTGAAGATGATGTGTATACTAAATGCCCACACTAGTTTTTCTGCATGTTATCTTTTAATCAAAATGATGTGATATTTACTTCACTATCGGATTAGCACATTTGTCCCCGCTTAGTAGTCAGTGCACCATACAAGCTTTTGGTCTCCGTTGGTGCGTGTGCACAATATTAAATAGCATGAAGTTACATTTCTCGGCTCCTTTATATTATAAGTAACTTCATTTCGTGGGATAGACACAATGATAAAGTAATATGCTTCTTGTATTGAGCGCAATTTCTCAAAATTTTGTTGAGCCTTGTAAAAGACAAGTCCACTTGTCAAAACGTCGTCTCCAGCACCCACCCCCCATTTGCAAAATTTTCATGGCTCCCCAATGTGCAATTTTTACTTATAAATACTAATAAAACTCTATCTAGCAAAACCATCTTACGAAGTCTCTAATCTAACGAAGAATTTCCAGTCACCAGCAAATATCTGTAAAATGTAACGTCTTCAGACCGATTTAAAGTTTTTTTAAATTGGCTATGTAAAAAAGCAGCAATTTTTTTATAATTTTGCTGCAACATATTTGAGTATACGCTCTGACACTACCACATTGAAGCATTTATGTGCCCTCGCTTTACTTTTATGGAGCTACATGCCGTAAGCCTGTGCAGAAGAACAATGAATGCAGCCTTTCGTAGTGCTTTTACGTTCCAGATGGTGGCAGAGGTGATGGTGGTTGCTTTTGTTATTTCATGGCTTATGCGACAGAAGGCACTGGTCACTCTTAGCCTTTATCTAGCTTGGAATGCTCGCACAATCACTGCATTCATTCTCCTTGTCATTGCATATCGGTAACTTGTCATAGCCTCATGTCTCCCTAGTCTGCATCACCCAGACACGCTGTCCCTCTATGTGAGATTTGCCCCTACGGATTTTTAAGACACAAAGCTCAGGCTAGAAGTACTCTTTGCTCTTCTAATCAGTCCATGTTCTTGTAGCAGCCACAAAGATATGACTGTTTTTAATGACCAAATAATGACAAAAGGGGTCTAGGGGAGCTCAAAGTTTTGACAGTTTATTCATCATATCCTGCATCAAAAATTATAGGCACACATGTGTGGAGTAAGCTAGGCTCACATTGAGAGCATACTAACAAATCACAATCTGTGAACTTGTTCTCTACCTACCAGAAAGACAAAGTATTACTGATACCTAATGAACCTCGTGATTTTGTACAGAATGCGTGATTTTGTACAGAATGCATCCATGCATTCTCGAGTAGTTGTGTCCCTGCTTCTGCCAATAATCCAAACCTTATCCAGGTACGGCTCAGACTTATGAGAATCGCATTGTGTCAGCAAATGTGCCCCATCTTTATCTTTTAACGAAAGCTCACGTTTCTGTGCATGCTCATTCACGCATATTCTTGCCCGGACAACGTTCATCTTTTGCCGTAGGATAGTGCAAAATCATAAACGACCACGTTGACACATTTTGTGCATGATTGGCGTGCCTTTGTTGCTTCCATCATATTGTATATGAGAAAGCTGAGATGATTTTCGTGGCGCAGAAAAAAGAATTGGCATACCATCTCTGTTTGCAACCATTTTTAGGTCGTGTGCAGCTCGGTGCATACACGGTACAATCTCAGGTCTCGCTGTTCTGTGCTCTTGCTCTACCCCAGTACCGTGGTGTTCTCTCTTGATAGTCTGGTGGAGCAACTCAGCTACAGCGTTAAGGAGCATGCGAAGGAAGTCAACCACAGACAAACTGTCCAATCGGTTTTGAAAAGTCTTCTGCATAACTTGTGAGCACGACCCTGCAGATGCATACTCTCGGCATTGTTCAGCTATGGCCCTTTTCACAGTTTTGGAACGCGTCAACTCGTATGGAAGCAATTTTTTAGCACACCTAGACAAAAAAGCCAACAGCCGTGACGACTCTGTAAGGTAATGCGCAAAGCCAAAAATTGCAAAAAGGCACAAGCCTTCAACTCATGTGTAAACACCAATCCTTTTTCAGTCTGCAAAAGCTTACTAGAACATTGTTAACAATGGGCTAATATGTGACGGTGGTTAGTTTTTTTAAAATAATAAAGAACTTATCATCATCCGTAAGAACTTACAAAACCTCCCACAAATTAAAATGTTGGTGGA
The DNA here is from genome assembly GCF_043290135.1 of Rhipicephalus microplus. NCBI lineage: Eukaryota > Metazoa > Arthropoda > Arachnida > Ixodida > Ixodidae > Rhipicephalus > Rhipicephalus microplus. Next base: position 16,493,192 of record NW_027464587.1, on the reverse strand, counting down.
ACTTAATAAAAGCAGTTACGGTTAAACATAAGAAATTGCACAACACAGGAGTAACATACGAGCTACCTTTAACATAAAACTTGAAAAGGGCCATAAAAGCTTATACTGCCATGCCCACGGCATTTCTGAAGGCAGCCACACCACTCTCGTCTGTGCAACTTCTTATATGTAGAAAAACAATTCACCGTGCAGGACAGAATAAAATGAGTCCTCAACATCCACTAAGAACAAGTACCCATCGAAGGATTCTTTGAAGAAAGTGGATGATGCATGAGAAATTCTCAGTTTAAAACGTGTATCTCCTGGCAACTGAGTCTAGCCACTTCATTAAAAACTGACTAATCATGTTCTGCCAGATACCTCAATTACTCACAATTGTCCTGAATGAAACACCCGGCTTATGCGCCTTGGCCGTAGCAAACACAGAAAGGGTGTTCTTTTTGCTAGCTGCAGCATGCAATAGACTCTGCTAGTTGTGCAAGTTCCAAGTCCTCACTCAGAGCCACTGCCTTGCTTTTCAAAACTCTTGTTTTGATGACTTTTAACTTGACGAAGCTCATGTAGACTGCTTGTCTTGCCTTGAAGTTACACAAATCTACATCCATTACTACGGACCCACTACGTTTATCCGCTTGAAATGGGCACAAATTGTTGCACTTGAAGAATGACAACACCCACCAACGTATCCTCCTGACAAAGAGGGTTTTTCCCCTGTTCTTGCCAGAGCTTAGACACTGTTTTGTAAGCAATAGTCCCTAACTGCGACATCGACTTTGGCACAACTCGTCGGTGCAATGCCAGTAATTAGTGAGCCAGCAACAGAGCTTCGTGGCTAAATTTTGGGCCTTTGTTGAGTACATAGCGTACACTTTCTACAATGTGAACATTTCCCAGCCCAGTTAGGCCTTCCTGGGTCGTGCGAGCAGCCTTCTTCAGTATGAAACAGCGGGCAGGCATGCCTCATCTTCAGGTTACAGTTTGCCTCAGTGATGTGGGCTGCTAAACGCTTCGCATCGCGAAACTTCTTCAGTGCCAGCCACTCCAGGTCCAAAGTGAAGCAAAGTGCACGAAGCAGGTAAGAAAGCACACCTGCTGCCAAAAATTATGATTTCACATACTTTCGTAACATGATTAAATGAAGGTGTGACTTCCCCAAAAAGAGCACTCACTTCTACAAGAACATGGCCTTTCGGGGAAGTCATGCCTTCATTTGGTTGTGTTAGCAAATATGTAAAATTTTAAAATCCGTTTCGTGGTGGCAGGCGCGCTTATTTATTTACCTTCTTCGTGCAATGTGCTTTAATTTGGAACTAGAGTGGTTGGTGCTAAAGAAGTTTTGCAATGCCAACCGTATCATACTTGACTAGGCACAATAACAAGTGCAGCAAGGTGGCAAGTTGGGCTAGTTGGATAACGTTCATGATTGAAAATTTTTGTCGAAGCACACTGAAGACAGACGGACAGAAGAGCCTGACAAGGACAGCGCTTGCTCTCACAACTGAAAGTTTATTAAACAGAAAAAAGTATTTAAAGCGGATACATGGTCTATCGCGCATGTGCATCAAAACACGGTGCAACAGAAACCATTTTTGTCAGGATTACAAAAATTGTACATATTATGTATCATATGTTATGTTTTACAGGTACTAGGTGTCGAGATACGCATATACTCTTTATCATGCAGTGCAATCGTAGCTTGGCTAACACACTCATGTCCCCTCTTTCGGATGTGGTAAGATTCAACTAACTCACGTGTTAGCTGATCCTTGTGTCTAAATAATATTTCTGTTTCTTTAAACACAGGATAACATCCGCAGTTTCTACAGTGATCTGCAAGATGACTGTTGCCCGATGCCTTAGTAGTATACATGACGCCCTTTTCTTGTGGAAAAGTCTACATAGGCCAGTCAGGAAGATGCGTGAACGACCGCCTTAGAGAACACGCCCATCTGTTAAAGCATCGGGCAACAGTCATCTTGCAGATCACTGTAGAAACTGTGGATGTTATCCTGTGTTTAAAGAAACAGAAATATTATTTCGACACAAGGATCAGCTAACACGTGAGTTAGTTGAATCTTACCACATTCGAAAGAGGGGACATGACTGTGTTAGCCAAGCTACGATTGCACTGCATGATAAAGAGTACGCGTATCTCGACACCTAGTACCTGTAAAACATATCATACATAATATGTACAATTTTTGTAATCCTGACAAGAATGGTTTTTGTTGCACCCTGTTCCAATGCACATGCGCGATAGACCATGTATCCATTTTAAATACTTTTTTCTGTTTAATAAACCTTCAGTTGTGAGAGCAAGCGCTGTCCTTGTCAGCCTCTTCTGTCCGTCTGTCTTCAATGCACTTCAACAAAAATTTTCAATCATGAACAATAACAAGTGCCTAATCAGGCATGTGTTATCAGTCATCTCTCAGAATTCACGTGCTGAAAGCGCCCTGAGGAACCATGTATCTACGCTTAAACAGGCACACCTTTCAACATGGTCACACTTGTGCAAAGCAGCCTTGAATGACTATTAAGTCACGCGTGCTCCTGGGAACACCACATCGGAGCCCACAACTTCCGCAAGGTACCACGGATTAAGCCTGGTTGCAGATGCACTATACAGAGCCGGGGACATGGCTGTACATGGTTCTGCTTGTAGCGCCCTCGTTCGGGCGGCGCGCAAACCGGAGAGCGCGCGATGGCGACAGAAGAAAATAAAGAAGGCGCTAGGCCGTGGCACGTGAAGCCACGGCTCACGTTTCGGGCTGGCATCGGTTATCGTTCAGGCGTGTCTCTCTTTCGCTCCTGTGGCATAAGCCTACAAGTGGTGACCCGGACGAAGACAATGACTGACTCGAATGCACCCGCAACCGAACAAGCCTCACGTCCGCAGGACGTCTCGGCCGTGCAACTGCGTCTCCCATCTTTCTGGCCACAGGACCCGCAAGTTTGGTTTCATCAGGCCGAGGCGCAATTCTCCCTGTACCGCATCGTCTCGGAAACAACACGCTACTACCACGTAGCCTCCGTCCTTCCTCCTGACGTTGCCAGCGAGCTCTCCGACGTCCTCTCCAACCCCTCGGACACTACGCCATATCAGCACCTTAAAACCAAGGTGCTGGAACGATTCATGCCTTCGGAACGCGTCCGCCTACAGCAGCTCCTTGCAGAGGGGGACCTTGGCGACAGGCGCCCCTCCCAACTACTGCGCCGAATGCGACAGCTTCTTGGGAAACACGACGTCTCTGCCCACTCAGCGTTGCTTCGCGAGCTCTTCCTCCAACGCCTTTCTCAGCCAATCCGCCTCGTCCTCGCGGCGGCCGGCGACGTCAATCTCGACCGCCTGGTGGAGCTCGCCGATCAGGTTCATGAAGCGACCTCCCCATCTGTCAACGCTGTCTTACCACCAGCAGACACAGCGATTTCGCGCCTTGAGGCCCGCATCGACGAACTCGCCGCCTCCATTGTCCCACTCCGGAGCCCCCTGCAGGAGACTCGTTCGCCTCGCTCCGGTCGTCGACCTCTTCCACGCACACGAGATGCTCGGAGTCCCAGCCTTCCACCCCTCTGCTGGTACCACCGGCGTTTCCGAAACCGAGCCACGAAGTGTATACCCCCATGTTCGTGGCAGGGAAGCGCCTGCCGGGATCACTGACGGCGGCGTGTGATCTCCTTTCTCGTCCCAGCCGCCTTTTCATGGTCACGGACCAGCTATCGGGCGCCAGGTTCCTTATAGATACGGGCGCGGAAATCAGCGTTGTGCCCCCGACTAAGGCTGATCGTTCAAAGTCACAGGGGCAAGTGCTTCGTGCTGCCAACGCCTCGTCTATAGCAACGTATGGGCTCCGATCTCTCACCCTCGACTTCGGCCTTCGATGCATTTTCCGGTGGGTTTTCGTCATCGCAGACGTGGTTCAACCGATCATCGGCTCGGACTTCCTCTCATACTTCGATTTGGACGTCAACGTGCGGCGGCGCCGCCTCATAGATGGTAAGACTCGTCTCTCCATCTCGGGAGTCCTGTCCGACATCGCTCCAATGGCCATCCGCATGCTGATACCTTCCTCACCGTTCGAAAAAATCTTGGCGAGTTTCCCGGAGTTAACTAAACCGTGCAACCTCACTCAGCCGCCTAAACATACGGTGACATACCACATCGTCACCCGGGGTCCACCGGCAGCCGCTCGACCACGCCGCCTGTTCGGAGACCGCCTAGCTATTGCTAAACGAGAGTTTAACCACATGCTGCAGCTCGGCATTATCCGCCCGTCGTCAAGTGCTTGGGCTTCCCCGCTGCATTTGGCGCCAAAGCGTGATCCTGGTGACTGGCGTCCTTGTGGGGACTATCGAGCGTTGAACGCCAAGACTGTCCACGACAGCTATCCTCTACCTCACATCCAGGATTTTACATCGCGCCTCGACGGCTGCACAATTTTCAGCAAAGTGGACCTTGTTAAGGCGTACCACCAGATTCCTGTCGAGCCCGCCGACATACCTAAGACCGCCATCACGACGCCCTTTGGGTTGTTTGAATACGTGCGGATGCCTTTTGGACTCCGCAATTCGGCTCAAACTTTCCAGCGGTTCATTTCTGAGGTCACACGGGGTCTTCCTACTGTGTTTGCGTACCTTGACGATCTCCTCATCGTCAGCCGCACACCTGAAGATCATGAGCACCATCTACGCGCTCTGTTCCAATGTCTTCAGCAATACGGCCTCGTTGTGAACGCCTCTAAGTGTACTTTCGGCGCATCTGAGCTCGAGTTCTTGGGCCATCACATATCATCCAAAGGAATACGCCCTCTCCAGTCCCACGTTAAAGCAATTCAGAATTATCCTCAGCCTACAACACTGCGCCAATTACGCCAATTCCTGGGGCTTGTGAATTTTTCCAGGCGCTTCATACCACACTGTGCCGAACTGCTACGACCGCTCACCGACCTCCTTCGGTCGACCGCCGGCCCGTCCTCCGCCATTCTTTGGTCGTCAGAGGCCCAGGCCGCCTTTGCTGCTGCTAAGCAAGCGGTCGCTAACGCCATGCTTCTCATTCATCCACGCAGCAACGCCCCTACTCGGTTGATGGTGGACGCATCCAGCGTGGCCGTCGGAGCCGTCTTACAGCAGTGCATTAACTCCGAGTGGAGACCCTTGTCGTTTTACTCTCGGAAGCTACTTCCTGCTGAGACCCGCTACAGCGTCTTTGGCCGGGAATTACTAGCCATCTACGCTGCAATACAGCACTTTCGGCATTTCCTGGAAGGATGCTCGTTTTACGTGCTGACTGACCATAAGCCACTGGCGTATGTTTTCCGCACTAACTCATCCAAGTACGTGCCCCGTGAACTCCGCCATCTGGCTTATATATCGGAGTTCACGACTGACATCCGCCACGTGAAAGGAGCTGACAACACCGCCGCAGATGCCCTTTCTCGTATAGCCGCGGTTGACTCTCCACCGCCAACCATCGACTGGGCCTCATTCTCCTCGGCACAGCAGGATGATAGAGAGCTTGCCGCTTTTCGGGAGAACCCCCATTCTCTCCGACTACGCCTGGTGCCTCATCCATTATCATCTGAGCGCTTGTGGTGCGATGTCTCAGCTGACCTTCCCCGCCTTTTCGTTCCCGCTTCATTACGACGCACCGTTTTCCACTCCTTACACGACATCTGTCACCCTGGCATTCGGGCTACTCAACGTCTTCTCACCCGACGCTATGTCTGGCCCGGAATCAACGGTGATGTGCGCGCTTGGACGCGCGTGTGCCTGCCCTGCCAGATGACAAAGGTCTCCCGTCATACTAAGACGCCGCCCCAACCTTTCCTTCCACCCGGCTGTCGTTTCGACCATGTTCATCTAGACATTGTGGGCCCTCTACCAGTGTCTCAGGGGTACCGTTATATATTGACCATGGTCGATCGCTTCACACGCTAGCCAGAGGCTGTTCCAATTCAAGATATCACAGCCGAGACAGTCACCCGCGTTTTCATTTCTACGTGGGTATCCCGTTTTGGCTGTCCTGGCACCGTGACAACAGACCGTGGACGTCAGTTTGAGTCCTCGCTGTTTACTTGCCTTAATCGCATCCTCGGAGCCAGACATTGCCGTACCACGGCTTATCATCCCTGCGCCAACGGCATGGTGGAACGCTTTCACCGACAACTGAAGACCGCCTTGACTACCCGCCTCAATAGAGCCACCTGGGTTGATGCCTTGCCACTGGTGCTCTTAGGTTTACGAGCTGTCATCCGGGCAGACCTGCAGTGCTCAACAGCAGAGCTGGTGTATGGCACTTCCCTACGGCTTCCGGGAGACTTCTTCACGTCAACGAAGCTACCAGACCAGCCACAGCAATTCCTACAACACCTCCTCGACTGCGTTCAAGACCTCCGGCCCACTCCACCCAGACCTTCCGAACACAAGACCATATTCGCCCACCCTGATCTGGCCACTGCAACACATGTTTTCGTGCGCCACGACGCGGTCAGACCACCTTTGACACCAGCCTATGACGGACCATTCCGCGTCCTTCACCGCACCCCCAAAACTGCCACTCTACTTCAGAACGGCCGTGAAGAGACAGTCAGCTTGGACCGACTCAAGCCGGCGTACCTGGAGACCGCCCTAGAAAGCCTCTCATCTACGACTGATCGTCCGTTGGAATACCACAAACGGCATGTCACATTCCGACTTCCAGTCTACACGGGGGGCCCTGTAGCGCCCTCGTTCGGGCGGCGCGCAAACCGGAGAGCGCGCGATGGCGACAGAAGAAAATAAAGAAGGCGCTAGGCCGTGGCACGTGAAGCCACGGCTCACGTTCCGGGCTGGCATCGGTTATCGTTCAGGCGTGTCTCTCTTTCGCTCCTGTGGCATAAGCCTACATGCTAAATGTTCCGGATATGTTTCAACATTGCTAGAAACATGTCGAAAAGCAGTTGGTAGTACAGCTACAACACATAAGCTGTAGCACTGCGATGTGAGTTGAATAACCTGTTGGTATTGAAACCAACCTGCGATGTGCAACAGCTCGATAACACATGCTCTTTTTGTATATCAGCCTTTTTTTATGTTCAATGCTTCTCGCAGTTACCTATAATTTTCCCAACCCTGTGCAAGCTTATTCGATCTTATGCGTGCAAATCCCATCTAGCCTTCTTCCTTTCTCAGCTAATTTTCCCACCTTTTTGTAGCCACACAATCTCTTTAACTGGTCACTTGTCTCTCCCTCACATGGCTTGACCTGCCCAGGTCCACCTTTTTTTTCCTTAATGTCAGCTAGAATGTCATTGTCATTTAGCCCTGTTTGTTCTCTATCAAGCTCTGCTCTTTTAATATCTCTATGTTATGCTAAACATTTCCTGTTTCTATTTTGCATAGTTCTTGGTCTGTTCTATACTTTTTTTCTTCTTTTTTTTACTATCATTCAAGTTTCTGGGCCTTATGTTAGTACTCGCAGCATACAATAGTTGACCACTTTCTGCTTTAGGGACAGTTGTAAATTGCCTTTTATGATTTGGGAATGTCTGCCATTAAAGCTTTAGCCCATCCATGTTGTTTGGTGAATTTCTTTTTCTTGAATAGTGTGTCCTGTGAATATCTGACTTAAATACATATATATTGTAAGGATTCTAGTGTGTCGTTGCGAACTCTCGCTCTCTTGTTTAGCCTCCTAACATTAGATCCTTGTATTTTAGTTATTTATCTGTAACCCTACGTGAACACTTTCTCGGTTTAGACCCTCCGTTCACTGTAGTTCAACGGCACCACTGCTGAAAAGCAAAATGTCATTTGCAAAGCGTAAGTACCAAGATATTGTTCGTAAATGTTAATTCGTGTTTCTTATCAACATGGTGGCTCAAATAGTTCTGCTCAGCATGCTGTAAATATTGCTCAGATTTCGTCTCCTTGCCAGATCCACTTCACGAATAAAATTTTTCTGGTCTGCGACAGCCCCTCCCCCGTAAAGGGACTCTTCTAGTCGCCCCTCAAGACCTAATAAAGCTCATTGTCTGTCTGTCTGTCTGTCTGCTCTGGATTCTCTGTAAGTGTTGGCTAGGGTATTCATGCTTGCATTATGCACTAGCTACTCTAAGACTGCTGGTATCTCTACTGAGTCGAATGCCTTTTATTAGTCTCTGCAAGCTAAGTTAATGGATGTATTCCGTTTGGCAGATTTTTCAGTTTGACAGCGCATGACTATGATCCACAGGGGGACATCTGTTGATCTGCGTATAATTCTTCAAATCTTTCATCTCTTTTTTCTGTATTTGTTTGGTATTTGCATTTTTACAGTTAGGTTGTACATTAGATTCGCCAGTACGTGAGGCATTGTGCAGAAAATGACACAAGCTTTTAAATACGGGATCTCCATCTTTGATTAAGTCAACTATTTCGCTGCATAATTTTTCGTTGGTCATGTTTTCTAGAGCTCTATTCCATTCTCTCAGGGTAGGGTATCCAAGCAGATTCGTTCCTGGTTAAGCTTCTAATTTTATGTTTCTTTCTAACTGTTTATATTCACTCATGGAGTTTAAGTTTTTTGTTGAACTTTGGCTTCTTTCTTTGTTAGGTGGCTTATTCATGAGCTTTAGTAAAAGTTTTCTGTCACCTTACTATAGATGTTGAGACTGCTGATTATGTTACTCTATCTGTTGGAGTGCGCATTCGTAATTAGTTTCCTGTTGTCATGATCTGTCCTTTCTATGAATTCTTCATCTAATTCTTTGGTGCTATAAATCCCCATGTCGGCATTTTTTTTTGTTAATCAGCCTTTTTAGCTGAGTTAATTCAACTTTAGATCTTGAGTGGGTAGCCTTTGTAGATTGTTGTTTCTTTTTTTGTGTGTGTGATTTGTGAGAGTTTGCTTACTTCTTGCCCTAGTGCTTTAACCTAACTGCAGTTGCATTTTAGGAATCAATGTAGTTATGGTTTTGTTCATTTCCTCTAAGCCATAATTTTTTTTCTTGTTCTAAGGCCTCACATATGAGTGTTCTAGGGCAGTGCTGAGAATGCATGTGACTGTGGCTCTGCTCCATTTTCGCCTTGCGATTTCTCTGCGAGTTATAATAATAATAATAATAATATTAATATTAACAATAAAAATGGCATTTTTGGGTGCCTTGAAGTTCCGCATTCAATTTTTGCGAGCTTACTGGTGATTATGACTTTGGTATTCAAGGATGTGAAGAGATTGTTTTCGTCAAACATTTAAAATGACAGATTAAAAACGAAAACGTATTAAGCACAAATCACCGCTCATCGCTGCTGTGTCTGAGGTGGCTGCGTTGAATTTCGCTTGCAACAACTTAGGCTTACGTTGGCTCGTTGGCACTGCGTCTGTTTTCCGTGAGAAAAAGTGTCATGGCGGCTTCCGGTTTTGTCGTTGAACCAGCGCGAAGTTAAAGCTGCGTGTTTATTTCCGGCAAGCACTCTTCCGCGCGATAAATCTACTCTTGAGTGACGACAGTGATGAACACAAATGTTCACAGCTTCATAGTGCACGTCGTGTCAAGGACGGGTAAGCTATCAACCTGTAACTAATCTCCGAGGGAACGCGCTTTTGCACCATTAGTTTCGTAGCAGTGGTGGGAATACTGCTCTGTGTTAATGTACCACAATTCAAAAACGTTCTCGCTGCGCAAGTTGCTCGGTTTGTACAGCAGCCTGATGAGATTATTGTAATGGCTAATACAGATCTTGACAATAAAAATAAGACTTTCCTTGTTTATCGTACTTCCGCCGTACGTGTTGCGCATTTCTCTTGTTGCGATACGTGTAATCATGATGTACATTAAATGTGTGTGTCATTTAAACATGTTGCTGATTTTAGGATCACGTGTCACTCTTCTGCTGTGCCCGATCTACAGCGGGAGCGTCTCAACCAGGTAAAATCGGCTGCGCTGACACTGAGTGACGAACGAGTCAGCTGCTCAGTGCTGCATAACAAATTAGGGTGATACGTCACATTTGGCCCACTTTTTGAATTGTTATGCTATTTGAATTAATGAACCACTGAAAAAAAATTGCAGATTAGCGTCGGGGGGGGGGGGGGGATGTTTTTCACCTTCACCCAGGATGAATTCTTCATTGGTTAACCAGCACTCATGCCTCCGGCACTTGACATGCTGGTAATAAAATAAAAAACATGCAATTACTAAATATCCTATTTTTGGTGCTGCAGTGTAAGAAGATCATTCTTTTTGTTTCTTTCATATTTTCAGTCTTAGTATAATACGTACTAGTCTGTAGACGCAAGATGGCAGGAAATAAACAAAAGATGGCAGGAAATAAACGAAGAAGAGGAATTGTTGTTTCACTAACTCAGTCAAATGATTGCTCTTAAGAAACCAAGACAATGGGTGCATTGAAAATCTACCCAAATACTGACAAAATGAGCTATTATTAACATGGATTATACAAGGCAGTACCAATTTTATTATTTTTTAAAAATCAGAAGTGTCATGTTATGAAACCGAAAAACACAAAAGTTGTGAGCAAGACAAGCTTAAAGAGATAAAACATTTGTGAGCACGGGTTGTTGCTAGAGCCATCGTCTCAACATGCAGACTTCTTCAAGACTGCAACTGCCTACCTATCTGAATTGTGTAGAGCAGATGTATCAAGATGAAGGGAATGTGGGATACACTGGTGCTAACAATCAGCAAATTACCACAAAACATTTCACATATGTTGTACCAACAAGGCCCAAATTCATCCCTTGCCTACCTTAGTGCATTTTGTATATTCTTTATACCCTCTCCTCTAACTTAAACAAAGCAGGGAAGGCCACATGCGAAAACGGGGAGATGAAAACGAGAAGTCGGCAGGCTGAATTGAGTGAGTTAAAAGCCAATCCCCCGTAATGGGTTGTGCCAGGGTAAAAGGGGCAATCAATCAAAAGTCCATGAAACAGAAAGAAATGAGGGGCAGGAGGGAGCAAGTGTTTTGCATAAATGGGTAGAAAAGGAGAAGACATTTTGCTGAATTATCTTTGCCTCGAGGAAGCACCATCTGACAATGGGGATAACTAGCCTTAAAAATTCCTTGAAGAATGGCTTATTTTTTATAGGTTTTGATTGTGTATGTGCCATTCCAAATTGGTTCAAGTGCCCCCTTTGAAACATTTACACTTGTTGGCTGGAATGTATTAAAATTGTGAATAAGGTGCGGCAATTTTTCTTTTTCGAAAAGCTGGTTACTGTATTTAATATTTAAGATTGTTGAAGATATGTCCTGCCACTATAAATTGCTGCACCATTGCTTCCAGTCATTTTCCATGCTTTCTTGATGCCTATTTAATGAAACGTTAACAGGTTGTCCTGTTTGTTTAGAAGGGTTGAGAGCTGGACTAGTTGGCGAAATATCATTTTAACATGTGGCGTAGTAGGGCAACTTCGACGGGGACACAGAGGACAAGAAAAGCGAGTGTCGTGTTTTCTTGTACTCTGTGTCCCTGTCAAAGTTGTGCTACTACACCACGTTAAAATGTTGTCCTGTTTGTGACAATATGTATATTTAATCATGTGGATAATGTTTGAACTAGTGCAGGTAAAACTAGATTTTATACTATGCATAAACCACTTTTAGTGCTTTTAATTCTAACATAATCTTGAAGGTGTTTGCAGGTCTTAAATCTTAGACGACAACTAGGTATTATATGTACCGAAAAAAAAATGCGGGTTTACTTTTTCATGCATTAACATGTCAAGGAACATTTTCCGAAGCGGCTCGTTGCTAGTTAATGTTGCGTAATACTTGCAAAAGATATTATTTCAGGGTGGAAATGCATTTCGATATTTGATTGCAAAGGCTAGCGGCTGGTTAGGCTGTGCTATGGGAAATGTTCAGCTAGTGATGATTTCCTCATTTTCAAGCTTCATTTTGGATTTTGTTCAGAGTGTTGTGCAGGTCATTTCGCCAAATGTCTCCTTTGGCTTGCTTAATTGGTGAGCATAGTGATCATTGTCTCTACAGACGCTTCTTAAACGCTTTGCCTGTCTGATGAATATTTCTTCTTTGCCGTGTCATAGATGATGGCTTGTGTAGTCAATGTATTATAGTTGGCTATTTGTTGGCATTATGTAAAGCGTAGCCTTCAATTTCTCTGTAAAAGAAAAAACTCCAAGACAGCCCCATTAAGATGCGCATCACAAAAATTCACCACTGAAGATTAAATTTTGCAAAACATGTTAGCAGCAAGAACAATGTTGTAAACCAAACCAAGATCTTTTTTTTTCTTCTTTTTGCCCGGTTCGACTGGGGTGGAGTCCGCTTTTCCTGCACATATTTCCTCCTCAAAATTTCACTTGGCTCTGCCCTGTTGATTTTTCTTTTCTGATTGGCATTGCCTGCTACATGTTTATGGTGTGGGCAAAGGATTTTTATTTTTTTCATACCTCACATAAAAGAATGTTTCAATAGATACCGTCATATCTAGGAAGTTAATTTTGCTGAAAGGGTGGTGCATGGTAAACTTACTGCTTAGGTGAAACTTCTTACAATTGCTAATTAATGCAATTGTCATGAATGCATGTCAGAGAGGAGGCTAGCAACAGGGATATTGAATCTATTCTTCAAAGTGATTCTATTTTCAATATTATCAGTGTTACCTCAAGACGACTTATCCATTGAAAGATAAAAACAACATTTAAACCAAGAAAAATGCATGTGTTAGTCTCTGTTTATGATAGAGTTGTAAAGAACAAGTGGAATAAATGTCATGTCTTGTCACTATTGAACCCATGTGGTTGAAACTGTGGAAGGAAACTCTGGAGGGATTTATAGGCCTCTGCTGCTGTAGTCTCGAGCAGTGTGGTTCCCTTCACTGCAGCAATGTGACATGGGTGAAATAACATTGTATAAACTCCGTACTCCCAACACCACTTTGCTGTGCAGCTTTGCACTTGATTCACAAGCTTCTTGTGTGTATTTTACAAAAGCATTACAAGGATACTGAAGATAAACAGTGACCTTGTTTAGATCGACAAACTGCACTCTGAGTACTCTTATGCCAATGCCATATGTTTCACTATCCCAAGTTCATTATTAGTGGAGAAAATTAAGGTTGAAGTTTCACTATTGAAAGCTGTGCCGAAATGTCTATGCGTGACGTCAAAAGTTTTTAAATGTATTTTTCACAATTTTGCAATTGGCTCTGTGATATTTTCTGAAACGTTGTATGCTAGGTCTATGACACCCACAGATGACAATGTCCTTCATTTTTATCAATTATAAGCTATGTAGAACCCAGCAAACGCCATCAAAATTAATGATGTCATTGTGTTTGGTGAGACATTTTCTTTGCCCGGTTTCGCACTTGCCAAGCGTCGTGTCGTAGTAAGAGTGGTGTTGTGAAATCATACTTCAATAGTATGCGAAAAATTATTTCGCTCTTTTGTCTCCCTTCAACACCCAAAGAAAGAAAATTAACAAGAATGATTTAGAGTAGCTGACCAGCTCATTCACCTGGCCCAAAGAGAAACGAAAGCCAGTGTAGTTGTATTGTTAGGTGTATTATTTAAATGAACAGATTTTCATAAAAGCTTTGTCACACCAGGTGACCACCAACAACCAAATCACTTTGCCTTCACCCCATTACCTACCCATGGACGCTATCTTCCTTACCTCAGAAGGTATTCGTGCGGTCATTAAAAACCCTAAATCCTCGTCATCATGTGGAGTTGATGGAATCAATACTAAATTTCTCAAAAACACCATTGAATACTGCTCTATTATCTTGTCATGCATTTTTTCACAGTCCTTGCAGCACTCTAGCCTTCCAAAAGACTGGCTGGTTGGTAAGATAGCGCCAGTTCACAAATCAGGGGTGATACGCAATCCATTAAATTTCCCTCCGATATCGCTCACATCTGTCCTGTGCAAAATACTTGAGCATATCATTTTCACTCACCTAGTTAACTTTCTTGAGTCTAACCAGTTTTTCACACCCTCCCAGCATGGCTTCCGTAAAAACTTCTCCTGTGACACGCAGCTCTTAGTCTTTACTAATGTCCTGCATGTCCTACTCGTCTCTGGATTTACCATTGACTGTATTTTTTTTAGATTATTCGAAGGCGTTTGACAAGGTTGGTCATGAGGTAATACTTCTTAAACTAAAACATTGAAATCTAGATCCTAACGTGCTCAACTGGATTCGAGCCTTTCTTTCCAACGAAACACAATTTGTTTCTGTTAACAATGTTTGCTGCCCCGTCCAATTGGTGCTCTCGGGCGTTCCCCAAGGCTCTGTGTTGGGACCCTTGTTGTTCTTAATTTTCATGAATGACTTGCCAACTAACGTCTCATCAAAGGTATGCCTATTCGCTGATGATTGCGTAATTTATCGAAAAATAAGTGACGAAGACGATGTTACCTCGCTTCAGGCGGATCTAAATAACATATTTACCTGGTGCCAATTATGTAACATGGACCTGAACATTTCTAAATTCAAAGCAATGCGTGTGCGCCGCACTTCACTTGTTTGTCCACAGTATCATCTTAACGATACCTACCTCGAGGCTGTTTCGTCTTACAAATATCTAGGTGTTCATATTTCAAATAACCTGACATTGAACCATCATCTGAAGTACATCATTGCCAAAGCTAACCGTAAACTCGGGTATTTTCGCAGAAACTTCTACATGGCACCTTCATCCCATTAAGAAGCTTCTTTACAGTACCTACATTCGTCCATCACTTGAGTACGCATCATCCATCTGGGATCCTGATGGCACTACACTAATACGAGTTGGAAGCAGTCCAGAATTGTTCAGTTCGCTTTATCTTGTCCAATTATACCCGCACGGCCAGTGTTACACTAATGAAATCTCAGCTCAACCTTCCTGAACTCGTCATTCGGCGTAAAATAGCCCGGCTAAGTCTCTTTCATGAGCTTTATTATCATAACAATAGCCTTCGCAAACATTTAATTAAACCCCCCTCATTCATATCACCCAAAATCGATCATCCACAAAAAGTTCATGATTCTCAATGCAGAACCACAACCCATTTGCACGCTTTCATTCCGAGAACTACATCTCAATGGAATCTGCTCCCACGATCAGCTACCGCAATCACCGACACATCACGTTTTAAGGTTTTTTTACAAAACCTGTTTGACGCTACTTGATTTCTGCGTTGTGTTATATATGTGTATATATGGATGTATGTATGTGTATGTGTACATGTGTGTCATGTCCTTTTTGTTTTTTTTTGTTGTTTTTGAGAGTGTTTGTTGTACTATGCTTAGTGCTTGAACATGTACTACCTGCATTATCGTTACTGCTACGTTGTCTTTGTTGACGTAGTTTATATATAATGTAATTCTGTATTATTCTGCCAATTATTGAAATTTTGTTCTTGTATATATTTATCAAGTGTTGTTTCCCATTTTTACATGTAACATGCCCCTCCCCTCTGTAATGTGAAAACCCTGAGGGTATAATAAATAAATAAATAAATAAATAAATAAATTTTATTTCAGGTGAGATTCAGAAAAAACGAAGCGAATCTAAAAGCCATTCGGCCTGACATGGCTTCGCTACGCGAAAAGATGAAAGTTCAGCAAACAGTGATACATTGAATAATAATTATCACAATACAAGGAGCAGCATAATAACAGAACACAGAAATAGCATAAAAGCAAAAATAGGTGTTATATAAATACAAAAAATAGGCTGCAATGACACACAGAATCAGACATCGAGGCTCTTTTCATTACATATCCAAAAAGACACATACTTGCATATTGTTAAATTCATATAATACACTCATATCTTCATAACATACATCTGCCCATATGTAGATACATGCATATGTATATACACGCGTTTTGTATATAAAGGTGAGAGTATATGTGGAACCTAGCCAGAAGTTTATTGGAAACATGATGATTACTTTACTCAATTAATGAGGAGATGTTTTATGTGATATTTGTATTGCGTTAATGTATCACATCTCAATATATAATCCTAGGAGGATGGAGGATAGGAAGCGTGACACAGAGGACAATTTATTGCAACAGACACACATTACATGTACATTTAAACAAGCCCGTTCACTGCTTTTCTCAAACAAGCGAAAAAAAAATGCAGTCTCACAAGTCTGCAGCCCTGTGGTATCTTGTGAGGCAACGTTCATATGCCCGAGCAGAGCATTGTGAAGATGTCTTTAAACAATTTAACTGTTGTGCGCTCCGTTAAAAAAGGTTTGCAGTAAAGATATCTGGGTCATTAGCCACTCATTACAACAAAAGAAATGACATGTCCAGTTTTTGTGGCAGTACTCTCTTACCATTATATACTAACTTAATTGGAACAACCAAAACAACCACTAAACAAAGTACATCGCGTTTTGAAGGCATCTATTGGCAAAAAAAAAGAATGAATTACGGCTGTTGGATAGGCGCTAATAAAAACAGAAGCAGGCACGCTTTCTTCAGCTGTAGGTTGATGGTACTGTAGCCAGTCGCCGCTGAGCGCAGTCCATGTGTTCACGTTTTCCCTTTCATAAAGGACAACAGTGTATAGCCATGCTGACCATCACTGGTAACGTGGAAAGTGTGTCCTCACAAGCTCAAAGGCTACACGTGGCTGAATATTGCCCTCATTTACACAACTTGTTTGATGGACATGCGAGTTTCACTGTGGTGAACTAAAACTTAAAACAGTGCAAATGTATTTGGTATGTTGTGTTTCTTCTTCTCTTTGCGTAGGGGTTCAAGCTTCCAGGTTTCAGTACTTTGAAGTGAGAGATGCACACTGGTCCAAGCACTACCTCCAACTTCATACTAGTAAAATCCCGATAAATCACTTCTTCGACGCTGAAAGATGATCTGGAAGGGGGCCCTTGCTGCGTCTCGGACACTAATTCAATATACAAGTGCCTTTATGAAAAATGCACACCAGTGTTTCTAATGAAATGCTGTATTGAATACACACGCCTTTACTGTTCTACAGATCCGAGGAGAATCCTTGTGTGAAATTTCAGGTGTGATGACAAGGCGGGAAAGATGTTCTACAAATGTTCAGACAATTTGTGAAAACTCAGAATGCAGCCCCAAGGCATCACATTGTAAAAGTGTTAAAAAAATCTTGCGCATATATATGGACTCTCATAACTTTGCTTCCAAAGAACTGCTGCTGTAGAATTCCGTAGTGGAGAACAGGTTGAAAAATAATTGCGGGAGGGGAGGGGGCGCTTGCTCTAAATTTTACAGTGCCCACTCGGGATTGAAGTTGGAGTGGAGACACTAGCATGTGCTTTTTTTCATAGCATTGCCAGGGTTGCACAAGAGGCCCATTGAATGTGACTACCCGTACAACCAAGGAACGCTTGCCACCAATTCAGCTGCTCTATCTGCGAGTGTTCTCTTCACACTATTTTAACTGTGCAATACTTTGCAGTAAAAATTCACACCTATTTTCATATTGTGTTTCAATCAATTTTGCTTAAATATCTGCAGTCCGAACAAAGTGGACACTTATTACAGTTTCTTATGAGAGTTTTCGCTTTGAATTACAGGCCAAGTCATGCAGTGAAGTTCATGCATGCACAGCTTACTCACCGCCACCTTTATTTAGGAGTGGAAAGATAGGCTGCTGCTTGAATTGTACAAAAAAATAAAGGAGGAGGTGGGGTAATTTGCCATGTCTGTTACAGGCAGGTGTACTTGCTGCCAAGGACCTCAAAGGAGGATAAGTGAGAGTGGTGGAAATGAATCTGCACTCCAGCCAAGTGCACAACGAGCTAAGTCAGGAACATTATTGAAACGAACCATAAGATAAGCATTTTAAAACTGCTAATAAAGCATTGTCTTGGCTTTATCATCCAACATGTTGTCGTTCTCATAATTTCTTTATTTTTCCTGCATCGAAAACCTCAAGCTGAGCATTCTGTTGTTATTACTAGCACATATGCTGGCAGGTCCTTATTTTGCTGCAATCTTGGATAGGATATTTAGTAAAGGTCTGCTCCCTTGTTTGGTTTTAAGATGCACTTTTTTCTAGATTTGCACTTGTCTCTAATTGCAGAAAATTCATATTGATCCTTGAGGTGTGTAGGAAATAACAAGCAACTTTTTCAGGCAAGGTTACCTTATCATTTTCAGTGATATGTGGGGTTTAACATCTCAAAACCACCATATGATTATGACAGACGTCAAACTTTACATTTTCTTGGCAGTAACTTTTATTAAACATTTCTATTTGTCCTGAAAGATTATTTCTTTGACAGTATAGCTGCATGACTGCTGCACAATTATATAGAATTAGTTTGCCTAATGAAGATCAAGAAATTTTGTTGATTTGCAAAAGGTGTGTGTATGGGCCAACTTGAACACATAACCAACTGTTTCAAACATCCTCCCATGCAGTAAATGTTCCCTGGTGAACTTGTCTTCTGGTTTGAACAAATGTGAAAAAAAAAGGTCATGGCAATAGGGAAGGCCTTGAAAAATCACACTGCTAAATAATGCCATGAATTCTAAGATAAACCACACATTCACACGAAAAAAAAAACTGAGAGCAGAATTTCGCAAGCACTGTACACCTATGCTGGTTTAGAGAAGAATTAATAAAATTAACTTCGACGGTTTCATGTTGCAAAACTAAAATCTGGTTATGAGATGCACTGTTTCAAGTTAAAGCTTTATTGTTTTGACCTCATAATCTCCCCGAGTGCATGGAACTAGGGCACTAGTACATATTACAACTATCATAATGAGACTCCTGAGGTTCGGAATAAGTCCTGTGATCTTGTGCAGAACTGCACGCAGTGGCGGATCCAGAAGGGGGGCGCTAGAGGCGATCGCTCCCCACCCCAAAGCCTGTCAGTATCCCCTCCCCTTCTCTTCAGTGCTTGCCGTCCACCTGTTATCACTAATTAGGACAAATGACTGGGATTCCTTTAAGCACACATTAATAGTATTTATGCTATGATAGAGTTTTTAAGCTAGTAAAAAAACAAAAAGTAATGACCATGCCCCTCTCTCCGGTGTTACTTTAAGCAACCCCCCTCCCCCTAAAATGATTGGCTGGATCCACCCCTGACTGTACGGTACCATTTGCCTTCACCTTAGGGTCAGATTAAAGATACAGACTTTCTTTCTTTTAATGCACTATTTCATATTTAAATAAAGACAGCCGAATTTGCACTGATGATTTTTAAAGCTACATGTGTAGACCAAAAAAGCATGTATATGCGACCGATGGTATAACGTCCTGTACAAACAAACAGTACTGCTCATATGCTCTACTGCAGAATGCTGAATAACGTCACTGCCTTGAACAATAGCTTAAAAAGAAACCTCTTTGTGGTGAATGTGAGATGTGACATATTAATCTCTTTTTCGGCATCTAGCATCAAATACTATGCCAAGTCAGAGTGAAATATGTCACAGACAGGCAATAATAATACGATACTTCCGGTTTGTTCAAATGTCTATAATGAAATGCAGAGGCATAAAGAAGAGGATAAATATGGTGCTAGTACATGTACATGCAACAAAGTAGAACCTCAATACTAATTACTTAAATTCAATTAGTTCTATGACTGGATAACACCAGCAATGCTTTTACTGAATGATGTTACCTTCTTCATGAGATACAATAAAACACCACATTGGAAATATACAAGTTTTCTGTTTACTAAGTTGAGGCATTTGTTATTAGATCATTTTTGATGTGTTTGACAATCTGTGCAAACGCATAGCAATTGAAGCAGCGCCTGTTAAATCCGAGCAAAAATACTCTATTTATTACAGTGAAGTTCAATACGTTATGACACCATCCTGACACGCTAAAGAAAATCCGAATAATTTGTGACAATCTTGTCTTCAGAAGTATGTGAATTTCTAGACATTCAATGTTGAGGTATTAGTAATTTGTTATAAAAGGATAGGAAAGAAGCTATATAAAGAGTAAAAATAGAGCTTAGTATAACATTGTTTGGAGGCCAGCAAAAGAGCTTAAAACCTAGAAAAACAGTTGACTTTCCTTGGTGTTAGCAACGGCGTTAAAACTCTGTTGCCAAAGACTAGCAAAGGCTTTTTTTAATCACAATCAAGAGGAGCCTTGCCTTGGTTTTTCTGCTAAGAAAGCATTTTCTTTTTGACCACCAAAGCCTCCTCAGGGGGTGTTACAGCATCAAAAGATCATAAGTACTTTTACCTTCTCAACTAACTCTAACCAGACAAACTTCTTAGTTGAGGTAAATCGAATTTTTTTATTATTTTTTTAATGAAGAGCAACGTAGGTTCCTTCTTCTCTGCTGTGTAAGAGCCTGCCAACGCTGAAACTTATGCAAGTACAAAAGATCTGTACATGGTGACAGACTCCCAATAGTGCTGTGATCAAGTGCTCCCAGCTTTTATTTAACTGCAAATAACTTGCTTAAAGTGCCGCAGGTGTTGTTTCGTACCTATTGACCACATATTTTAGACAAATACTATTACGCTGTGCTATATTCAGTAGGCATGGAGTACCATTTGAGTGCTTTTTAAAAACTAATGGACCAGCTGTTGTCGATCGTCTGAGCAGGCACTACCAGCATTAATGTACGCAGATGATATAGTGCTAATGGCCGACAACA
Organism: Rhipicephalus microplus; assembly: GCF_043290135.1. Classification (NCBI taxonomy): domain Eukaryota; kingdom Metazoa; phylum Arthropoda; class Arachnida; order Ixodida; family Ixodidae; genus Rhipicephalus; species Rhipicephalus microplus. The sequence continues at coordinate 16,472,603 of NW_027464587.1, read as the reverse complement.
AAAAAGATTTGCAGAGATTGATGGACATCTGCGGTAATGAGGGCGATAGGTTAGATTTTAGATTCAGTAAGGAAACATCAGCAGTCATGATTTTCAATGACAACGAAGGTAGTGAGCTTAGAATACAGGGGGTCACACTAGAGATAACAGATAAATACAAATATCTGGGCGTAAGGATAAGCAATGGGACCGAGTACCTGAGGGAACACGAAATACACGTGACGACTAAAGGTAACCGGAATGCAGCAGTGATTAAAAATAGGGCACTGTGGAATTACAATAGGTATGATGTTGTGAGAGGAATATGGAAAGGGGTCATGGTTCCTCGGCTGACGTTCGGCTATGCGGTCTTGTGCATGAGATCAGAAGTTCAAGCAAGATTAGAAATTAAGAAACGTGGAATAGGTAGGCTTGCTTTAGGAGCTCACGGGAATACACCAAATCAGGGAGTACAAGGTGATATGGGATAGACATCATTTGAGGGCAGGGAAGCTAGCAGCAAGATAAAATTTGTGAAGCGATTGAGAGAAATGGGGGAGGAACATTGGGCTAGGAGGGTTTTCAGCTACTTGTACATGAAGAATGTAGATACAAAATGGAGGAAGCGAACCAGGAAGTTGACTGGTAAATGCTTAGAAAACAGCAGGTGGCGAAACCAAAAAGAACTATCGGTTAAGAAGAAAGTGAAGGAAACGGAGACTGACATGTGGAGAATGGGAATGATTAAGAAGTCGATACTAGAGATCTATCGAACTTTTAAGCAGGAAAGTGCCAAGGAAAGGATCTATGATAATACTCGGGGTAGTTCTCTACTGTTTGAGGCCAGGACGGGAGTACTGCGAATCAAGACATATCGGGCCAAATACGAAGGGGTAGACACAGTTTGCAGTGCGTGTGGAGAGGAAGAAGAAACTGCCGAACACTTGATAATGTTCTGTAAAGGGCTTCACCCTATAGCTCATGATGATGGCGCAGAGTTTTTCAAAGCACTGGGGTTTAGGGACAGGGAGGGCAAAATAGACTTTAAGCGGGTAGACTTAACTAGAAGGAGGTTATCTGATTGGTGGCTAAAGTCAAAGCACGAGTGAAAATTAAACTCTTCACTGCAAAGTACGAATCGTCCAACTCACTTTTTAAGGAAAAAAATATAGTTTTTGGTTCAATAGGTATTACGGCTTGGTGGCGTTAGCCACCGCCTGATCTAAAGGGTCCATCCATCCATCCATCCATCCATCCATCCATCCATCCATCCATCCATCCATCCATCCATCCATCCATCCATTTAAGTTCGGGCTGTCACGGTGGATGGACGTGTTTTTTGAGCGCTCCGGTTCGACTGCGCAGAAAAGTGTTTTTGCATGTTTTGAGCTTGTCTTTATAATTATAAGGCAGCGGTTGAAATCTTCGTAGCACTTATTTTATGGTACGGCTTTTTCGGGGGCCAGTCACCAGTCCCTGAATTAGTTAGTGCGGGTGTGACTGTTTGAATTTTTGTTGTTGTTGTTTTTTTGCCACCCCGTGGGGGAGGTGCGCGTACATTGGACACGCAAATTTTTGTAGTGGAGCTTAGACATTTTTTTTCTCGTAGTGCAGGGCTCGAGTTTAGTAATTATCGAGTATAGGGACAATTGGTGTCAGAAAGACATGGTTAAAAAGACTGTAAAGTGTTCAGGATGTGGAGTGGGTTTGAAAGTGGACCCAAGCGTAGAAGCGGATAGAGAAGAGGCTGACGCGAAGTGTAGGCAATGTGAGGTCGAGAAAAAATGGAGAAAATGATGGTTGCCCAGAGTGAACTGCTGAAGAGAATCGCCGAGCTCGAGACTGCGTTGGCGACAGAGCAAGAGAAAACGAGGGCAATGGGAGAAAGACTATAAGTCCGCCGAGGAAGCACTAGCGAAGCTGAACAAAGAAGCGGCCTACGGAGAGAACAGTAGGGAACCGGCAACCAGAACGGTGGACAAGGAAGAGCAAGCAAGTTTGGAAAAACAGGTTTAGCCGGTTCAACTGTCCCAAGGCCTAGCTTCAGCGAGGTAGTGGTGGGGCTGGGAGGGAACAAAGCAGCCGGCGTCACAGGTGCAAGTAGTCCCCAGGTGCAGGATGCTCCAGCTGAAAATTCACAGCATGTGATAATCGCCGGGGACTCGAATTTAAATCGATGCACAGAAGCCATCAAAGAGAGGGTAAAAGGTGACAAGAGGGTTGCAGTAGGGGCGTTCCCGGGACGCAAGCTTGAAGCAGTCATGAGGCAAGCGAGCGCAAAACTCAAAACAACAGCTGATAGACGAAACCTCGTGATAATTTCAGGCGGTTTAAACGATGTCTTAAATGAAGATACAGCAGGACTAGCAGCCACACTGGCGAAACGCGTCGATGATATGCGCGCCACTTCTCCTAAGGTACAGGTAATGATATGCACGATACCGGAGGTACCGCTGCGTGATAGCAACCTGCAAAGAGCAGTTGTCAACGCAAACCAAGAGATGGCGGATGAGTCGAGAGAAAGGCTTTGAGGCGGTGAAAATAAACAGAGAGGTGCATAGGTGGGGTGGTTTTCAACGAGACAGAATTCACTTCGATGGGCGGCTAGGTCATGAGGTGGGTTGGCGACTTGCAGGACACGCAGTAGCTTTTTTGGGAGGCAAGCGAGCTCTTCGGGGTGCAGGATAGCTAGTAACGAGGAAAACAAACAGAGAGACTTTTCGACAGGTGGTATGGACAGATACGATTCCAAAGTGGCACCAGTATCTGAGATAGGTAGAGTCCGGGGCAGAAATAAACGTAGCCACGAGCGCCGAGCCAATTTAGACATAGAGTATATTAACATGCAGGGTGGTAGGAACAGGCTGAAGTGGGAAGAGATAGAAGAACAGCTAAGGAAAGAGAGGCCGATGGTATACGGTTTTGTAGAAACACATCTCAGGGACATGGAACAATCTCCGAACAATCCGTACTACGCGTGGGAATATTGTAATAGAACAGAAGGCAGCAGAAAGGGGGGTGGTATTGGGGCATTCATTCATAAAAGTACAGACTGGCAAAGGGTCAAGCAGGAGTGCAAGGAACATTTATGGCTAAAAGAGAAAGTGGCAGGTCAGATGACACTCCTTGGTTTCGTGTACTTGTGCACGGGAGTAAAGGCCGGAGAGGAAAACCAGGCAATGGTAGAGTGTATATCAAAGGACATTCAGGAGTTAGGAAGAGAGTGCGAGATAATTATACCAGGAGACATGAATGCGCACATAGTAGATATAGATGGGTATACCGACCCGACAGGCAAAATGATCATGGATATGTGTGAATGGCTTGATTGGATCATTTGCAACAGTACCGAGAAGAGTGAAGGGCAAATAACATGGGAGGTAGGAAGGCTGCAGTCGACGATAGATTATGCACTGATGTCACATAGGATGTATGATAAGCTCAGGGGAATGCACATAGATGAAGGTGGCTCCAGAAGTTTCGGTAGTGATCACAAACGTATCAAGCTAAGTTTTGGAAGAGCAGTGAAAGCGGGAAGGAGATAAGATGAACAACTACAGGAAAATATTTTATCCAGAAAGGCAAATTTAAATAGCCACTAAACAAATTGAGAAAGTAATCACGAAGGGTAATAAGACAGTGTGGACATACACGAATCTAATTAGACCCTTTGAGCTAGAGCTTAAGACGCGTGACAACTCATTTATCAGGCATTACCAGCATTAATGTATGCAAATGATATAGTGCTAATGGCCGACAACAAGGAAGATTTGCAGATATTGATGGACATCTGCGTTAATGAGGGAGATAGGTTAGGCTTTACATTCGGTATAAGGAAAAATCAGCAGTCATGATTTTCAACGACAACGAAGATAGTGAGCTTAGAATACAGGAGGTCTCACTAGAGATAACAGATAACTACAAATATCTGGGCGTATGGATAAGCAATGGGACTGAGTACCTAAGGGAACACGAAATATACGTGACGACGAAAGGTAACAGGAATGCAGCAGTGATGAAAAATAGGGCACTGTGGAATTACAATAGGTATGATGTTGTGAGAGGAATATGGAAAGGGGTCATGGTTCCTGGGCTGACGTTCGGCAATGGGTTGTTGTGCATGAGATCAGAAGTTCAAGTAAGATTAGAAATTAAGCAACGTGGAATAGGTAGGCTTGCTTTAGGAGCTCATGGGAATACACCAAATCAGGGAGTACAAGGTGATATGGGATGGACATCATTTGAGGGCAGGGAAGCTTGGAGCAAGATAAAATTTGAGAAGCGATTGAGAGAAATGGGGGAGGAGCTTTTGGCTAGGAAGGTATTTAGCTACTTGTACATGAAGAATGTTGATACAAAATGGCGGAAGCGAACCAGAAAATTGACTGGTAAATACTTGGAAAACAGCAGGGGGTCAAAGCAAAAAGAATTATCGCTCAATAAGAAGGAGAAGGAAGCTAAGACCGATATGTGGAGAATTGGCATGATTAAGAAGTCGGCTCTAGAGATCTATCAAACTTTTACGCAGGAAATAGCCAAGGAAAGGATCTATGATAATACTCGTGGTAGTTCTCTACTAATTGAAGCCAGGACGGGAGTATTGCGAACGAAGACATATCGAGCCAAATACGAAGGGGTAGAAACGGTATGCAGTGCGTTTGGAGAGGAAGAAGAAACTGCCGAACACTTGATAATGTTCTGTAAAGGACTTCACCCTATAGTTCAGGATGATGGCGCAGAGTTTTTCAAAGCACCGGGGTTTAGGAACAGGGAGGGCAAAATAGACTTTAAGCGGGTTGACTTAACTAGAAGGAGGTTATCTGATTGGTGGCTAAAGTCAAGGCACGAGTGAAAATAAACCCTTCACTGCGAAGTACAAATCCTCAACCTCACTATTTAAAGTAAAAAAAAGATAAATCTAATGGTTAGTTCACTAAGTATTACGGCTAGGTGGTGTTAGCCGCCGCCTGATCTTCTTTCTTTTTTTCTTTTTTCTTTTGCCACCCCGTGGGGGAGGTGCACCAGGCCCCGAAACTCTCAAGTTCAAGTGCTCACCTCTAGGGGGCGAAAAAATCAACCATGGTGCGTTTCAGCTTCAAACAGTGCGTTTCAGCTTCAAACACCCAGAGTGCATCTACTAACCTCTCTCGCCACTGGCACTATTGCACTTTCTTGTAGAGGCGCCTTCGTCGAGGCCAAGTTTTATTTTAAAATGATCAAACACTTCATGTTTGCGTACAACTACACATAAAAACATTTTGTTCTTCCAGCAAGTAGTTTTTCTTAAACATGTGCTGCGTCATCAACTTTTTTTAATATTTTTGCTCCAGCTGACTCAATGTCAGTAGCAGCCTATCGACATCATTATCCTCATTTCAAAGTTAGCGGCGGCCAACGGTTGCGACGGCAGGTAACGGCTCGCGGTACGTTCGGATGTGTCTCGGACTGTTTCGTTTCGCTGTAAATATTTCGAGCCTCTGCCGACCGACACATTCTTTCTCATTCTGTTTATTTGATTCGTTCAAATGCTTTCGCGATGGAATTCGAGTGACTTTCGGGGAACGAAGTGACCGTTGAAGCTTTCATCGGATGAACACCCGTTGCAAGCCCGGGCCGGTGAGTAGAAGCCACTTCAGTTTTTGATGGACGGTTGCTTGCGGGGCTAGTTGGTTCATTTCAACATATGTAGTTTTTTTTTTTGCCAATGACTACGTAGGCGTCCCAAGGTGGCAGCGCATTGCAATATTAAATTTTAAAATTTTTAACGTCTCACTCTGTCACTGGAAAAACGTGCGTTACTTGCGGCGTGCATGGCTTCACGTTGGAACGAGTCGCTAACTCAATAGTTAATTCTGTCGCCTCACATGTGTTTTCTTAGCTAGCCCATATATTAGTGCAAAAAACCTACTAGTTAATAATTTATTGAAGTCGCGTTTGAGAAACATCACATAATTATGAGTCTGGTTTTGCTATAGCGTGACAAAGGAAGCGTCACATAAATGAGAAATACTTCTTTTTCTGCCACAGCCTCTTGGCCCACCTGACATGGAAGCTAATGTGTACAATGGGCAAGGAACCTGCGACGTGACATGCCTTGTGAAGAAGCAGCCCTGAGTTATATACGCGTTAAGAGGAACCACTACATATATGTATAAAACACTGCTGTTTACTAATTAACTGAGTTTATTTGTTTACTTTGGAAAATTTCATGCATTGAATATGCATTGATTTCATGCATTGATATCTGGTGATGTTACTTGTTTTTCCAGACTGCCATGCAATGACGGGATGACTACCCCCGAATGTCCACTCTGCAAGCACGTTGAAACATTTGAATGTCCACTACAACAGGTCATCTCTAACCTCACACATGTAATGCTGTATTTGTGAATGTTTTACCACGCATATCGTGGAGAGGTGCTTTAGATTGGCTACAAGCATTGCCTGCCTACCGTGGCATGGAATCTACACTTCAATAATGTTGAAACTGTAACACTATTAGTTGGATTGCGTGGCGCTGCTGAGCTCAACAACACACTGTTTGATCCCAGCCACTGTAGCCATATTTCGATGGGGGTAAAACGCTAAGACGCCTGTGTGCTTAAGGGTTTGTTCGATTCGCTTGCACCACATGATCCATTTTACAAAGTGCTGCACCTCGCCATTCGTTTCAGCCTGCGCAGCAATGGCATCTTCTAAATCTTGCCATTCATTTCAAAAAGCGCAGGAGAGGTACAGCACCAAAACTATTTCATGACTTTCCGGTACCTTCTGCTCTGACGGCGCTGGTTTGGTGCAGCCACTCGCACAGCTTAACAAACAACATAGCATTAGACGTAGGTGCTGTACGCACCCCTATAAATTCAGCGTGTTTTGCCAAGATGTTTGCACCTCATTAAATTAAGCGAACAAAAATAAGGATTCCACCTTGTCGGCACCTTGTCATTCACTTGTGATGCCGCACTGCTGAACTCCTGCCGCACAAGTTCTGAACTTCTCGTGCACAGCTGTGAACCAGTTCGGATTGGTGCAGCTGAACTAAACTGACCCTTAAAAGATGGAAGCTGGAAAATATAAAAATTATGTTAACATAAGGGGTCAAAGCAAATGTTTCGACAAGCAGTCTTGTCTCCTGTGAGGCTACAATGTCATTTGTTTGAACGCCTGGAAGCCAGAATCAATCGAAATTTGCCCACTACTGTACGACTCACGATCACTTTATAGTTGGCATGTGAATCGTCGGAAATTATTATTTGCACTACATAATGAACACACACACAGTGATGGGCATAAACAGGCTTTCCGACATTTAGTTGTGCCTTGTGACATAATGAACACACCCACAGTGATGGACATTAACAGGCTTTCCGACATTTAGTTCTGCCTTGTGACAGTTTACCAACAACACCCAGAACTGTTTTGTCTTAATTAACTGTGTTTAGCTCATACAAGTTTACAAAAAGATGCACCAAAGCTCATAAGACTGCACTCAATTGCTTTACCTTTGCACATATGTTCAATGGGCTCCTAAAATAACAAACCATAAAGGTGATGAGCAGTTGCAGCACAGCTTCCTCAAAGACGTGAATGCTGTCATGAGGAGCAAGATTGTGTTCATTGCATGTGGTACTTTTTTTTTGGCAGAAAAACGTTTCGAATTTCTTTGTGCACATCTGCTTTTGTTTAATATAAGTTGTCATAACTATAGTGTCTACCACTACGAAGTGAAATTCTGTGCACTACGGTCATGAAAAAAAAATCTAGGAAATCGCACAGGTAGTTGAAACATACATGATATTCACTTATCTACAGCCACACTGCAAGATAGTAGGTATTTCAAGTCCTAACCTCTAAAAGTAGCAGGGAGAGAACAACTTCATTTTCAACCACAAGTATACTGAAAAAGTAAACACAATAACAAGTGTGTATTAAATGTGACCTTTATTGATCCAGTATTCGGACAGATTCACATCATGTACCACCAATTGATTTCAGGAGTGCTTGCTTGTACTGAAGTTCTATGAATATGTCTATGCAAAAAAAGAGATTGTGCTCAGGGATGAGCAGATAGTGTACTGTAAGAGCACCGACAAAGATGTACAAACAACAAAATTGTACAACGCATTCCTAAAGCCTATTTTCTTAGAATTGGGCCTTTTCGATCTGTAAGCACACACCTCATAAGTGTCCTTTAGCATACATGTTCGCTGCATACTCAGCAGACTGGTCATTACCTGCGACGAGAAATTCTAGCTGTGGTAACTTTGTAACTTAACTCTAACAATAAATGTAGCAAGCCTGAAATATTTTTAGGCCCATCCCCTAAATATATAATACCTATGATATGGGCTCACGGCTGAGTATTAAAACTATTGCCTACGCTCTCGACACGACGCGACATTGTAGAATTGTGAAGTACTCAATGTAGCATTGCAGAGCGAGAAAGATTCAGAAATGCACGGATCTGCAATTGCTCATTTAACAAATTTAGCAAAACTAAACTGCTCTAACTACGCGAGCTATCTATCGGCAATGTACAAGTTTCCTTTCCGATTCCACATCATGCATCCACTTAAAGATCAACACTACGGTGCAAGCGCCGCATCTGACGGAAGAATCGGACCCTTGCCCTGAAGCAGCCACGCTATTAAACTCGAGCGCCGCAACACAATGAGAGCGACGTTCATTCAGCGATATCGATGTTCAGTTATATGCATATGCTTGTTAGCTTTCAAGAGTCTTTACACATGGGTTAAAAGCTTTCGATATGTATGAGTGACTTCGTTTGTTCGGACCCAACCGTATACATTGATTGTATCGGCTTGGACACTCGCAATAAACGATACAAACCTTACTTGATAGACGTTGTTTTTGCCAGTCGAGGCCAGCTGGGTCCCCTGGCGATAATTACAGACGCGAAACGCGATTGGGCAACGAAAAAAAAAACAGAGGAAGCGACCAGCCACGGACCCTCCCATCTGCAGTTAAACCACGGAAAAACGAGCCTTTAGGGTATACACTTCTTTCCCTTATTATATATATATATATATATATATATATATATATATATATATATATATATATATATATATATATATATATATATATATATATATATATATATTATGAAGTCTTGGTAGTCTTGGCTGCGACAGCGTTTATTTGAGGAAAGACCTCGCAAAACGAACGGGTAGAGCCAGCACACAGACGATGACGATGATGATGACCCAGAGTGGCAATGAGGGCAAAGAGACAAGCGGATGATGGTGATTGTGATTATGCAGGGATGAGGACGAAGTAAGTTACAAATGCCCACACTAATTCCCCCCACTTGGAAGCGGACACCCTGGCCGCCGTAAGTCAAAGTGACGGGGAACGTCGCGTGAAAGGTTTCATGCGACAAACGTGGACAATCTCTGTGCTGCGGTAGCGGCGGTCTGTTGGGGCGACGAGTGGTGTCACACGATAATTAACCGGCGAAGTCTTTTCTAAAACAATGTATGGCCCGATGAAGCGTGGTTGGAGACCACGCTTCATCGTGGTCACAGAGACCAGGAGTGCGAATAGGTGTCAAAAGCAGCACCTCGTCACCAGGTTGGAAAGACACAACGCGGTGGGATTCGTCATAGATGATCTTCCGCTCGTGCTGTCTCGCTTCAGTATTGATGCGAGCCTGATGGCGAGACTGGGCCAGGCGGGAAATGTATTCTTCGCTAGAAGACTGACATGAATTCCCATGGCTGCTAAAGAAGGAGACGTCGAGAAAGGTAGTCGGGGTGCGTCCGTACACGAGGTAAAACGGTGAGTAGCAAGTTGTTCGCTGAACGGTGGTGTTGTAAGCGAATGTCAGGAATGGTAAAAGAGTATCCCAGTTTTTGTGGTCGGGTTGGACGTAAACGGCTATCATGTCTGCAAGGGTTCGGTGAAATCTTTCTGTGAGACCATTTGTCTGAGGGTGGTAGCTTGAAGCTGTCTTGTGAGTAGTTCCAGAAGCGCGCAGTACTTTATTTACAACTTGTGACAGGAACACTTTGCCGCGGTCACTAAGCAGTACACGAGGAGCCCCATGACGCAGTATTATTGCGTGAAGAATAAAGTCTGCAACTTCTACAGCTTAGCCTGTAATAACAGAGGAAGTCTCAGCGTAGCGTGTCAGGTGGTCCACGGCAGTCACTATCCATCGTTTGCCAGCAGATGTGACGGGGAGAGGCCCGTAAAGGTCAACACCTACAACCTCGAACGGCATTGAAGGGCACGGAAGTGGCTGTAGAGGTCCAGCAGGTGCCGACGTGGGGAGTTTACGACGCTGGTATGGGTAGCAGGAACGACGTACCGAGCTACACTAGAAGAAAGGCCAGGCCAGTAATAACGACATCGAATGCGGTCAAGAGTTTTTTTAAAACCAAGATGACCAGCAGTCAAGTCGTCATGGAAGGCTTCGAGCACCTGAAGTCGAAGAGAGCGTGGCAGTACAGGAACCCAGCGCTGACCGTCAGGGTGGTAGACGTGGCGGTAGAGAACCCCGTTGTCCAGCTTAAAGTGCAGGAGTTAACGACGGAGTCGCGCGTTTGGTGGATGAGAAACCCCCGAAAGGTGGTCCATGATGCGTCTGCAGTATGAATCGGACCGCTGGCGGGAGATAAATGTTGGCTCGTCGTCCGAAAAAGGTTCCGTTATTGATGCGAGCGTATGAACTTCAGTCGATGTGGCGGTTGAGTTCTCACCAACGCTCATATGGGTAGTTGGAAGCGGGCAACGAGATAAAGCATCGGCGTCTTGATGTTTTCTGCCTTACTTGTAAGTTATGTCAAAGTCGTACTCCTGCAAGCGTAGTATCCACCGACCAAAGCGTCCGGAGAAGTTCTTCAGTGTAGAAAGCCAGCATAAGGCATGGTGGTCCGTAACGATTGTGAAGTGACGGCCGTGGAGATAGGGACGGAACTTCTGGACCGACCAAACCACAGCCAAACACTCTTGCTCAGTTATAGTGTAGTTCTTTTCAGCAGCGGTGAGTACGCGACTGGCATATGCAACAACTTTCTCTAGGGAAGACTTGTCGCGTTGTAGAAGAACGGCTCCTATACCCAGGCCGCTAGCGTCGGTATGGAGGATAGTTGGTGCGGCTTCGTCAAAGTGGCAGAGCAGAGGTTCAGACGTGAGTGCCCGCTTCAACAGGTCGAATGCCGTTTGACATTCTTGAGACCACAGAAAGGGGACGTTGGAAGCAAGTAGTTGGTGTAATGGAGCAGCAATAGAAGCAAAGTTCTGGATAAACCGGCGAAAATAGGAGGCGAGGCCAAGGAAACTGCGAAGCTCCTTTGGTTTTTCGGGGCGCGGAAAGTGAAGGACTGCAGAAATCTTGTCAGGGTCGGGCCGGATGCCATCTTTGCTAACGACGTGTCCTAAGACCTTGATAGATTTGCTAGCGAAAGAGCATTTCTTCGTGTTTATTTGAAGCCCGGCGCCGGCAAGGCACGTCAAAACTTGATCCAATCGTTCTAGGTGCTCAGGAAACGTTGACGAAAAGATAATAATGTCGTCCAGGTAGCAAAGGCAACTTTTCCATTTCAGGCCGCGCAGCACGGTATCTATCATGCGCTCAAAGGTCGCGGGTGCGTTGCAGAGCCCGAAAGGCATCACGTTGAATTCATATAGCCCGTCGGGGGTTGCGAATGCCGTTTTCTCCTTATCGTCTTCATGCATGGGGATCTGCCAGTACCCAGAACGCAAGTCGATGCTTGAAAAGAATTCCGCGCCTTGTAGGGAATCAAGGGCGTCGTCAATGCGTGGCATAGGGTACACGTCCTTGCGTGTGATCTTATTGAGCGCCCGGTAGTCCACGCAAAACCGCACAGAGCCATCCTTTTTATGGACCAAAACAATAGGAGACGACCAAGGGCTAGATGAGGGACGGATGACTTCCCGTTTAAGCATGTCCGCAACGTTTTCTTCTATAATTTTTCTTTCAGTTAGAGACACGCGGTAGGGTCGGCGGTGTACAATAGATGTCCCAACAGTTTGAATTCGATGTGCTGTAGTATTAGTGCGGCCCAGCTTTGACGAGCAAATATCGAAAGAATTTGCATGTTTCTGTAACAATGCGAGCAGCTGCTGCCTCTGTGAATATGTCAATTCGCTGCTGATAGTGGTGGTAAAGGCGGAGGAAGAAACATGCTCACCGAGGCAAGGTTCTTTGGATGCGATGGCCTGAAGTGGCGTGACGAGTACAGGCTCGAAGTCAGCAACACGGGCCACAGTAGTGCCCTGTGGCAGTAACATCTTCTCCGGTGTAGAGTTGACAGCGGTGACAAGTGCCGAGCCATTGCAAAAACGAACGACACCGGACGGAAGAACTATACCTTTGCGAACGCAAAGGGGTGACGGTGAGACCAATACATCCCCGTGATAGATGTCGTTGGACGTAATGCTGACAATTTGCTCTTGTAGTGGCGGGAGCTCGATGTCTTTCGCAGCGACCAGACGAAGTGGCTTCTGATTATCGTCGTCAAGCATGTAGTCGGTGTCAGCGAAATGAACGACGCGTTGTCCACAACAAATCGCCGCGGAAGCAGATGATAGAAAATCCCACCCTAAAATTAGTTGGTGAGAGCAGCGGGACAGGACCGCAAACTGGACATGATGGCGGATGCCGTCGATGAAAACACGCACAGTACAAAGCGCGGAAGGGCGAATGATATTCCCCTGGGCAGCAACTAACGTGGGGCCATCGTAAGGCGTCATTACTTTCCTTAAATGTTCACACAAATCAGCACGTATCACAGACAATGTCGCACCTGTGTCCACCAAAGCATCGACTCGCACTCCTTCCACTTCCACAGAAACCATGTTACACGGGCCTAATGGAGGAATTTCAGTTCTAATTCTGAATGCAGTTTTTCCTCCACAAACTGCATCACTTAGTTTTCCGAATGAATATCAGAGGTGAATGAGGCGGGCCGAAGTGGAGAAGTGGAACGGCGGAAGAGCGAAGGCGAGCGGCGTCTCGTGTTTCGGCTGTTTCGTGGTGCAGTCGATACAGCAGGAGATGGAGACCGGTGCGGGGGAGACGAATAACGCCGACCTTGATAAGACGCCCCGGTGTACAAATCCCGTTCACGCACATCGTTCCGACGCTCATCTTGCTGGCGCTTTCGGCAGAAACGAGATATGTGGCCGCGATAGCCACAGTAGTAGCATACAGGGCGAGACGAGCGCCACGGTGGGGAATAGAAGGCATTCGGGGCACCTGGAGATAGCGCGGTAAGGTGGGCCGAAGGGTCAGGGGCCACGGAATGGTAGTTCACCGGGGTAGCGGCCGCAACTGACGCGTAGGATGGACGTGGCAATGTCGCGTGGGCGTCGCTGGGAGGCACGGCAGCAACTTGAGCGTACGTGGCTATAGAGTGAGAAGCAGGTGGCTGTACGGGCGGAGAGCCAGTCAGGGATGTAAGTTCTTCCCTGATGATGTCACGTAAGGGCATTCCCGAAGGCTGTGTAGGTCGCGGTGTCGGAGGTGTGAAGCCCATGGACCGCAATTCTTCGCGTATAATGTCGCGGATGAGGTCACGCAGATGGCCATCTGACGTGGAGTGGTGGTCGCCGATGTCTGGTTGAAGGCGGACGGAGTCCAGCGCATCAAGGCGCTGGCATGTCGCCACGACATCAGCGATGGTAGCTGGGTTTTGCACAGCGAGGGCATTAAAGGCAACAGGCCCAATGCCTTTCAATATGTGGCGCACTTTGTCCGATTCCGGCATGGATTTATTGACACGCCGGCAGAGTGCGAGGACATCCTCAATGTATGAAGTATACGATTCACCGGGATGTTGTCGGCGAGTATCGAGTGTCCTCTTCACGACGGCGGATCGAATGTCTGGTGTCCCAAAGACGTGCCGCAGCTGCTGCTGGAAGGTAGCCCAGTCGGGTAGGTCAACGACGTGGTTAAAATACCATGTCTTCGCGACTCCGACCAGATAAAAAGGCACGTAACGCAGTTTGGCGGCCTCGTCCCACCTATTAGCGGCACTTACGCGGTCGTAGTCATCAAGCCAGTCTTCTACGTCTTCTCCCCGAAGACCAGCGAAGAGCGGGGGTTCCCGCTGATGTCCGTGTATGTAAGTAGGAGGGGCAGCTTGCGGTGGTGCGTGGTTGATGACATCAGTGCCGGTAGGCTCGGTCTGGGACATGCTGCCTGACTGTGGGCGCAAGCGGCGGCCTGAACGAAGCTCCAGGGGGTATAGCGGGCTGCGGGAGGTCAGAGGACCGAAAATCCACCTCCACCACGTATGAAGTCTTGGTAGTCTTGACTGCGACAGCGTTTATTTGAGGAAAGACCTCGCAAAACGAACGGGTAGAGCCAGCACACAGACGATGACGATGATGATGACCCAGAGACAAGCGGATGATGGTGATTGTGATTATGCAGGGATGAGGACGATGTAAGTTACAAATGCCCACAATATATATATATATATATATATATATATATATATATATATATATATATATATATATATATATATATATATATATATATATATATATATATATATATATATATATATATATATATATATATATATATGATTCAAAAAGAAATTCTGTGGGTCCGGTGCAAATATAGTGAAGAATAAAGAAGCACACTTACGAAAATTTGATAATTGTTTACTCTACGTTTCGGCCGTGGCACGGCCTTCGTCAGGATATCCTGACGAAGGCCGTGCCACGGCCGAAACGTAGAGTAAACAATTATCAAATTTTCGTAAGTGTGCTTCTTTATTCTTCACTATATATATATATATATATATATATATATATATATATATATATATATATATATATATATATAGTACAATGACAATTATATATATAATACAATGACAATGAAACACAATGACAATGCCTAAGTACTGTGTTGCGCGCATGGCTATTGCGACTGGTAACTGTATAAAAGCGAAGGCCTTCGCAAGAAATAAATTGTTGGCAGTTCAGCGCTCTGTCTCGTCTCTTCTCCTGTCCCCTCCTGCCCGGTCGTTTGCGCTGGTAAGCACTGTTTATTGTATTTTAGACTTCGTTGATGCATTTTGAGGCTCTGAAAATGCATAAAGACGTTAAAGATTGGGTTTACTGCATAACAATAAATATTTGAGCCTCAAATTGGATTGTAAAGTTTTGTTGAAGTGGGAAGATCGAAGAAAAAGTGTTCGTTGTGGCGACAATATTCATGCATTGACTCCTATGGACTGCTGACGGGGAATCGTGAATTTTTCATTATAGCGGAAATTTCGTTGAAGCGGCGTGCGTTGTAGCGGAGTTCGACTGTACATGCAAATACCTGGTTCACTTGGACGCTCCTAATGCAAATAAAGATTAAGATCTCAAGTGCCTAGATGCCACTAAATTATCGGCTTCACAAGGCTTGATTTAATGGCGCTAAAGGTGTGATGTGACAAAGCTGCAAAGTAATAACATTACGCTCAAGTTGCTTTAAGTGTGCAAATGTCTCTAAAGAAAGTCATAAAGCTAATATTATAGAAATAACCGGTAAGTTCATTCAATGGCCTTACTCAGTATAGAAGGGAAGCACGTGGTGCCCATTTCCAGTTTTAATGCCGGTAGCTGTTTCGTTACTTTTTCTCAAATACTTTACCTTATAGTGGACATGAATTGTGTCCGTCATGTTGCTTGTTTTCCTTTAAGCAGTCAACAATAGGCACACTATACTTGCTGACAAAACATTCGTTTTGCATGATAAATGAGCTTTTAAAAACACGAAGTAAGAACGAAGGCAAACGCGTGTCGGCGCTACAATGCTCTTTAAAGTCTTCCCGATTATCGTCACTGCTGACGTGCAAACGGTGTATAATTCAAATTGGCAGGATGAAATCAAGTTAACTTTCGATCCTATGAAGCAAAAGAAGAAGAACAGAAGTATTTCAGGCACCCTTGCCTTTCCAGATAAATTGTGCGACTCTTCTTTCTCTTGCCTCATCACAATGCATTAGGTTGTTAAATATTTCTTCTCAGGAAATCTGATGCCGTGTCTGCATGTCGCCGCGACAAATAGAAGAATGAAGCACGCCAAGAAACATGCTTTTACTCCATTCGAACCGTAGCCATATCTTCTCAAGGACCAGATTCATCTGAAGGACTGTCGTCGTAAGAGATCTTAAGTTGCATTTATTCTCTCATCTTAATTTATTGATCAAGTATTCAGTTCCTCTTGAAACAGAGGCTCAGTGTCGCTTTTGGGTGTTCTCGAAACCTGAAAATGAAACTGCAAACACACCTACGCAAACTGATATCCTCAATTCACTTCAGACCATGACACCCGAAAATCCGCGATACATCAGTAGTAAAGACAGCAATGCAAAGAACCACAATCCAGTGCAGAACACAACTAAAAAAAGAGAAATAACACAAAATATGCGGAAATCTCGCCAGAAACTGTTACCCAAGATTGCTTATGCGAACCAAAAACACAACGACGCCATCTTAGAAATGCAGCAACAGTATTCCCCCTATCAACACCACGACAGAAACATACCCCTCTCCCTTTTCCGAGGCGCCAGTGAAACCATCGGCTGTTTCAAGTGAACTCGGGCGACGTGCCATTCGTGGAAAGCTGAGTCGGGTGATAGTAATAACGTGAGTGGCCCGTAAACTTTCGCTCCTGCCACACACGCACTCTGAAGGAGGAGGGATAAAGGCGCAGCTAGGGCCAGTTCTAAACTAAAAACGATGCTGCGTACGCGACTTCAAAGTGAAATCACAAGTTCGAAGAACTGCTTACGTACTCCGCTACTGAAAAAAAAGCAAAAAAAGTCTGGCTAACATGTCACACTCCGAATGCGCTGCCCGCCGCAGAGGATGGGGACGGGTGGTTCGTGCCTTCCCTCTTTGAACTCCAAAGAGGAACCCTATGCATGTTGAAACGTCGGGACAATGCCCACTAAAAGCTCTAACGATCGGAAGGCGCTTCACAACACGTGTTTTCTGTTTTCTTCGGGGCTTGCGCAGGCAAATGGTGTCGCCTGAAGGGTGGTTGTGCATTTTCTCCTAGACAGCGGACGTACAATGAGCACTGGAGTGGCGAGAAGAAAGGCGGCCTTGCGCGCGGCTCGTTCGTCAAAGCGACCATAAAACGTGGAGGCTCTGCAGCAGAAGCACATGACTTTCTTATGTGGTTCTTAAATGGAAAAGAAGAGAAAAATGAGCCCCGTAACTGCCTGCATCAGAGTGCGACCCCTCAACAGTAGCTCACAAGGGATGGGGGTAAGGAGGGATTAAAAGGATACGATTAAAATGTATATAAAGAGAGAGGAAGGAGAGAGCGAGGCGCAGGGACAGCGAGCAATGGAAGTAAAGAGGAGATAGTAAAGATGGACACGGTCGCAGGAGTCCGAGGACGGGGCAGCACTCGACGAGAGCTCTTGTAAGCGTCAGGAGATGGCGTAGGGCGAGCCCAGTCGGCCATAGCTGCACTGTCGTCGGAGATCGCGAGGGCATGACCTGTCGGCACGAAATCCAGTGAGCGAGTCCAGCACTTGATGATATTATTTTAAGCATATACGTACGCTGTGGTTTCTACGTTTCTGGGCAAGCCTTATAGCATGTGCACCGCCACCAGAGTTGCCAGCCACCCCGAGCCGCACGCATGCAGGGACTCCAAGCAAGCACGACTCCCATGCAAAACCTACAGTTGCGAAGAAGAGAGCAGCAAGACGTCGTGGTATAATGAAGAAAAAGGCTTTGGGAACCTGCGAAAGGTATATTTGTGGAGTTCACCTTTTCTTCTTTTTTTTTCAGAAGCTATGTGTCACACTCTCTTTTTTACCCCTTCTTTCTTACACGTGGTACTTCGGACGAAAGCCACCCTTGCATGCATTAGTTCAGTTCGCTCGACTTGGAAATGTGGAGCCAGAGGAGAAGGTCGTGTCTGTGCGCTCCGCGCTTTTTCGCTGCCTCTCCTTCTCCTTCACGTCAGTCGCTCCCCAACTCCCGCTGAGTGCGGCCACTCACGTACCATAGCTCGCGGGCCGCGCTCGTCAGGAGTACGGCTCTTCCGCAGCAATGCGTTCGCTCCGGCGTCAGTGACGGACTTCTACCATGAACTCCTGTCGGATTAACTTGCCATGGATTGCCCCGGAACCCCCCACACTTCACACTGCTGGTTAGTGAATTAATTCTCTTTCACATCGCGTGTTGTACGCGGCAGACCGGCGTGCATCGTGGTGTAGGGGCGCGGCTCCTAGCGCGTAGCATAGACGCGCTTTCCGTTTTTTTTTCTCGCACTAATCGCGAAGTGTTTTCTTGAGCGGTGTCGTGCATCTCTGCTAACATGTACGCGAGTGTGACGATGCACTCGCCAAGGCACAACTCCGTTCCCGACGCCCACTCGCCCATCGCGGCATCCCCATCAGCAGAGAGCGCTCCAGTTCCTGCCCGAACCTCTGAGGAGCCCACGAGGCGCCCTTTCTGTCACCGAAGATCGGAGAGCCTCCCGACCAACAAGGTCCAGGCACACCGCCATATGTTCTTCGAAAAGATTGCGACCGACAACATTCAAGCCATAGTGGAAAAGAGGCTGCAGACCAATCCTGTCGCGCCCACAAAGGCCCCCATGCCGGTCTCCTAGTGCGCCAGCGGGGCCGCACCTGCCACCAGTGGCGCCTGTGCCACCGGAACTGTAGAGGAGCTGCCACAAAGCCCCATGCAGACCGAAGCTCCTGGGCAGACACGGGGGCCTGCTGGCGTTCCCCTACCTCTCAGCTCTGATGAGGACGACGAGGCAATGGACTTCTCAAACTCATGGAAGAGGCTGCGGGAAGAGAGTGGGGATGAGGACAACCACGCACCACGAAAGCAAACGGTCACTACCCACTCCGAATCCTCTGAAAAGGAATCACACACTTCTCAGGGCTCAGAGGAGTTGTCCGGGAGCGAGTGCAGAACCACGGTGGATTGCGAAGTGGCGTCCACCACAGCGGACATGTCATCATCTGCCACAACAGGCGGCATAGACCCCGCGAGCTCGGATGGTGCAGGCACTTGCCAACTCCCTAATACGGCCTCAACGGACGACCTAGCGACCCCTGGAGACCCCTGCCCCCCCCTCCCCCCACACAAAAGGACTGCCATTGCCAGTAACCTCTCCCCAAGGAGTAGAGAGCACCCTACCTGCCCCTGCAGCAGAAGGGACCACCGAATCTCCCGACAACCCACCCCTGACGCTTCAGCTGCCATAAAGGTGGTGGAGGAAGTTCTTCACAGTACCGCTGCAGGGGGCAACACCCGAAAGCAAGCCCCTTATACGGCGAAAGACTTTCTCCTTAAACTGTCAGCGGGGGCCACACCTACCAACCGCAGAAAGAAGAAGCCGACCAAGAAGCAACCCCCGGTTACTGCATCGGAGGGCACGGCTGCCAACCTCCCCCAACCTTTCGGCAAGGCCCCCACTGCAGTGGATACCACAAGGCACAGCAGTGCAGAGGGGAGTCCCCCAGACAAAGAGGGCTTCCAGGTAGTCACAACCAGAGGTGCCCGACGCTGTGCCAGGGACCTTGCTGCTGATGCGGCCCTCCCGGTCGACCCTGCCATTGTGGGCACAGTTCTCTTCCGGCCGTCGGCCCCGGGAGGTACTTTCAGTGGATCCCCACGCCTGATCCTCTCGCAGGCGCTCTATGCAAGGCCCGGCGTGGCCGCAATTCGCGTAAATCAAAAACGCAACAATGTGGCTGCTGACGCTACCACGCGAGAGTTCCTGGAGCAGCTCCTGACCATCAAGGAGCTAAAGGGGATCCCTGTCACTGCCAAAGAACCCGCTGACCACAAGACCAGCACGGGGTTCCTACACGGTGTCAACGGGGAGCCTGCGGTGGACAGCCTGCTGCCTGGGATCCAGTCGGCTGTCCCGGTGCTCTCTGCTGCCAGGGAGAAGCGAACCGTGACGCTCCGCTTCGCCTGCCCTGTGCACCGGAGCACGTGTCACTCTTCTTGGCACGCTTCCCAGTGCGGCCGGCCTGACCCCGCCCCCTGCAATGCCGGCAATGCGGTCGGTTCAGCCATGTCAAGGAGAGCTGCAGCTGGCCAGGCAGCTGCATCAGATGTGGCCGGACCCACCCGGGAGAGAGCTGCAAACAGACCCGACCCCGGTGTGTCAACTGCGGGGGCCCACACTCTGCAGACACCCCGGAGTGCCCCCGGTGGCCGGAGCAGCGGAAGGTTGCCACTATCATGGTGTAGCGCCTCATTGCGCCGCTCGTCAAGGAAGAAGAAGTTGCCATTTGGGCCGCGTGGCGGGTGCAGCGCGATAATAATAAAAAAACCAAATCAGTTCGAAAACTGAACGCTGTCAGGGCTGGATCTTTCCCGTGTTAGCTCCGACAGTTAATGGTGACCCGATAAAGAACACACAGCCCCGATCATCCCGCATGGATCCCACCGGCTCTGCCACCAATCCTACCGGTCCTGACGCCCAAGAAGACGCCAGACCTAGCGGTGCTGCAGTCGCTGCGATTCAACATGTCAACCAGCCACCATTTTGGCCCAACAGCCCCAGCACATGGTTTCTGCAGGTCGAGGCGCACTTCCGTCTACAGCAAATCACCAGCCAACAGACCAGGCACTGGCATCTGGTATCCTGCTTACCTCCGGACGTAGCCGACGACTTAGCTGATATTTTAGCGTCGCCGCACCCGAGCCATCCCTACGACACGTTGAAGGCAGCTATCATTTCCCGCAAGTCTGAGTACGAACACAGCAGACTCCAACAGCTCATCACGGCTATAGAGCTCGGTGACCGTCGCCCATCACAGCTCCTGCGACGCATGCGCCAGCTCCTTGGCGGCCCCTCCGCCCCTCAAGAGGAGAAGCTGTAACGTGAGTTGTTCCTCCATACCGCAGAGCATGGTCCCGGTCCTTGTAGCTGCAGGAGATGTCCCAGCAGACACACTCACTGAAATGGCTGACCGAGTGGCGGACTACTCGCGGGCACATAGCATCAACGCCGTTACCACACCGCCACCAGGCACCACTGCTTACACGGCGTTCGCGAGCATCGAGAACCGTTTGGACGCCCTTGTCAGGCGCCTCGATGACTTTGTACCTGCGCATCGTCGACCGTCATCCAGGTTCCAGATACACAGTCGCTTCTCGACGCCACCACGTTCTCCGGAACTTGGGCCACCCGACGCGCCGCGGGACGTTTCATCCTCAACCGTGTGCTGGTACCACCGCCGATTTGGTGCCTCTGCTCGCAAGTGCAGTCGCCCGTGCTCCTGGTCGGGAAATGCGACGACCGGCCACTGACGGCGGCAAGTGGTACTGGTCGAAAGTCATGCCGCCTTTTCTATGTCTCTGATAAGATCACTGGCGCTTGCTTCCTAGTCGGCACAGGTATTTGCATGTTATTGCTTCCTAGTCGACACAGGTACGTATTTGCATGTTATTTTGATACAACAGCCCAAAGGTACAGTTTCCATTCTCTAAACTGGTAGGTGTTCTGTGGGTGCACGTACATTGAACACGCAGTTTTTTGTAGTAGAGCTTAGACTTTCTCTTTTTCGTAAAGCAGGGCTCGAGTGTGGTAATTATCGAGTGAGACAAGTCACAGAACAATTGGTGTCGGAAAGACATGGTTAAAAAGACTGTGAAGTGTTCAGAATGTGGGGTTGGTTTGAAAGTGGACCCAAGTGTAGAAGCGTAAGGAGAAGAGGCTGAGGCGAAGTGTAGGCAATGTGAGGTCGAGGAAAAAATGGAGAAAATGATGGTTACCCCAGAGTGACATGCTGATGAGAATCACCGAGCTCGAGACTGCGTTGGCGACAGAGCAAGAGAAAACGAGGGCTATGGGAGAAAAGCTTAAGTACGCCGAGGAAGCACTAGCCAAGGTAAACAGAGGAGCGGCCTACGGAGAGAACAGTAGGGAACCGGCAACCAGAACTGCGGAGAAGAAAGAGCAAGCAAGTTTGGAAAAAACAGGTTCAGCCGGTTCACTTGTCACAAGGCCCAGCTTCAGCGAAGTAGTGATGGGGCTGGGAGGGGACAAAGCAGCCGGCCTCACAGGTGCAAGTAACCCTCAGGTGCAGGACGCTCCAGCTGAAAAGTCACAGCATGTGATAACCGCCGGGGGCTCGAATGTGAATCGATGCACAGAAGCAATCAAAGAGAGGGTAAGAGGTGACAAGAGGGTTGCAGTAGGGACATTCCCAGGACGCAAGCTCGAAGCAGTCATGAGGCAAGCGAGCGCAAAACTGAAAACTACGGCTCATGAACCAAACCTCGTGATAACTTCAGGTGGTTTAAACAATGTCTTAAATGAAGATACAGCAGGACTAGCAACTACACTGGCGAAAGGCGTCGATGACATGCGCGCCACTTCTCCTGAGGTACAGGTAGCGATATGCACGATACCGGAGGTACCGGTGCGTGATAGCAACCTGCAAAGAGCAGTTGTCAACGCAAACCAAGAGATGGCGGATGAGTCGAGAGAAAGGCTTTGAGGTGGTAGAAATAAACAGAGAGGTGCATAGGTGGGGTGGTTTTCAACGAGACAGAATTCACTTCGATGGGCGGCTAGGTCATGAGGTGGGTTGGCGACTTGCAGGACGCGCAGTAGCTTTTTTGGGGGGCAAGCGGGCCCTTCGGGGTGCAGGATAGCTAGTAACGAGGAAAACAACCAGGGAGACTCTTTGTCAGGTGGTATGAACAGATACGATTCCAAAGTGGCACCAGTATCTGAGATAGGTAGAGTCCGGGGCAGAAATAAACGTAGCCACGAGCGCCGAGCCAATTCAGACAAAAGGTATATTAACATGCAGGGCGGTAGGAACAGGCTGAAGTGGGAAGAGATAGAAGAACAGCTAAGGGAGAAGAGGCCGATGGTATACGGTTTTGTAGAAACACAACTCAGGGACATGGAACAACCTCCTAACAATGCGGACTACGCGTGGGAATATTGTAATAGAACAGAAGGCAGCAGAAAGAAGGGTGGTATTGGGGCATTCATTCATAAAAGCACAGACTGGCAAATGGTCAAGCAGGAGTGCAAGCAACATTTATGGCTAAAAGGGAAAGTGGCTGGGCAAATGACACTTCTTGGTTTCGTGTACTTGTGGACGGGAGCAAAGGCCAGAGAGGACAACCAGGCGATGGTAGAGTGTATATCAAAGGACATTCAGGAGTTAGGAGGAAAGTGCGAGATAATTATACTAGGAGATATGAATGCACACATAGAAGATATAGATAGGTATACCGACCCGACAGGCCAAATGATCATGTATGTGTGAAATGCTGTATTTGATCATTTGCAACAGTACCGAGAAGTGTGAAGGGCAAATAACATGGGAGGTAGGAAGGCTGCAGTCAACGATAGATTACGCATTGATGTCACATAGGGTGTATGATAAGCTCAGGAGAATGCACATAGATGAAGGTGGCTCTAGAAGTCTCGGTAGTGATCACAAACGTATCAAGCTAAGTTTTGGAAGAGCAGTGAAAGTGGGAAGGAGACAAGATGAGCAACTACAGGAAAATTTTTATTCAGAAAGGCAAAGTGAAATAGCCACTAAACCAAGTGAGAAAGGAATCACTGAGGATATTAAAACAGTGTGGACATACACGAATATTATTAGACTGTTCGAGCTAGAGCTTGCTAAGGCACGTGACAAGTCACCCCGGAAAAGAAGACACAAACCCAAAAGTTAGTGGTATGAGGAAGTTAAGAGAGCCATAGCAAAACGTCACGAAGCCTCAAGGGAACAGAGACATGCTAAGCAGCGGGGTGAACCGACAGATGATGTTGAAAGAAAATGGGAAATCTTTCTAAGCTGTAGAAGGGATGCATCCCTTCTGATCAATGAAGAGATTAGAAGAAAGGGAGCCCAGTGGTTGGTAGAAGTACATAAAATAGGTAGAAAGGCAGCTTCGAAATTTTGGAACCATCTAAACTCCCTAACAAATGAGACGAGCCTAGAGCAGAGGTTTATAACTACAGCTAAAGGTGCTAGGCTAGAAGGGGACGAAGGTATTCAATATATAGGAACAAGGTTGACAGAAAAATTTCAACACAGAAGTGCTTTATGCACCACAATAGACAAGGATGAATCGAGGGGCGCAATGGCTCCATTTTCACAACAAGAGTGGGAAAGGGCTGAGAAAAGGGTTCCTAGTAGTACTTTAACAGGGCCCAGATGGCATTTCAATTATGCTGATAAAGACATTAGGTCCGAAGTCTAAGCAGGCTTTGAGAGAGGCAGTGAGCAAAATAATAATCGAGGAAGAAGTTCCCAACGGATGGAAACTTAGCAGGATTAGCATAGAGGAAAGGGGGACAAAGCTGACATAAACAACTACCGTCCTATAAAAGCGACATCAGTGATCTACAGGCTGGAGATGCAGATTATAAAGGAAAGACTGCATGCATGAATAGAGGGTGAGCGGGTGCTGGGGGAACTGCAGAATAGGTTTCGGAAACAGAGGAGGTTGGCAGACAATCTGTTCTCACTGACGCAGTGCATCGATATAGCAGAAAAGGAACACAGGCCCCTGTGGCTAGCATTTTTGGATATCAAGGGAGCATACGATAGCGTGGTTCAAGAGGAATTGTGGGGAATACTGGACACACTACGCGTGGAAAATGTAGTCACTAATTTTTTTAAAGGAGATCTACAAAAGTAACAAGTTAGTTATAAAGTGGGAAAAGCAGGTATCTAAGACCACAGAGGTGAAACGGGTGCTTATGCCGGGGTGTCCTCTGTCACCCTTGTTATTCATGATGTACGTACAAAGATTATAGGCCAAATTAGAGGAAAGTGGACTGGGCTTCAACCTCTCTTTCGTCAAACAAGGAAAACTCATTGAACAGGCACTACCAGCATTGATGTACGCAGATGATATAGTGCTAATGGCCGACAACAAGGAAGATTTGCAGAGATTGGTGGACATCTGCGGTAATGAGGGAGATAGGTTAGATTTCAGATTCAGTAAGGAAAAATGAGCAGTCATGATTTTTAATGACAATGAAGGTAGTGAGCTTAGAATACAGGAAGTCACGCTAGAGATAACAGATAAATACAAATATCCGGGCGTATGGATAAGCAATGGGACTGAGTACCTAAAGGAACACGAAATATACGTGACGACGAAAGGTAACAGGAATGCAGCAGTGATGAAAAATAGGGCACTGTGGAATTACAATAGGTATGATGTTGTGAGAGGAATATGGAAAGGGGTCATGGTTCCTGGGCTGACGTTCGGCAATGCGGTCTTGTTCATGAGATCAGAAGTTCAAGCAAGATTAGAAATTAAGCAACGTGGAATAGGTAGGCTTGCTTTAGGAGCTCACGGGAATACGCCAAATCAGGGAGTACAAGGTGACATGGGATGGACATCATTTGAGGGCAGGGAAGCTTGGAGCAAGATAAAATTTGAGAAGCGATTGAGAGAAATGGGGGAGGAGCTTTTGGCTAGGAAGGTATTTAGCTACTTGTACATGAAGAATGTTGATACAAAATGGCGGAAGCGAACCAGCAAATTGACTGGTAAATACTTGGAAAAAGAGCAGGGGGTCAAAGCAAAAAGAATTATCGCTCAATAAGAAGGAGAAGGAAGCTAAGACCGATATGTGGAGAATTGGCATGATTAAGAAGTCGGCTCTAGAGATCTATCAAACTTTTACGCAGGAAATAGCCAAGGAAAGGATCTATGATAATACTCGGAGTAGTTCTCTACTGTTTGAGGCCAGGACGTGAGTATTGCGAACAATGACATATCGGGCCAAATACGAAGGGGTAGACACGGTATGCAGTGCGTGTGGAGAGGAAGAAGAAACTGCCGAACACTTGATAATGTTCTGTAAAGGGCTAGCTTCACCCTGTAGTTCAGGTTAATGGCGCAGAGTTTTTCAAAGCACTGGTGTTTATGGACAGTGAGGGCAAAAAAGACTTTAAGCGGGTAGAATTAACTAGAAGGAGGTTATCTGATTGGTGGCTAAAGTCAAGGCACAAGTGAAAATTGAACCCTTCACTGCAAATTACGATTCCTCAACCTCACTATTTAAAGTAAAAAAATATAAATCTAGTTTTTTTGTTCATTAAGTATTACGGCTTGGTGGCGCAAGCCACCGCCTGATCTAAAGGGTACAGCCATACCCATTCATCTATCTATCTATCTACGCATCGATCTAAAGGGTGCAGCCACATCCATCCATCCAGTACTTCGTCTAGGCGGTCGTTAATTATTCTGTGGCTGTTTTCTACTTCGGTTGTTTAAAAAATGGAGGCCACGGCGACGTCGACGAGTTGTTCACCGATAAGCGACGAAGGAAAGCGAAGGGGTTCGCGCAAGGACGAAGACCTCGAGTACGACATCACTTTCCCGACAGCCGACAAGCAGCTCGCTCTGCCGACGAGTAAGGAGCCCGTCGTATACTTACTCGGCTGGGCTGGTTGCAAAGACAAGCACCTGGCCAAGTACGGTGCCATCTACGAAGATCAAGGGTGTGTTGATCATCCTCTCCGCGTGCCCTAATTTATCGCTGCCTAATCGAATGAGTTGCTTCTTACCCCCACTGTTGTTGTCACAGCGTTCATTTTAGGACGGCCAGGTAGGAAGTGCGCATTTTTCCGTGTGTGTTCAAGATAGTGCATCGTCGGTTCGTGTGGTCGAGCTCGATCATCAAGTTTTGTCGTCTCCTCGTGAACAGCGATTGTGAGTGGTGGCGTAGACTTCACGATTAAAGAAAAAAACTGACGTGTGGAAGTGGTGATCTCACAATGCATTGACCCGCCGGCGGCATGGACACTTCCACCCGCTGCGCCCTCGTCTGGCGGTTCTCTCCTGCTCTCGTCCTAGTCATCTGCCAACGAGCCCAGTTAGGCGCACTCTTCCTTCAGAACGCTCGCGCAGAATGTTTTCAAGTTAATTTACGTCCATCAACTCGAACATCTTCCATGACGTGAAGACAAAGCAACACACTGACCACGATTAAAAGCAAATAAAAGCAAGACGTTCCTTAATCGCGGTCAGTGTGCTGTTTTGATTGTCTCCATGTGTGTTCCTTACCAGACGGGTTTCTGTTCAAATATCGATTTCATCTAACGCCCCGCCTAACGCAGCTAACGCCCCGCCGTGGTGGTCTAGTGGTTAAGGCACTCGGCTGCTGACCCGCAGGTCGTGGGTTCAAATGCCGGCTGCGGCGGTTGCATTTCCGATGGAGGCGGAAATGTTGTAGGCCCGTGTTCTCAGATTTGGGTGCCCGTTAAAGAACCCAGGTAGTCGAAATTTCCGGAGTCCTCCACTACGGCGTCTCTCATAATCATATGGTGGTTTTAAGACGTTAAAACCCACAAAATCAATCATCTTCTCTAACCTAACACTATTTTACGGGTCCCAAACTATAATAGTTTGAATGGTAGACATAAAAAAGAAAGAATGAAGACTAGACTGGGCAACTACAAAACAGCTAGAACAAAACAAAAATGTTTCAAGGCGCTGTTGCGTTAGTGACTTCATTATATGTAGAAAAAGCAAAGGCACATTATATTAGGATTTTTCGTTGTTCCACCAAAATGTTCATAATGTTTCTAGCAGAGCAGCCCATAGTTAGAGTTAAGCAACTGTGGAACCGTCAATGTAATGTACACCCATTAAAGTGGTGGTGTTTGCACAGTGTTTGCATTCGTAGGCAGTCATGAATGGCCTTGACAGAGCTTTCTTCCTCATGTGTGTTCAGGTGCATCACGATTCGTTACATTGCTCCAGTCGAAGAGCTCTTCAAGCGAAGCTATGGCGGAGCATTGGAGGAACAGGCGTATGCACTGCTTGGCCTGCTGGAGGACTTCAAACTCGAAGAGCACCCGCTGTTCTTTCATGCGTTCAGCAATGGCGGAGCATTTGTCTACTCACTGTTGAATCGACACTTTAGGGACGATGTCCAGATCATGTCCAAGGTACGTTCCCTTGTATCTGCTTGCCTAGTAAATCTTGTACAACTGTACGCCTTATCATTTGTGGGAATCGAGGCTAGCCCGCCGCCTTTGCGCGGGCTTTGCCGCCTCTTTCTGCGTTCTTATGTCCTGACATGACTCTCCTCTCCTCCGCGGTCTGTCGCGCTGGGCGAGCCGGAGTGAAATTAACCCCTCTCACCCAATAGCGGATGTCGACTGTGGCACTGTGTGCGGAGTCTCTCGGGACGCTTCGCGCTCACGTCAGCGGCGAGAGAGAACCTCTCTTGGATGACAGAGGGTAAGCACGCATTTCTTTTCCGTCTGTCGGCTCCCTTTGTTTGGGGCTCATTCGGACTTCGTCAATGGCGCCTTGCACCCACGGTGAACGCTTACCTTTTGTCACCCCCCCCTTTCCAAACGCTAGGCCGAGGAGCGGTGCGATATCCTAGTGCGTGGTCATACTACCCCGACCCGTACCTCTCGGAAGCCAACGTGAGCAGAGTTTTGCGCTCGCTCAAGTGACCGGGTTCTTTGTCCCGGTGTCACCGTGAATCACTTTTGCCCACAGAGACGTGCTCGCGGCACCCTGTGTAGTACTTCTTCCCCGTGGCGTGGATAAGCCCATTTGCTTTCCCGCCTCGCCTTTTGCAACGGGCTCTGCATTACGCTTTTGGTGTTGTTTCAGGCAATAAAGCGTTGCGACCTTGAGCAGAACCGTGTTCTTGCCACGGCGACGGTTAACGCATGCCCTGCGGCTCGCTAAGACTGGACCCACACTAGTGGCCATACTTCTTCGGGATACATGTACACTACACATTATATTACCCCAAATGAGTAGATTGTGTAATTTGCAAGACATCGGTTGGGTTTGTAAGAAAGACGCCCTTATTTTCACCTCACACATGTGACTTAACATACAAATGAAACGTACAATTCAACGATTGTTATAGTGCAAGAACAGAATGACGATCACCTCACACATGTGACTTAACATACAAATGAAACGTACAATTCAACGATTGTTATAGTGCAAGAACAGAATGACGACAAAGAGACAAGAAGAAGATGAGCATTCGTCTTCTTCTTGTCCTTTTGTCATTGTTCTGTTCTCGTGCTGTAATAATCATCATGTCATACCAACTAGCCCAAACCGCTATGCTTATAAGTACAATTAGAGCTAGGATATGCATGCGATCGATCAGAAAAAAATGACTTGTATGGCAGCTCAGTGTGTATTGGGTGAATCGTGCAGCGGTGGGTAAATCACATTTGCAGCTGAGGAACCTTTGTGGAACACTCAACTGGTCATTCTCTTTCTTTGTGTCCCTGTTTGCATTGGCTGTTGAGCCATTACGGAATGAAAAATCTTGGTGCTCTACTCTACTGGTCGCTCTGTCGATTATTATTCTATTTGGCTGGTCAAAATTATGTGCACTAAGAAGGTTCAGCTGATTAGTTCAGAGCACCATATTGCATCTCTGAGGTGCTCTCACTTTGACCTCAGAGTTTATTTCACCAGGGAAATTCTGCATAGTCTGCAGGGACTAAAAGCTGCTCGAAGCAGGTTGACTTGGTCTCTGAAGACCCTTTACAATTAGCAGCATATGACGTTGACAGTACAAATGGGCTTGTAAAATCATACTTACGACAGAACAAGTTACAAATGAACACTTCCAAAACAAAATATATGATATTTGCCCCGACTAATAAGCCGCAAAACTGCAACGCGACTATTGTTTTTGATGACAGAATAATCGCGAAGGTTGAATGTCACAAAAATTTCTAGGCGTGTGGTTTCAAGAAGATCTGGCTTTGAACACACATGTGGACTAAATTGTAACAGAATTAAGTAAAACTGTTGGCTGCTTATACAGATTGAGTACTTTGGTTCTTTCTTGGCTGAAAATTTTGTTGTATTACGCACTATTTTACTCCCGACTAACTTAGTAGTGCATATTAATCTGGGCCACGACCACACAAAAAATTATAAAAAGCTGATTGCGCTGCAAAAAAGAGTCGTACGGGCATTTGAGGGTTATGGTGGACCTTTACAGAATTTTAGAACACAGCCTGTTTTTATCAAGTACTCTAGGCTGAAAGAAAATCAGGTGTACTATTACAAATTAATGCAACATATCAAGCAAAACAGGACACATTATATCACTGATGCACCTACCCACCCGCGTTATAGCTTTTGGCAACACCATCTAAAAACACCAAAAATAAGAACAAGTTATGGCAAACAGTTACAAAGTTACCAAGCACCTTCACTACTCCATAGAATACATGAATTTCACTACAAAGTTATGGAAGCGTCGAGTGAATCTTTTAAAACATTGCTCATTTCACAAAATATTGAGTGTGTCTGACAAAGCTGCTGTATGTATTTTCGATTTCCATGTCTTAATTGCAAATTTTAGTTGTTGACTTGGGCAAGATGACCTATCTGTGTAATATTTAACATTTTTTGTTGTTGTTTCTTTACAGACATACTGTGTTTATTCTCGCTTTCGCACTTTTTTGTACACATATTTTTTTAATTTCGTGACTATTCAGTGGAATGTGTCCGTAGAGTATACTTTGTTTTGACTTGTGCTATGTACGGCTTGCGTGCCGAACTGTCGTAGGAGCAGAAGTCTTTGTCAGGCCACATGGCCTTTAGCTTCTGCTTCCTTTCTGTTATAAACAGAAGAACTAAAGTCAATTCAATTCAATACGTAAACAAACATGAGTAATACCGTAAAAATTGCAGTTTGGATTACATCAAGTAATAGCACACACAGAGAGTCACAGTGAGATTTCGCATTTAAACGTTTAGTATAGCAGAAACAACTGTGTAATACAAGAAGGTTCAGAAAGTACAGAAATTTTACAGAATAACAATATCACGTAACGATCAAAGACAGAATAGAAAAATTCAGTATATGATAAGCTAAAGAGTCAAGACATAATAACGCAAGGGCTACAACATAGACAAAAAACAAAAAAATGTCACGCAACTGTCGGTGTGTAGCAGTAGTAACTTCGGTATATTCATTTAGGATGGATGGCAAATTATAGTGCAATGCTTGTAAGTTGTATGAGGTTTGGTAATGAGGAACAAACCACACTAAAGTATGTCGCATACGTATGGTAGCCTCATTAAGTTTTAGGTGGGATATAGTTTCTAGGTATTTTTTAAAAGTGTGAGAAAAGTAGAAAGCTTGTGAAACCCGGAAATTGTATAAGTGCTGAACCCGCATGGCAGTGTATTTTTGAAACACTGTTCTAGTTGAGGCCATGTAGGGAATGTCTGCAATATGTCGAAGAATCTTCTTTTGCAGAAGCAAGATTTTTAGTTTCTGTTTAGTTGTGGTGATCCAAACCAGGTTGAAGCAGTGGAAGTGGGATGTGAATAGTGCGTAGTATATTTGAAGCTTTATCTTTGTTTGTAGCAAGCATTGACATTGTAGTAATGCTCCAGTAGTTGATGACAGTCTCCCACACAGCTTTTCTACGTGCGAGTTCCAACTAAGGTGAGAGGAAAACTTAACTCAGAGTATTTTGTGTTCGCCTACGACAGTAATGTCTTGACCTTTAAATGAAATAATGTTTAATAGTCGGACTGCTTTACTTCTTGCATGGAATATAACAATTTTAGTTTTTGTTAGGTTTATCTTTAGTTTGTTTAGACTGGACCTTGTTGACAGCATTGACAGTGTGTTATTGCATTCAGAGACAAGATCACACATATTAGGCCCCGAAAATAGTATGGAGCTGTCGTCGGCAAGTACAGTGAAAGCTCGTTAATTCGAACTTTAATAATTCGAATTTATGGATAATTCGATCTGTAAGTTATGGCCATACAAGCCTATGAATAAAAAAGCCCGTTAATTTGAACGCAAGTAGGTTTCGCTACAGATAATTCGAACTACGTGCCACCGCGCCAGCGGTTTTGCTATTCACTCGATAGGGCGGCTGCCGATTTACGAGGCGGCGTTGACAGGGACGGAGAGAGAAACAAAGAGAAAAACTGGCACGTAGGCCATAGTGCAGAAAATAGCACCTTTTACTCTTCACTCCCACAATCTCTCTCTCGGCGGCTGCCTGCTCTTCGTCCTATGTAACCTCCAAGATTAGTTTTTTTTTTTAAGCACCTATCTCGGAGCCTTTGCAAATTTTGCGTAGCTGTCGCTGTTAGATGACAGATGGCATGACCAGCACACAGCAAATCACGTTTGAACATTGGACCGGAGTGAGCAGTTTGTGCAGTTCATTGTAGACAGCAACGGCAACCCTACCCATGACATTAAGGAGGCCTTGACAGGGCACCTGGAGGCTCTGTATGGTTAACGTGGGTGCACGAGGGACCTCCAAAGCGATGAAGGAGACCCCCAATGTGGTGAAGAGAGGACTGAACAGGGTTCCGCAGAGGAAGGAGCCCTAAAATGGGAATTTAGTCATATCTCTATAGACCGTGCTTTGTCCCATTTCCGAGCCCAAACAGCCTCGGGGCCAGATGGCATCCCATCTCGCTTACTTAAGTGCTTGGGGCAGTAGGCGAAAGAACAGGTAGCTGGCCTGTTCAGCGACATCGTTGCGGGAGCGGCCATTCCAGACGACTGGCATTGGGCAGAGTCTCACTCATTATCAAGCGAGGAGGAAGGGCAGGGAACTTTCAAGATTACCGACCACTCACAGTCAACAGCACCATGTACAGGCTCTTTACCTATGTGCTTAAAGGACTGGATCAGTGGCTGGGCTGAATCTAAAGGGCGGCTGACAGAACTGCAGAACGGTTTTTGCAGAGGTCGACGACATGAGGATAACCCTTTCGTCATCGCACAGTGTGCGGAGATCCCCAGAAAAGAAGGGCGTACGCTTCTATGCTGCTTCATGGATGTGGAGAAAGCTTACGACAGTGTCCCACATGAAATCCTGTTCACACGCCTGGAGACACTGGGAATGCCGAAAGAGCTGTTGGCAACAGTCATACACCTATACGCGGGCAATAGCGTCATTGCACACTTCGCCAATGTAGAGAGTCGGCCGGTAGGCATCTGCAGGGGTCTCCGTCAGGGATGTCCGCTTTCGCCGATTCGATATCTGCTATATGTGTCGGGCATAGAACAAGCATTGGTCGAGTCTGGCCTGGTGTTCCGTCTGAAGTATAGCACAAGCGGAATCGACAAAACTCGACGGCTGCCTGGCTTGACGTTTGCGGATGATATGGTCCTAATGGCAGAGACCAACGTGGACCTGCAGGCTCTCCTGGACATCTGTGTCCGAGAGATGACTGAGCTGGGACTACGCTTCAACACCAAGAAAACCAAGGCTGTATTGTTCGTGGGCAACATGGCTGAGGCGGCAGACCTCAAGCTAGGAGGTGAGAGCATCGCCACTGACACTGCCTATAAGTACTAAGGCGTGCTACTGTGTTCCGAGGACAGTATATATGGCCAGCAAGAAGTCCATGTCCGCCAAGTCGTACTGCGGGCACAGTGCATCCTTTGGCGCCACATATTGTGGGGCTGCAACCGCTTCATCGTGGTCCGGGAATTATGGAAACTCGTTCACGTCCCCTGCTTGACGTTCGCAAATGCAGTAGTCTGCATGACGGCAGCAACTAGGGAATAGTTAGAGCGGCGACAGCGAGAAGTAAGCCGCACGGCGCTCGCATGCCATGGAAGGATGGCAAATGAGGCAGTCCAGGGGGACATGGGCGGGTCCGGTTTTGAAGCTCGGGAGGCATCCAGCAAGCTAGGGTACCGGGGCCGCCTGCAATTTATGAGTCGAAACCGGTGGGCAGGGTGGGTATTTGAATATTTTTCGGCAACGCGCATTCGTACAACCTGGGTGAACGGGGTGTATCACCTGGAACAGAAGTACATAACCTTCACAGAACCTGTACAGGCTGAAACCGCAAGGCGATATACCTAGGAAGTGCGAGAGCGGGTTCGTGAGAAGAAGGAAATGTGGCGGCACGCAATGAGTGTCAAAGCCACCCTCGAACTATACCGAACCTACAAGGACACCGCCGACACAGTTTGTTTGTACGACAACGGCACCGGGAGCTCACTTCTTTTCGAGGCTCGCGCAGGCGCGCTCCAAACCCTTGCCTACAGAAGAACGTTCAACAACGTGGTGCTTTCGGTGTTGTGTCGCGGGTGTGGCAGTGCGGAGGAAACAATTTTGCGCACATTTTGCTCGAGTGAGGCCAAATAGGCCTCCCGGGGACGGAGCCATTGCACACAGCGCTGGGCTTTGCGGGTGAGGATGGTGTGATTAATCCACAAGCAGTGAAAGAGACGATGCGGCGTCTCGAGCGCTGGAGGGCAGTGGTTGTCTTGCAGCGAGCAAAAGCACTGGGTGGCGCAGTGCAGTGACAGTGTAGCAGTGGTTACGAGCTCGAGAGCGTGATTTTGTGTGTGGTTTTTTTTTTTTTTTGTCACCGATTTATATGTTAGGGTGCCACTACACCCACCCGCTAAAAAGGGAACAGCATAAAATTATCATCATCATTAAATCGGGTGCGTGGTAGCTTCGCCCAGCCTTCTCTGCAGTCTCTGGCTCGGGCGTGCGTCATACACCTCGGTTGTTGGTGCCGGGAGTAGCTGCGAACTGTCGCGATTCTTTGTGTTGGTGTTAGGCCTCGGCTAACGTTCTGTGGTACTGCCTGTAGTAGCTTCCCATCTGTCACGATTCTACTGCTGTGGCTTGATGGCATGTGCCTGTGGCAAAACCATGCCAAAACACTTGAGGAGAAAGCTGATATCTTGCGGGAAGTGGATGCCGGACTCTTGCCTAAGCGAAATATCGCAAAAAAGCATGGTATACCGAAAACGACGCTATCTACTTATATGAAAAATAAGAGGACTATAGAAGACGCCTTCCAGGCAAAAGCTGCGAGCAAAAGGAGGACGTTGTGGCCCACAAAGTATCCTGACCTCGAGAAAGCGCTTATCATTTGGATAAAGGAAATGCGTTCGCAGGACATACCACTGAGTGACCAAGTCATACTGGCAAAGACGGCGGACTTCGCCTTGCAGCTAGACTACGACGACTTCGCTGCTTCAGATGGGTGGTTGGACCGTTTTCGAGAGCATTACGACCTCGTTTTCCGTGCTTTGTCAGGTGAAATGAACACCGTCAACATGGAAACGTGTGGAGGTTGGTGCTCCGAGGTGCTTCAAGGCTACGTGGAGAAGTATTCTCCGCAGGACATATTTAATGCGTATATAACTGCCTTATTTTTCAAATTGCTGCTCATCAAGGCTATCACGTATAAAGGCGACAAGTGCACGGGAGGCAAGAAAAGTAAATAACGGATAACTGTGATGATTGCGGCGAACATGACCGGGACCAAGAAGTTGCCTTTGTTTGTGATTGGCAAATCAAGGAGTCCTCGTTGCTTCAAGAACATCCGGTCCCTCCCATCAGACTACGCGGCCAAAAAAAAGGCCTGGATGACGGGGAAATCCTTCACGCAGTGTCTGGGGAAGCCTGACAAGAAGCTTGAAGGCCACTTCTTGTGGACAACTGTTCGGCTAATAAAGTCAACGTTGAGACAAAGGCCATTGAGCTGACCTTTCTTCCAGCAAACACGACAGCGGTACTGCAGCCAATGGACAAGGGTATAATTATAAATTTAAAATCGTTTTATTGTTGTCATATGTTTGAACGAATTATTTTGTGTAATAATTGCCAAGTGACGCTCCTAAGTGCACTACACATGCTTGTGTGTGCTTGGGAGCAAGTGACAGCGCTTACGATAGCAAATTGCTTTCGCCACTGTGACTTCAGCATCGAAGCTCTGCAAGCTGACAAGCCACCAGTGCTCGAGCACGGCGTCACCGCCCCCATGGCGGACGTTTTGGAAGACGTGTGCTTTGCGGTCTACGTCGATGTAAACTCAAGTGCAGTGGTGTGTGGTGCACTCACGAATGGCGACATAAGTCAGGTGAGAAGTGCAGAACCTGTCGCTGCCAGTGACGATGATGAGGAGGAGGACGAAGCATCAGTGCGGCTCTCTGCTGCGGAATTCATGGCCGGATTGAATGCCGCCCGTCTTTTCTTAAGTTTTGACGAAGGCGGAGAAGAGGTCTTCCACCAAATTCACTTGCTGGCTGTCGCCTTTAAAGGAAGAAGGCAGATCACGATCACAGATTTTTTCAAAAAATAAATTGTTATGCCCTACTCTCAGTGTACTTTTGTTGTTCTTCACTTTCATTAGTTCGAACTTTTGTTAATTCGAACTGAGTCGACTTCTCCTTGCGGTTTGAATGAATGAGCTTTTACTGTATGACGAATTTTGCTTACTTATCAATATTTATGAGGTCACTAATATAAAAATCAAATAATAGGGATCCTAAAATGATTCCTTGTGGCACGCCTCTTGAAACAGAAAGAAATGGCGATTTAGAGTCCTGCAAACATACGTGTTGCTGGCGGTTATGCAAGATTTCAATAAATCTAATGGTTTCCTGTGCATAGCACATGGGAATACTACAATCCCTACCTGGCCTCAACTTGTCTGCAAGAATATGATGACTGAGCAAATCGAACACTTTGTAAAAGGCAATGAACAGGCCTAGCATGTAAAAAGATAAGAGTTAATTGAGAGTATCTTAGTAATCTGAGCTTCGCTGATGACATTGCCTTGATGAGTAACTCAGGGGTCGAATTACAGTTCATGATTACTGAACTGGACACGGAAAGCAGAAAGGTAGGTCTGAAAATCAATCTGCAGAAAACGAAAGTGATGTACAATAACCTCAAAAGAGAACAGCATTTCAAGATAGGTAATAGTGCACTTCAAGTTGTAAAAGACTGTCTACTTAGGGCAGGTAATAACCGCAGAGCCGAACCACGAGATTGAAGTAACTAGAAGAATAAGAATGAGGTGGAAGACATTTGGCAAGCACTCTCAAATTATGACAGGTAGATTGCCACTATCCCTCAAGAAGAAGGTATATAACAGCTGCATCTTGCCAGTACTTAGCTACGGAGCAGAGACCTGGAGATTTACAAAGAGGGTTCAGCTTAAATTGAGGATGACATAGCAAGCAATGGAAAGGAAAATGGTAGGGTAACCTTAAGAGTCAAGAAGAGAGCAGAGTGGATCAGGGAACAAACGGGGGTTAAGGATATCATAGTTGAAATCAAGAAGAGGAAATGGACATGGGCTGGGCATGTAGCCCGTAGACAGGATAACCGCTGGTCAATAAGGGTAACTAACTGGATTCCCAGAGAAGGCAAGTGGGTTAGGGGGAGACAGAAAGTTAGGTGGGGCAAATGAGATTAAGAAGTTTGTGGGTATATTATGGCAGCAGCAAGCAGAGGACCGAGTTGACTGGCGGAACACGGGAGAGGCCTTTGTCCTGCAGTGGGCGTAGTCAGGCTGATGATGATGATGTTGATGATGATAATTTCGTTCATTGTTAGTAGGGCTGTTTCACTTGACCTTCCTCTTTAAAACCCAAATTGTGCGTATGATACGATATGTTTGCTAAAAAGAAAAAGGTTATACGATTACACATTGTTTTTTCTAAACCTTTGGAAAAGACTGCGAGGACAGATATTGGTCTGTAGCTTTTCATGCACTGTTGGTCACCTCCTTTGTGTATTACAGAAACTCTTGCTTTCTTCATTTCTTCGGGGAAGGTAGCAGTAGCTAGTGCAAGGTTTAAAATATGCTTAACATAATGTTCTCATCTAGGGCCCTGCTGTTTGTGAGACTCATGAACAATCTAATGATTTCATTTTTATCGGTAGCAATAAAAACAAACTGTCACTAACGCTGTATTCCAAAAGTTGACTATGTGACATGCTTCTTCTTACAATCAGGCATGGCAGCATTCACAAAGTATGCAATAATGTGTTCAGCCAACACAGTGCCAGTAACATGTTGACCATCAACAAGAATACTTTCCGGAATGGTATGCTTCTTGTCAGGACCTTAAACGGAGCTCATTACCTTCCATGCAGCGTCTGGGTGTTTCCTTGTGATATAAGAGAAAATGGAATGATCATCAGTAATCTTAACACACTTAAGCTCACTGTTAAGCTTATTTCGTAGTGACTTGAATTATGTCAGCTGTAACGGGAATCGTCTGCGCAGAAGTTGACAATAAAGTTTATTTTTCTTTATTATCATATCCAAGTGCACACTGGTTACCCATAGTTTTCTTATCTTTTTTAGATTGTTTACAGGTTTTGAATGGAAAATGCTTAACGTAGATGCGCAGGAAGGTTTCAAGGAATCTGCAGT
This sequence comes from Rhipicephalus microplus, assembly GCF_043290135.1. Lineage (NCBI taxonomy): Eukaryota > Metazoa > Arthropoda > Arachnida > Ixodida > Ixodidae > Rhipicephalus > Rhipicephalus microplus. Next base: position 16,434,428 of record NW_027464587.1, on the reverse strand, counting down.
AAGCCTCATTTACGTCTTTTGTTCACGTGACATGTGACCAAACGCACTTATACTAATTTCATGCCCGAACAACTGCAAGGCTGCTTGAAATAAGTGCTGAATAACGAGAGGCTCAAACTTGCACTTTTTGCCATTAACAATGCAATGAAATGCAGCAAATACAGGGCAATGGTCACTTATACCTGATGCCTCATTTACGTCTTTTGTTCACGTGACATGTGACCAAACGCACTTACTAATTTCATGCCCGAACAACTGCAAGGCTGCTTGAAATAAGTGCTGAATAACGAGAGGCTCAAACTTGCACTTTTTGTCATTAACAATGCAATGAAATGCAGCAAATACAGGGCAATGGTCACTTATACCTGATGCTAATGTTCCCGCGTGCAGTACTGTGTTTGTCACGTTCGTGATATTTAAGTCAATTGCTGAAGCAGTATTGTCACGAGTGTTGCAGTACTAATTAAATTAATGAAAACAGTAAAGCTAAAGATTTGTTGAATATCCGCCACGTCGTATGTGCTCTCCAAAACGTTAATGTTGAAGTCACCGGCACAAACTAGATGAAACTTGTTTACTCAGGTATAATCTAGAAGATTTTCAAAAAGAAAAAAAAACATGTATGTGTTGCTGCGGGGAGGACTGTATGCAACAGTTATAAATTTTGTGTTTTCCTGCAGTGTCAGTATTTCATAGTCCTCAGTAGCTTTGCAAAAATCTGGTACTAACACATATCTTGGACCTTCTTTAACATAGATAGCAACGCCACCACCTCATTGTTGAGGCCTATTTAGAAAGAAGTTATTGTAACCAGGTAAACTTGGAGTGGTACCATCCATCCATCTTTGTACCATGTTTCCGTGAGCAGTATGGCAGAAAATCTCAAACTAAGTTCGGTGACAAAATCACATATTTTTTCGTGCTTTGAAGCAGCCAAGCATGTATTTATGTGCAAAACAGGAAAAAGATTTTTGCTGACTGGAGTAATATGACGCGGCAGGGCAAATTTGTGGTAATCTATCTTGACATGTTTTTTTGTTTCGTAGTAGCAACGAACATATTTAACCCTCAAACTAGTGAATTTTATCAAGGTCAGCATCGTCCGCGATCTGCAACACGGCAGCGTCATCAGACTGTCTCGCAAATATCATACCACCGAATGCTCACACAGACTTCCACTTGTGTTTACGCTTGCATCTTATAGATCTGATCACGCGACTTCTGTACCTTGCCTGTTTTCAACAGAACACGTGGTGATGCGTTTGCTTGTCAGGTCTTTGATTTCTCTGGTGAGTGGCTGCAAGTTAAGTTGGAACATGTATTTTCTGGCTCAAATGAAGAGCTTGCTCCGCATTGTAGCAATCCAAGTTAGAGAGCGGCGGTGCCCAACTAAATGTGCGATTAGACTTGAATTATCTCATCTGATATTTCATTTGCAAGTGAAAATAAATGTTAAGTATGCATTTCACTTACTTATTGCTTGTCTGTGCGTGTCTACAATAGCTAAAAAAATTAGAGTGCAAAAACAGCATCCTTTCTTTCAGTATACAGCACATGTCCAGAGTCTTTTTCTGTGTGTGTGTAGCTTTTCGTTTTCGTGCTGGTATTTTAGGTGCGAACTTGCTCTTAAAACCATAAACCATATTTTTTTAAAGTCAATAGAAATTGGAAGGGACTATTCATGAGATTATTTGATATCTTGTGTTCTTTAAAGTTCTGCCTTTCATTGCATGCAGAGGGTCCTTCTTAACGTACTGAATGATTGGAGACATAACGTATGTTTTGTACTTGCAATTGTGCGTTAATAAAAGAGACTGTGCCCACACAGCATCAGCGCTCTCGCAGTTATCTACTTTTGTTTTTTAGTTGTAATATTTGCAACTTTCACGTATTGTGGTGCGGCTGAGCAGTGGCCACCGGAACAGTTA